>NW_026596091.1:3562868-3729194 GCF_907164565.1 Psammomys obesus | reverse complement strand
AAAAAAAAAAAAAAAAAAAAAAAAAAAAAAAAAAAAAAAATCAAAACCAAATGGGAGCCAAGCCACAGAGAGTTAAAATGACTTAGCCAAGGCCATGTGACTAGTAAGCAGTGGCATAGGTTTGAATACAGGTTCTCAGGCTCCCAGGACAGAATGAAGCACACAGCACAGGGACCCCATGACTGGCACAGCACACCTTGCATCTCAAACACCACACATCCAAAGTAGAACCCTTGACTTCCTCCAAACCTGCCCCCCCACACATGCGCACGCACGCGCAGACACACACACACTGTCTCCTTTGCCTTTCATTTGGTTTTCTCAAGCCTAGAGATGGGGGTTACCCTCGGTTCCCCCATTTCCTTCAACCGACCTCCAATTCTTCAGCAAATTCTCAAACTACACACAGCCCTTCTCCACTGCTATTGCTGTCAACCATTTCAATAACCAATAATAAGTGTCTGCAAGCTTGCTTCCCTGCATCCGTTTCCCATACATCATATTGATTTGGTACCAAGTCACATCATGCTCCTGCTTAAAACTCAGGCTCTACCCACTCCTGATACTCTGCCCTGCAAAACTCCCTCTCATATGAAGCAGCCCTGCCTTCACTGCTTTGTCTGACAGACCATGCCGTCCATTGTTGTCTGGCTATACTGGTCCTCTGTCCATTTCTAGCTCATCCTGTTTCCAGCTCTGGAACTACAGTATTACTTTAGTTTTCCCCTTTGCCTACAGTGTTCTTTCTTCTGATTTCCATATGGTTGGGCCCTTAGACTGTGAGATGTTCCCAAAGAGCGTAGCAGAGACAAAGGTTACCTGTCCCACGAACACCATCCCTTCCTTAGAGAGGGCTTAGCCTTCTAACCCTGCCTGATATCTTGTGGCCAACTTCTTACCAAAAGATGGCAGTGGGAGTCCAGGCCTGGACTTTGAAGGGACAAGTGTGCCTTTTCCATCTGTCCCCTTCTCTAGCCCAGCAGTTCACAACCTGTGGGGCGTGACCCTTTGAGAGTCAAATAACCCTTTCACAGGCATCAGATAACTTGTGTGAGATATGCACATTGCAATTCGTAACAGAAGCAAAGTTACAGTTATGAAAAAACAATAAACATAATTTTATGGTTGGGGTCACCACAGAATGAGGAACTATATGAAAGGGTTGAGAACCACTGGGCTAGCCCAAAGCAGAGGAGTCGGGCCTCTCAGACACAGCCTCTGTTTCCTCCAGGGAGCACAATGTTCCTCATTTAAGAGACACCTATAGACTATTACCTGGGAAGAACGAGTTCTAGGAAGGGAGGAGCAAGATGTACGGGTGAGGCCATAGGGGATTTACATCAAAACAAGAGATGCCAGCCACAAGCGCAAGAGCAAGAACTGTTCTGATTCAGCTGATGCTTGAAAAATTATGCTAATTATCCTTTGTGTCACTGTTTTAACTTCATGGGAAAAAGACATATTTTTACTGATTTTCCTTTTTATATTAGGATTCATACTTTTTGTTTGTTTGTTTGTTTTCAAGACAGAGTTTCTCTGTGTACCCTTGGCTGTCCTAGATTCACTTTGTAGACCAGGCTGGCCTCGAACTCACAGAGATCTGCCTGCCTCTGTCTCCCAGAGTGCTGGGATCACAGGTGTATGCCACTGCACCCTGCAAGATTCATACTTTTATCAAATAATTTTTTTTTTCTGGTCTTAAGAGCTTTTTGGCTTTAGTTTGACAAGTGCCTGAGGTGTTTGAAGGAGACATATTGGTATTACTGTAAAGTGAAAGTGGAGAGCAGAAAGCATGGGGGTGGGGCTTTGTGCACTTTCTGCCCAGAAGGCTGCTCACCATGGGCTCTGTCCTGCAGCTCCATGATGAAGTAATGGATCACGGACATAATGTCACTGCTCTCACACGAGCTTCCCACAAAGTACGGGATCAGCAACACTCCAGGATACTTCTTTTTGAAATAACTGACCCAGTTGCCGATCAGAGTAGACTTCCCACAGCCACGTTCCCCAGACAAGAGCAAGATAGACTTGTAAGTTGGAAGAGAATTTATTCTGAAAAACAGAAGGGTAAATGGTAAGCACAAATATTGAAAGCAGAGGGAAGGAGGGAAGATACATTTCTGGGATACATTTTCCTTCCAAGAGATGTGAAGCTCTGGCCTAAGTTAGGTGGGCTTCAGTTGGCTCCTAGAAGCCATTCCTCCTTTAGCTGCAGTTTTGTAAGATACGAGATTATGAGAGGGGAGACTTGGTAATTTAGGAAGGTTCCTCTGGCTAGATCCTAGGATTACCCGACATGAACTTCAACTATGGTCAAAGCCAAGGGAGAAAAATGCCCCCCGCCCCCCGCAGCCCACTGTCCATCTGCTTTGCCCATCTCACTACCATCAGGCTATCCTTGGTGGCTTACGCATCACCCTGGAAGAGGATGAGGAACAGGAGTGTCCGTACACCAAGAATGAACATCACTCTGAAACCCACAGAACTGGAGTTCCAGCTAACCGCCACCACTGCTGACTGAGAAGCGCTGCGCCTTCGCCAGTGTGTGGTGACTGGTAGCTGCCTTTGACAGTGGTCTGTGTTCTGGCGAGAGCTTGTCTCTGTGCTTCTTCCCTCACTGACACTTTTTTTTTCAAGACAGTGGGTTTTGTTTGTTTGTTTGTTGTTTTGGTTTTTTTAAAGACAGGGTTTCTCTGTGTAGGCTTGGCTGTCCTGGAATCACTCTGCAGACCAGGCTGACCTCAAACTCACACAGATCTGCCTGCCTCTGCCTCCTGAGTGCTGGGAGTAAAGATGTGGTGGCCGCCACCAGCCACGTATGTCAGGATGGTTGAACATTCTAAAGTGCTTTATTTTTTTTAGTGAAGTCTCTGCACATGCAGAGGCTCCTCAGGTCTGTGAATATCATGATGGAGACTCTAGCCTTGTGATTTAAACTTACTTGCTTCATTTACTTTTTTTTTTTTTTTTTTTTTTTTTTTTGAGACAGGGTCTCACATTACTCAGGCTGGCCTCAAACTTTCTAAGTAGCTAAGGATGATCCTGAACTCCTGACGCTCTTCCCTCACATTCCCCAGTGCTGGGAATCACGCGCCATCACCTCATACTGTTGATTGTGTTAGATTAGCATGTATCACTTAGGCTTTGTGAAGCTGACACGGAATCTCTGCTATTTGGGATGCTGAAGTAGGGTGATCACAAGCTAAGGCTGTCCTAGATAGTGAAGTGAGATTCTATTTCAAGAGGAAAAAAAAAAAGGAAAAGGAAAAATGCCTGGGGCTATAGTTCAGTGGAACAGTGCTCATACACATGAGACTCTAGGTTCAATCCCTAGTCCCAGTGATACAGAACATGTGTATGCCTGTGCATGTGTGTATGCACATGTGTTTGTGTGTGTGTAGTGACTTTTCACCGACAGTACATACCATGAGGATAGTCCCAGAATTATCTTACCATTGACTAGCATAGCACCTGACAACAAACTGTTGAATGGATAAATGATTGGATGAATGAAACAAACCATGTGAGCCTGAACTCAGATTCAGCGATCCAAAAAGACTGGTTAAAAACACTCATTGAAATAAAAACTTCTAACTTGAGTTATTAAAAAGTAGTGATTTCACAAGAATTCAGTCTTCCTTGATAGGAACTGGAAATCAATGCTCTATTACTTAAATCCTGTCACCAGTTGTTTTCAAAAGTAGGATTTCATCTTGAGCCTGCTCTTGCCTGTGCCCTCAGCAGAGTGAGCTTACTGCAGAATGGCAGCTAGGGGCCTGTGACAGCAGACGATCCATCAGTTCATCTCCAACGTCATCCCCACTGTGTTCCCGGCAGCTGCCTGGCGTCTCTGCTGCTTCTGTGGCCTCAGGACTTCTGTATTTACAATTACTTCCGTCTGGAATGTTCTTCCAGGCCATGTTTGCATAGCTGGCTGCCTTCCTTATTCTGTTAGCTATGCAAACATCACCTTGTCACCTAGGGCTTTCCCTCGCTCCATCAGCTGGCGCTTTCATTCCAGTGTTCCATACTGCTCCATTGGCCCTTGCAGACATGGAGCATACTGAACACTCTTCACACATGCTGCTTAGTTCCAGTGTCTAGGATCAGATAGCACAGAGGCAGGGATTTTAGTTCTTTTGTTCACTGGAGCATCCATGAGTCGGAAACTGTATGTGGCACCAGGCAGGTCAAATCAGTGAGGACAAAGACATATGTGATGCACCTGCACAGCCAGAGACAGACTCAACCATGGTTCCTTCTCAACAACAAATGGTTACAAAAATGTATTGATAAAAGTTTCATGTATGACCTGGTGTGTTGGCACATGCTTGTAATTTCAGTACTCAGGAGGCAGAGACTACTCAGAAGTTTAAGGTCAGCCTAGACTAACTATATAGTGAGTTTGAGGCCAGCCAGGGCCATACAGAAAGATCGAGTTGAAAGAGAAAGAGATAAGTTAAAAAAAAAAAAAAAAAGTTGGTATTAAGCCCATGCTTTGCAACTTGGAACAAAGAACATTCTTCTATTGACTTCCACGCAGTATTCAGGAACACAGAGTACAGAGCACTGTTCCAGATAGCAAAGGAAACCGAGCCCTAAATGCTTCCACACAGATAAAACAGACCATCTAATCATTGTGCTTTTACTGTGTGATTTGAATTCAATTGCAATAAAATTTATTTGAATGATGAACTGCTCAAAAATAATAAACAAAATAAGAACTAATGTACAAAGCAAAAACCTCAGTATTAAAGTCACACTTGGCTGGTTTTCATTTTATGAGGCTGTACAAACATCATTACTGTTTAACTCCAGAACACATCCAGTATCCAAAAAAAAAAAAAAAAAAAAAAAACACCTCCCTTTCTGTCCCCACTCTTATCTCCCTCACTCTCTGCTTCAGTGGACTTGGCTGTCCAAGCCTAACATGTTTAACCTACAATTTATATATTTCTCCTATAGTATTAAAGACATTGGCTGGGTATCATGCTGTAGTAACCAAATAAATTGTCTTTCTCTTAGCGTGAGCACCCAGAACCAGCAGAAAGCACACTGGTCACTCTGTGATGAAGTAGTAAGCCTATGCCAGTAACTGCAAAGGCCAGCCTATACTGTCCTAACTACTGTGGCTTTGTTTCAAATCACAAAATTTTTACACACTAAATCAGATGTACAGTAAGAGCCAGAGAAGGAGAATAAAAAAAAAAAAAATTCGAGGATGCCTTCCCCTCTTTAGAAATAAGACTTGGAGAGACACTACAGACAACTTTCTCTTACTGTTACCTCTTTTTATCGGTGCCTGTGGGCGGCAAACAGGGGTCTATGGTCACCATTGGTGGAAGAGATAAGGGGCTGGCAGTACTGTACAGAACACCAGGTACACCAAAAAGGAGTTATGAAATGTGAGTAACTTGATTCCTCATTAATCCACACATGATACTGTCCATATTTTAATGAGTTTTTGGTGAATATATTAATATAATTTAAAACGACACATGTAGAAACATGTTGTAAATGACATAATACTATCCAAACATACTCATATCCCTAGTTGCTTTTGTTTACACCATAATTCTCAGGAATTAGTTAAACAAATTTTTGATGTATGGGACTAAAAAAAAGACAGGTCCTCTGCCCTTCAGAGACTGTTAATCTTGAGAGCACTGGAAGAAAGCATGTAAAACACAGTAAACTCCAAAAAGGCAGAGTGATCTCTTACCTCCTAACTGAGGCATGGGTTTCATGGTCTTTTTTCCTTTCTTTTTTTCTTTCTTTAACCCAATTTTTTACTTACATTTTTGCATTTTTTCAAATTAAAATATAATTACATAAATTTCCCCTCCCTATCTTCCCATGCCCCTCACTTGTGTCCTCTTTTTCTTTTGTTATTATTGTGATATATGCATATACACATGCATAAATATATAAGTATAACCTGCTGAGTTTGTTCAGCGTTGTTTGCATGTATGTGATTTCAGGGCTGACCTCTTGGTATTAGGTAACAAATTGGAAAGCTCGCTCCCCGGGAGACTAATTCTCCTGTTTCAGCTGTAGTTAGTTACTTGCAGTTCTCTGTCTAGGGGTGGTCCTGTGAGATTTCCCACTTCCATATTAGCATGCCTATTGGTGTCTTGATTCAGATGCCGCACTGCTGAGGTGTCTGGCTGTAGCCTCTCTCACAGGGTCTTTCTTTATGGGAAAAGGAAGGGCAGACGCTCTGAATCTGGAGTTTATTAAAGTCAGCTTGCTCTGCTTTGGCCCTATGAAATAAATTAGGATTCAGAATGTCTTACCTGAGAATGGAGTCTAACCCTGAACTTGCTATGGTACCGTCAGATTCAAGTTCAGCATTCTTTAAGGCAAATCTTTCCAGTATGTCAAATGTTCTGCTGGATTCCTTGGAAATAACAAACACTTGCTTGCACTTTTCGGTAAACTCTTCATGATACAAATGCTCAAAACTGTGTCTGTAGTCTTCACAGAAAAAAAAAAAAAGATAAGGAAGGTATTAATTTGTAGTTTTACAGCCTCAGTTCTGTGTGATTCTCCTAAAGGCCCAGGAAGAATCCACCCTTCTGTGTCTCTGTCACCTTCTGTCTATGGCTGGACCATTTTTACAGCCCACTGTATAAAGCACTGAAAGCAAACCACAGAACAGCGGTTCTCCACCTTCCTAATGCTGCAACCCTTTAATATAGTTCCTCGTGTGTGTTGTGGTAACCTCCAACCATCAAATTATTTTGTTGCTATCTCATACCTGTAATTTTGCTACTGTTCTGAATTATAATGTAAATATCTGATACACTGTCCCCAAAGGGGTTGTGACCGACAGGCTGAGAACCACTACCACAGACAGATCATTTAACCTTTCTTGTGCCATTTGTACATGGAATCCAACTTTCCGGATCTCAAAGCAACAAGCGTAAAACAACAAATTGATACATATATTCTGTTGTCTAGTCAAACTGATAGCAAGTACAAAGATAGTTCAGTTTTGTGGTATGTGTGTCCTCCTGCAGAGGTTGGAGGATAGAGCATATTTTAAGGGTAAAGTTTTCTAATATGGGTGATAACCACAGGCACAGATCCAACTCTGCCACTGGGGAAGTCATTTAAACCCTGGTACGATACAGAGGGCCAGACTACGAAGGTTCATCCCAGCTCCCTGCTGCCTCAGCTCCACAGCTGCTGCCTGACTGGGGTCAGGGTGTTCCAGCCTACCATAGCATAGGCTGGTCCGGTGGAGTCCAGAAGGCACCCCTTGTACCTCTACAACTAACTGGGCTTCCCTGGGACAGAACAGACTTAGAAACCCAGCTTGGCCAACACTGGCCTCAAGTTTCACGAGTTTCAACAGAATTTAGGAGGACCTTACACTTCACCAAGTCTCTCGAATTAATCTTGACCCTCACTCACTCAAGTTTCTCTACGAATACCCTAAGTATTTGTAATTGATTTTTAAAGTGTGTTTACAAGAAAATGAGTTGTTACAGCTTTTTTTGTTTTTGTTTTTGTTTTTTTTTTGTTTTTGTTTTTGGTTTTGGTTTTTTTTTTTTTTTTTTTGAGACAGGGTTTCAGCCTTGGCTGTCCTGAAATTTACTCTGTTGACTAGGCTGCCCTTGAACTCACAGAGATCTGCCTGCCTCTGCCTTCCTAAGTGCTACAATCACAGGCATGGGCCATCACTCTTCTAAGAGCCAAGAGTCTAACCTGAAATAAGGTGATTGGCATCCTAAGAATTACACCTGTGGTTGACCATTAGGTTCTATATGTACCTGCATTTGCATGAACACACACACACACACACACACACACACAGATAACTTTACATTGCTTTTCAGAAACTACAACTAACCAAATGGTCTACTACTGCCCCAGCTGTAGGCTGTGAGACTCTGACCGCACCTGAGATATTAAAGGGTACCAAAGGTCATGAGGAAAAGACTTAACCCCTGTTTCTAAAGTGTTTTTATTATTTAACCATTATGTATCTTCTTATTAATTTAGTGCAAATATATCCATTTAAGAATAAAGCCCAGGTGCTGAAGAGATGGCTCAACAGTTAAGCGTGCATGCTGTTCTTGCTGAGGACCTGAGTTCAGTTCCCAGCACCCTATCAAGGGGCTTACAATCACTTTAAGTTCAGCTGCAGGGCGCCTGCTCGTGAGCACACCTGCACTCATGTAACACACACTTACACATGGGCATATTCACACATACATACACACAAGTGATTTAAAACTAAAAGTAAAGCCTGGCAGTATGTTGCATGCCTGTTAAGACCAGTATTCAGGAGGCAGAGGCAGGCAGATCTCTCAGTTTGATGTCACTCTGGACTGCAGAGTGAGATCCAGGACAGCTAGGACTACACAGAGAAACCCTGTCGTGAAAGACAAAGCAAGCAAACAAACAATAACAGAAAACTAAAAGTAGAAAAAAAAAGTCTCAAATAAGCTAACTTCTCAATAATATTCAAAATCAGGCTGGGAGGTGGCAGTGCACACCTTTGATCCTAGCGTTCTGGGAAGCGGTGGCAGGCGGGTCTCTGAGTCAAGGCCAGCCTGGCCTATAGAGTGAATTCCAGAACAGCCAGAGCTACACAGAGAAACCCTGTCTCATAAAACCAAAATAATAATAATAGACTAATACAGGGCCAACAAGATGACTCACCAGGTAAAGACCCTTGCTGAGCAAGCCCAGAAAATGAGTGCAAACTGGCAGGGAGAGAAAACTGATTCCACAGTGCTGTCCCCTGGCCTCCACAGGCCTCCACAGGCCTGCTGCAGTCTAAGTGCACAACATACACACATACACACACATGCACATCCAAAGAATCTTACAGACTAACAAAAATACAGTAATGAAATAAGGTGGCCTTAATCCACATATACAGAAAAGCTTGGTTCTTCTACACACTGGTGATTATTAATCAGATTAGTGTCTGGGGTCCCCTCAGTCTCTGTTCACAATCTTATGCTCCTGACTCCTCTTCCAGGTATAGGCTCAGCTCATCAGAACATCACTTTTTTTTTTTTTTTTTTTTTTCACCAGTGACTGGGTCAAATACTAACACATGGCCCAGCCCAAGCTCTTGGAGACACAATGATCCAATGTTAAGACTTTGAACATGGAGCTGCTACAGCCATGGTTCCTTCCATGATGGGGAATTCAAGTTGTTGAGCACACATCAGGATAGCAGGTCCTAGCTCAGGAACACTGAGACCCAAGCCTAGGAATATCATTTGAGCACCAGGATGAAGGCCTGCATGAACTAGAACTAAGCCTTGGCTCAGCGGTTCTATAAGTAAATTTTAATTCAGTAGAATGGAATGGGCGGAAATTCTGTAATCCTCCTTTTAATTGGCATCACTTATAACAGAAAGACTGAAGGAACTGATAATAATATTCTTTCTAGCGTCCCCAGTGGTTTGGCTTACATGCAGTTTCATGTGACCATCACTGAATACAAACAACTTTATGTTGGTCTATATTCTTGGATTCACCACCATCTGTTCCTTACACATTACAGGGTCCCTTGACTACCTGGTCACAGAAAGGATCCGGGACTATCCCATGCACTGTCATTTCACACATCCACACTAATATGTCATCTCTTGGGCACGGGGCCAAGCACAGTCACCTTCCTGCCACCTGCACACAGCACATGCATGTGGACACCCCACCTTTCATAGTACTTTCCTGGCATCACAGGTCCTTCCTGTGTGGGTGTCTGGGTGGAGAATGCTTGCACACTCTGCTGCTGGCTGTTCACTCTCCCACATGCATGCCCACGGGACACTGCTTTCCAAAAACACCTAGCATGGTCGTTTTGGTTGGAGGCAGCGAGATGTGGGGCAGGGCTTCTTACTTTGGCTTGCACATAAATCTCCAGTCAGCTCATTTAAATGCAAACTCATCAGACCTCAAGTGGACCTCAGAGTCTGCCTTTCTATCAAATTCTCAAGCTTGTTAGTTCAAGGATTCCACTGAGTAGTAAAGGATTCTGTGGGTAAGGATTTGAGAATCAGAGGGACCTGAGTTCAAGATCTAGATTGGTTCTTTAGCAGTCCTGAGTAAGACGCTTAAGCACTGTACAGCAACATTCACTTGCTCATCTGCAAACCTGAATGCTATCCTTCAAGGGCTAGACCTTAAGGGTTAAATGTGAGCTATACACATCACCAGACAGTAAAGGGTCCTTCTTTTCCTGACTGTGGCACCGTTGGCATTTAGGGCTAGACAGCCTTCTAATGTGGAGGTCTGTCCTATGCATTTATATGCCCAGCTTCTACCCACCAGACATGAGTGCTTCCCTTCACTCATGATAACCAAAGTTCTCTGCAAATGAGACCAGAGGGGAGGGGACAAAATCAACCCTGTTGAAAACCCCCCTCTATACCTCACGTGAACACTAGATGTTCTGAGTCTCCGAGAGCTCTAACTTCCCAGCAGTCTCCAGTTCTGTTAGGAGCTCTTCTTTTTATTTCCCAAAGTCCCCTTGCAGAGGACCCACGTTCAGTTTCCAGCACCCATGTGCTGTGAGTTATAGGCTCACAACTGCCTATAACTCCAGTTGTATGGATATGACATTCTCTTCTGACCTCAGGCTCCTGCAGGAACATGGTGCACATCCGTGCAGCCAGACACACATACACACACTCACATAAAAATAAATACGTATTTAAAAAGAGAAGCATATGCCACAGGACTGCAGTGATTGTTTCAGGTTGCTCTAAAGGGTGTTACTGGCCCTCAAGATCTGATTACATCTAGCCTTGTTTTGCAAGACATACCTGATTGGTTGATTAAACGGCCTCTACCTAGGCAGGGCAGAATGGGGTAGGCGTGGCTAAGGCTCCCAGGCTCTACAGGACAGGGAATCACAGGAAACAGATGAGGGACAGGAACAGAGGAGGTTAGTGTGGAGGAAAAAGCTACCTGGGCCGAGATGAAAAACTCCAATAATAGCGTGAAAAGGCCCATGTGAAGAATATAAGCAAGTACCATGGGATTATGGATGGAAGGTAGACCAGATGAGGAGGATTAAGGTGGATGGCATTGGATGGGGGCTAGGTGATGATGAATGGTGAAGTTATTGAGACAGTGTAAGTGAAATATCTGCCCGGCCCAACGTAAATAAGGCAATTATAGAATCTAACAGGTGTCTGTGTCTTATTATTTGTGATAGCGGGTTAAATAATAATCCACAATAATCTTAGGGCTAATAATAAACATTATATATAGCCCAACATTCATTTTTTTAGATTTACAACAACAGGTAATGACATAAAATGGTTAATAATTATATTCAATTATTTAAAAGTTCCTTTCCTAGGCCAGTGAGATGGCTCAGTAGACAAAGGTGCTTGATGCAAAAGCCTGATAACTTGAGTTCTGTCCCTGGAAATCACAGAAAAAGCCCAATGAGGTGACCTGAACCTATAATCCAGCACTGCAGGATACAGCAAAATGGAAGATGGAGACAGGAGAACGGATGAAAACTATGGGTCAGACAGACTGGAGTATGCAGATCACCAGGCTGAGAGATGCTGATGGAAACTACGGGTCAGATAGACTGGAGTGTGCCGATCACCACACTGAGAGATGCTGCCTCAACAAAGTAAAAGGCAAGGACCTCCAAAGGCTGTCCTCTGACACACACACACTTCCCGAGGCTGACGGAAGTCTACTGTCTCTACATTTACTAACCTATGTTTTCCGTGATCGTAGTTACTGGATAGAGCTTTTCCACAACAGCCGACCAGTCCTTGAACACCAGGTCACCCAACTCGTCCAGGTCTCTATAGAATCGGACTGGAAGCCCTTTACCGATGATCCTAGCCTTGAGTTTTCCAACCTTATGTTTTCCCTCTTGCAAAAACAGAGAAGCTGAGGACAGCTTTTCTTCTTCCTTACTTAAAGTCCTCAACAGTGCGTTCGAGGTCCGGAAGTAGAAAAATTGAAATTGAGATTGCTTCCGAAATGCTGCTTGGATGATCTCAAACTCTGTGAGGCTGCAGTTGGGAGTCTTCAGGACCCAAGGATAACCATTTTTGGCAGCAATGTATAGATTCTGTTCTCCCTTGGATAAACTCGAGAAGTCCTTTACCTTGGAGAACACGAAGGGTGAGTAGTCGGGGAGGAAGTCTCCATAGGTCTGCCCCAGCAAGCAGATGAAGAAGGGGAAGCACTTGTTCACATAGTCGAGGCAAAGCTTCAGGTGCTGGGCATGGAGACAGGAGTACTGTCGGAACAGGTTGGCAGTGAAGGATTTGTGGGCCTTCAGGGCTGACCATCTCAGGTCCACAGCTTTGAAGTAGGTGCCCCGGGGGCCGCAGAAGTCATTCAGCCGAGGGAAGATGTTGTTGGCCAAAAAGTCTCTCTCTTCTTGAAAATCATCTAGAGTGGAGCAGATGTAAGGCTGGATGGGTTTGTGGGACTTTAAAACGGGTTGAGTGCTGTACAGTTCTCCAGTCTCACTTGTGTTCTTATCCATTACAAGCTGCTTGGGGATGACATCACACCTAGAACAAAACAAGTTCCATCCTGGCCCAATTGCCAAGGCCCACAGCTTGGGTCTCCTTAATTGCGTTTGCTATAAATAAGTGGTCAGCTTTACACAAATTGTCTTTTGAGGAAAGAACGTCCCAGTTAAACAATCTAGACAAAGTAAGGGTAGAAAAGGCAAGACAGATTGACTTTAGGGTCACAGGCAGCTTGTGTTTCCCCCAATTCCCCACAAGGCTTTGGCTGAAGAACTCACAAGTCGGAAGCTGGATGGTAAAATGACACAAGGCCTCCCTCCTTCCCCAGAGTCCCGCTCACCATCCCAGGTCCTTTGGCCAACCACAACCTCTGCCCCATAGAAATGGAAACATTCGTGTAAGGTGACATGCTGACAGTGAGAAAAGGAAGGCAAGTCCACAAACGGACCCTAATGCAGTGAGGAGCAACAGGGGACACAGAAGGTTCGCGACAAGTAGCTGAAGGATGAAAACAGGCATAAACTGGATCAGCCCAGGAAAAACCAGCCAAAGAAAGTCTGCATCTATGAGCCTGCTGACTTTATCTGCAGTTACGTAAACTCACACAACAGTCCACTCACCTACTGGAATTTAATCCTACCTAAACACACTCCAATGATGACACAGCTGTCCCTGAGGAGCTAAAAATAATTACAAGACAACTTCGCTGTATGGGCTTCTTCTCATGCAGCTACTTCCACACCGAAGGTCACTTCTTAAAGTTATATTTACTCTTTTCACATATAGCAAAACATGTCAGAAGTATAACATAGCTCCTAAGATCTCCTACCAGCATGGTAAGTCCATGCCTTAAAAACAACAACAACAAACAAAAAACTATTAAGCCTCCGCACTGAATTGCTTCAATAATCCCCGCAAGAGGAACACCACCCTACTACACAGACCAACGGGCAAAGTCTGGACCAGATAAACAGTGCGTCCAAGGTCATACCAAGAGAAAAGGCAGGCTTGCCGGCTTGCTTGAATTTACTTACTCGTTTATTGGTGGGTGTCCAGGAATGTGTGTGTGCGTGTGCGCACATGTGCCACAGCCACCATGTGGAAGCCAGAGGGCAACTTTTGAGAGCCAGTTCTCGCCTTCCATCATGTGGGGTCTGGGGAATGAACTCAGGTCATCAACGTGGGAGCAAGTGCCTTTACCCTTACTTAAGGTCAACATTTATACACAGATCAGCCTGATTCAGAATGTGTCTATGTCTCCATATTCAGAGAGGTAAGACTTGAGGTGTGATGAGTCCATAAATCAATGTGTAGAAAGCACCTGCCTATAAGGAATTTTATAACAAACAAGAAGCAATGTAGAGGTTTTTTTCGATGTCACATTTTTTTTCCCCAAAATTCTAAAAAGATGACAGAATAAACACCATGGATATTTTATTAATAGAAGTCTCACTTATCACATAGGAGGGTAGAAATAAATTATCAATCCTTGCAAAAAAAAAATCTACCACCTCTCATTGCCATGTGATCAGAGGTCATTTCTGTGTGTGAAGAAGTATGTGTGTGTGGAATATAGTATTCTATATTGTGTGGGCAGAAGCCAGGGGTTCACCTTGAATACTGTTCCTTCGGTGTTATTCACCTTATTTTTGAGATAGGGTCTGTCATTGGTTGAGAAGTTGCCCCAGGGGTCTGCCTGGCTCCACCTCCCCAATCCTGGGATTATAAGCACATGCCGCCATGCCTACCTTTTCTGAGTGGGTTCTAGGGAATGAATTCAGGTCCTCGGGCTTGCACGACAGGTACTTTACCAGCCTGACAGCCATCTTCCCAGCCCTCCCCCTCCTCTCACTTTCAAGGGCCTGCATGGATGCTCACAACCTTCTGTAAGTCTAGTCCTAGAGGATCCAATGCCCTTCCCCAGGCTCTGAGGGCACAGGCGGGCGCACATAAATGCGCGCACGCTTACACACGCACCCAGAAAAGTAACCAGCAACAAATATGGCCAAGTGCCAAAAATCAGTGACCTAATGAATCTACTCTCTGGGAGTCACTTTCAACCAAAGAAGCCAAGAGGTGAAATAACAAAACAAAACAAAACTACAGGCCTGGCACGGTAGTGCACTCCTGTAATCCCAGCACTCGGGGAGGCAGAGGCAGGTGGATCTCTGTGAGTTCAAGGCCAGCCTGGTCTACAAAGCAAGTCCAGGTCAGCCAGAGCTACACAGAGAAACCCTGTCTTGAAAAAGAAATGAGAAGAAAAAAAAAGATAGATAGATAGATAGATAGATAGATAGATAGATAGATAGATAGGTGAAAGAGAGCAAATCCTGGCATGGGTGGCTCAGCCCTGTAGTCCCAGCACTCAGGAAGTAGAAGCAGGACAATGAAGGCCAGTGAGACCAAACACATCAGAGTGTGCCTGGATTTCAGATCAGCAGATCCCATGCGAAACAATAAATGGGTGTTCCTTTGAGCTGCAACTTACCACACAGCAAAACCTCATTCAGAGTCACAGATTGGTTCAAGTTCATTTATTTTCATTTCTTCAATACTGTATATAGTTTTTTTTTCATACTAGAATTATGTCTTTGTCTATTCCCACATTTTTTTTCTCTAATACAAATGAAGTTTTTGTTTCAATTTTTATGTTTTTGCAGGAGAGCAAGACTTAATTTTTACAAGTCCTCTTAAAATCATCTTAAAATTTACCAGATTTTCATATTTGTTTGAGACTTTAAAAAAACTTAGGTCTCAGGTATCTGGGATAAATAAATAATTACAAAATAAGGAACTCCATCAATCTTTCTTTTCTTTCTTTCAATTTTCCAGAAAGGATCTCTCTGTGTAGCCCGGCTGACCTGGAACTCACTCTGTAGACCAGGATGTTCTCCAACTCAGAGATTTCCCTGCCTCCGCCTCCTGTGTGCTAGATTTAAAGGTGTGCCCCACCACATCTGGCAATGTTCTTTACAGTTTTTTTCCTTTGGTTTTTCAAGTGTTTCTCTGTGTAGCCTTGGCTATCCTACACTCACTTTGTAGACCAAGCTGGCCTCAAACTCAGAGATCCTTCCTCTGCCTCCCCAAGTGCTGGGATCACAGGCATGTGCCACCACACCCAGCTAATTTTTCTGAAAAGCGTATCAATTGTTTTGTCTTTCTCTTATTACTAGGCCCTCCTAATGAGTACAGAACAGCACTGGCTTCTCTACCTACCTCCTGATTCTTTCTGAAATGCTTTTTCTTTTAATTTTATATCAGCTTATTTACTTTACATTCCAAGCGTGCCCCTTCCCTCCCCTCCTCCCAGTTGCCCCACTTCCCTCCTTCCCCCTTCCCCTCTCCCTTTCCCTCCATCGGAGGAGAGGTCCCTCTCCCTGTATTAACCTTCCGCAGCGCATCAAGTCACAACAGGACTGAACATATCTTTATCCCCTGAGGCCAGGCAAGGTAGTGCTGCCAGGGGGAGGTGATCCAAAAGCAGGCAATAGAATCTATGTTGGAAACAGCCCCCGCCCCCTCCAGTCGCCAGGCGCCCCACAGGAAGACCAAACCACCAGTAGGCTACAGTGTGTCCAGAGGGTCCAAGCTCATTGGCTGATGTCTCAGTCTCTGGAAGCTCCCATGAAATGTTTGTTAGTATTTTGTTTCATTGTAACAGCAGTTGTTAGAGTTACAATACAATACCCACATTAAAATACTTTTAAAGACGTGAAAGAAACAAATCTGTTGAGAAGGGATTCAGTAGTAACAGGAGGTATGTAGATCAAAAACACATCAAACATGTGCATAAAGCTGGCTAAATAAAAAAAAAAATAGCAACAAACAAAACAAGGAGCTGGAGAGATGGCTCAGAGGTTAGGAGCAATGGCTGCTCTTCCAGAGGTCCTGAGTTCAATTCCCAGCAACCACATGGTGGCTCACAACCATATATAATGAGGTCTGGTGCCCTCTTCTAGTGTGCAGGCAGACCACTGTATACATAACAAATAAAATAAATAAATAATAAATCTAGCCCAAAATGGATTAAAGAATTAAATGTGAGGGATTGGAGAGATAGCTCGTGGTTAAGAGCACTGTCAGCTCTTCCAAAAGACCAGGGTTCAATTCCCAGCAACCGCATGGCAGCTTCACAACTGTCTGTAATACCAATTCCAAGGGATCTGACACATTCACACTAATGCACATAAAAAAATTAAATGTTATATAAAAAAAGAATTAAATATGAAAAGATACAGCCCTTTAAGTGTACAGTTTGATGAGCTTTAAGCACCCAAGCTCAAGAATGTTCCCCCAAAATTCTGTGGCTCTCTTTTGTGGAATTCTTCCGTCAGGCTCTCAGGTAGGTTCTGTACTTCTGCTTACATCCAGGTGTGCTAGTGCATCCCTGTAATTCTAGAGCTCAGGCGCATTTGACGCTAGCCAGCGCTACCTAGTAACTTTGAGACCAGCCTGGACAAGGTAGCAAGATCTTGTCTCAAAAAACAAACAAAGAAACAAAGAAACAAATAAATAAATAAAATGAAAAGATACACCATACACTTACTTACAGTGCCCTTCCCTGGTTCATGCCTGCCCATGCTCTGTAGTTATAGAGACCATATATTTTTTGCTCACCCATGAAATTCCAGCCCCATAATACCTATCACATGGCAGGGCCTATATTTGTTGTATTAATAAAGAAGAGACAGAGACAGAAGGAAAGGAGGGATGGAAGGAGAGAGGGAGAAAGGGAGGGAGGGAGAAAGGGGAGGGAGAGGGGGAGGGAGGGAAGGAAGGAGTAAATCAATTAACCTAGCAATTCACCCCAATTCTTCAATAGTACCAAATGCCTTTCCTGCCTTGATCTCCCCATAGCTGGATTACATCTGCCTATGAAAGGAGGTATTCCTGCCCCTTTACAGGTCAGGAATTTCCTTTCAACTTTAACTGCAAGACAGGGGACTAATGGCATTAGATCTGCTCAAGAAGTATGACAAAAACCACAACAAAGGTAGAAATTGCCAGGAGTAGCCATAAACATACAGCATTAAACAGAAAAGCCAGCTGGGAGTGGTGGCACACTCCTGTAATCCCAGCATTTAGGAGGCAGAGGCACGTGGAGGTCAGTGGTCTGCAAAGCAAGGTACAGGACACCCAGGCCCACAAAGAAAGACCACATCTGCAAAAATCAAAACTAAAACAATTTAAAAACAGAACAAAACAAAAAGGCCTAAAGATACGGCTCAGTAGATAAGAACACTTGCTCTTGCAGAGAACCAGGGGTCAGTTCCCAGCACCCACTGGGAACTGGGAACTAGATGGCTCTCTAGGAAGCAAGAGAACCAGATTCAAAGGTGAGGAGCTTAACAACCATAGACTGGGGAAAGACAGAGCAAAACAGACATGAGAGATCAGTGACAGGTCAAAAGTCCGAAGAACAGAACATGGGAAAAATACTAGGAACCCAAGAAACTGTCATTGTGCGTGCGCGCGCGCGCGCGCGCGCGCGTGTGTGTGTGTGTGTGTGTGTGTGTGTGTGTGTGTGTTTCTCTATCCTCTTCGTGAACTTGGAGTTTGCCGTTTTGGCTAGGCTGTTCGCCAGAGAGCCCTGTCTGTTTCTGCCATCACCACCCCACTCCCAGCTTTGGGGTTAGACCAGCATCTGAATGCTGAGAATCCTCACTCAGGCCATAGTGGGAGTGGGGCAATCATTTTAGCCCCTGAGCCATCTCTCCTCAGCTGACACCCACTTCTTCTACAGGGAGCTCAGTCAGATGAGGGCTGACCGTCCATTGTTTGCCAGCCTGAAGGTGGTTTCTCTCTCGGTCTCTCTCTTTCCTTCTTTCTATCTAGGGACCATCATCTACAGAAACTTCTACCCACAAAATACAGCAGCTTTATTTTGGAAGACAAATCTTATTCTCAGTTCCTCCCAGGTGCAGCCCAAATCTACCTCCCACTAGCCAGTTAAGATGCATTTGCAGTTTCGGAACATTGCTTGCTCAGTTTAAAAAAAAAAAAAAAGAAAGAAAGAAAGAAAGAAAAAAGGCCATGATGGGCTGTCAAACTCAGAAATGGGATCTTTTTCTAAAAACAGAAACAAGTAAGATGCTGGTGTGCTCTAAGCAAGCATGCAGGCATAAAGCCTGCGTTTCACATTTCTCTGTGCTTTGGCAAATGTAGGGAAAACAGCCATCGCCACATTGTGTCTAAATTCCGGAAGTTGTCAAAGGGACTATGTCACTGCCACTGAAAAGCTTGCCTTCAGGAATTTGGATGATTACCTGAAAACAACTCCAGCTTTGTTAGAGAAAGCAGTGATGGAACGGGTGTGTTAGAAGTAGGCTAAAGCGCTTAGAAAACATTTCAGAATGCACAAGCTGGAGTTAGGGACTTCCCTCACCAGAAGAGCCCCTTTCTGTCTTTCGGAGGGCAGAAAGGTGTTTCTATGAAGTTATAGCGCCACAGTCCAGGCTATTTGTAAGCACTGCGGCTTTTGCTTTCAAGTATCCGCAAATGTCCTTTCCTGTTCTATGCCAGCCTGGACTTCACCAGCTTGCTCTCCAGCTGACTCACAGAGAGGCTCTAGATTGCCAGGTAGTTTCTTTGGTATTTATGGGGATGTCAAAAAATTTTGAGTCCTTGGAATTTCCTAGGAGTTGTGAACCCCCCCCCCCTCTACTGCAAACCAAAACAGAAGTCTCAGGAGATGCTGGCAGCGAAACACCAGTGGTGCTGAAGGATACAAGAGCCCTGAGTGACGAGCAAGAAAGCCGACCTGGAAACCCGCGTGCCACCATCTGCCAGAGGCGCAGCCCAGAATCCAGGGCTGGCCCTTTGACACGGGGCGGCCAGGGCCACGCGGGACGGCTATCCAGGCACGCCTCTAAAAACTGTGTGCCTTAGAATCTGGAGTACGCATAGATCTATTCTGCAATCACAATGAAGTGGAAACCTTAAATAACTCAGGACACACTTCCCGCAGAGACAAGACGAAAAATGTGCAAGGGCCAAACTACGCAACTGGCTCAGACGCCAGAGACTACGATTCCCAGCATTCATGAGCCGAGTGCTTTGCATGCCGGGAACTGTAGTTTCTCACCACCATCCACACACACTCCGGATATTTAACCCGTCACCTATTTCTTTTTCGAAAAGCAACACCGAACAGAAAGGTGACGGAGAACGTAGCGCTGAAATGGTTCCCAACGTGACCCTCGTCGTGGAAGAAAAATAGGTAAAAAACGCGTTGTCTTGGCTACGGTTTCCCCTAGTCACAGAGTAAACGTTCGGTAGGAACCGGAAGTGGTTCCCGGGGACCTCTAGGAAAGGACAGACTCGGTATGTGCTTACGTTCATTGGACGGTTTTCCTCAGAGACCAAGGCTTCCCAGGCCAAGGGGTGGCCCGGTGTGTGAGGGGCCCGCGGAGCCATTTGATTGGAGGAAAGATGCTGGCCCAGCCCAATCGGAAGGAGCCACGCTTCGGGCATCGGGCACCGCACCTGGACAGTTGCGATTGGTCGGCTGCGGTCCCCCCAACGCCTCCTCATTGGGTGCAGAGAGTGCGTGGTGGGGCACGATTGGTGGGTTCGTGTTTCCGTCCCCCGCCCGCAAGCCTTGGGGTGAAAAGCGGCCCGACCTGCGCGCGGGGTAGTGGGCGGACCGCGCTGCTGGAGGTGTGAGGAGTCTCGACTCGGGTTGGGGGGGTGGAGGCGGCTCCTGCGACCGAAAAGGACTTGCGACTCGCCGGCCACTCACCATGAGGGTTCTGTGGGTGCTGGGCCTCTGCTGCGTCCTGCTGACCTTCGGTGAGTGCGCGGGCGGGCGCCCCCCGCCTTTCTGCGCGTCCGCTTCTCGAACGTTCTCGGGGCGTTGAGCCTGGGTGGGGGACGCCGGGGTCTGCAGAGGGGCCAGGGTCCGTCTCCTCTCCTCCAAGGAGACTCGGGTGATGAGGCTTGCCCTGGGAGCTGTGGGGAGAGGCGACTTGGCGCTGGGGCGTTTAAATGCCCTGCGGATGGAGCTGGAGCGCGCCCCGAAGTCTCGCTGGCGTGGTGCGGCCTCTCGGACTCCACTATCGGGGGAGCCCTGCTAGGGCCCCTCTAAGGACTTTGGTCATCATTTCCGACCTTTGGCCCCCCGAGCCCGAGGACCCGCAGCCCCTGCCCCCTGATTGCGCCGGAGCGCGCCCTTTGGTTCCTGACGCCCGGCTTGCCCGCGTGGGGCCTCGGGTCGGATTCCGGTGTGGCTAAAGTGCGGTCCCTGACATGTCTTCCCTTTGGGCCGGATTTCAGTTTTCCTCTCGAGAAGTTGCACAAACCCTCTTTTTATATTCTTTCAAAACTAAGGAAGGCCCAAGTTTCGGCTTGGCCAGTGTAGAGGTCTCCTGTAGCCTGTGCGCAACACGTGTGGGTGTAGATGGGGGCCTGGGTCACTGTGGCCTTGTTTCAAAGGAGCGGTGGACACAAGTGATGGATGCCTGAGTGGGTTTTTGAGCACTTATTTACATTTAAAGTTTAGTGCGCTAACTTGGCTTGACATTGGTTTTAGAAGCCAATACATAATTTTTCCATCCCTACATCTTATGTTTACCGACATAATTTTGCTAACTTTCCCTCTTGTCCTTTGGTCTTGCTCCTTGTGTGAAAGAGAAAGCAATGGTTTTGAGAGCGTTAACCTTTTTCCTCAGGGTTTGTCAGAGCTGATGATGAAGTCGATGTGGATGGTACTGTAGAAGAGGACTTGGGGAAAAGCAGAGAAGGCTCAAGGACAGATGACGAAGTCGTGCAGAGGTCCGTGCAGTTGAAACTATTCTGATAAGCCCTGGAAGTTAGTGGGACACTGTGGCTTTTTTTCTTCTCCAGACATCCAGATTAAAACATCAGTCCATAATAATTGTTACTGAACGATACGAAACAATGAGAAGTTTTTAGGAGTGTCCAGTTATCTGCACACAGTTCTTAGTCTGATCCTGGGAATGACTACTGATTAAAGAAGGGAAGTTGAATGAGGTGCAAATAAGCTTAGCATCCTCAGCAGCTAAAAACAGAAAACTGCTGATGTTGCAAACTTTTAAGACCTGACAGGAGACTTCAGATTGGTTTTGTTCGCTTGTAAGTTAGTAATATGAAGAACAGAACTTGTGTCTGTAACTTAAACAACAACCCGGGTTCTTCAGTGGGTGAGCAGTATTTCAGTTTTGGCCTCAGGAATTAGTGAGAGTACTGAAGTGTTAAGTGTGAGAGCACACACAAGTTATGGCTTGCTTTTCAGTACATGGAAGCTGGGTTTGTTTTTCTGGTAATTTTAAAAACTATTTCCAACTGAGTGCTAAATATAGCTCTTTACTGTGATAAGAACGAACCGGTATGTTAATGGTATTTTACAAATATATTTTTACTGTTTTACCTTTTTAACAAGATGGTCTGCAGAGGCCAGTCTACTGGCTACAGACTTAGAAAAATGAAACTGAGTATCTAATTTGATTTCCTTAGAGAGGAAGAAGCTATTCAGTTGGATGGGTTAAATGCATCACAGATAAGAGAACTTAGAGAAAAATCTGAAAAGTTTGCTTTCCAAGCTGAAGTTAACAGAATGATGAAACTTATCATCAACTCTCTGTATAAAAATAAAGAGGTAAGTGTCATGCAGTTTGTATCCCTGTGGTAGCGTCTGTATCCTTTCATGGCAGATTATGAAGAGTTCAGAGCATAGTAGTTAGGAAGTTTAAATTCCCAATATGAGTGGGTATTTTATTAAATGAGAATTGCTACCGGTATATATTGGGGAGTAAGGGAGTAGACATTTTCCCAGGCCTGCTGACTGAGGGGCAGTCACACAGACTGGACTAAAGATGGAGGGTGGGAGAGTAGTAGTCATGTTCTCAATAATGCAGACATTCCTTGTAGTTGCCACTGAGCTTTTATAAAGAGCCACACCTTTTTTATGAAGAGAGTAAGCCATCCCTTACACCATTACAAAGCTTGGTTCTGAGGAGAAGTGAGAAGAGTTATGCATAAGAACCACTGTCTTACTGTGTCTGGAGGTTATTCCCAAGGAATTAAATCTGGCTTCTTCTTAGATTTTCCTGAGAGAACTGATTTCCAATGCTTCTGATGCTTTGGACAAGATCAGGCTCATCTCACTAACTGATGAGAATGCACTTGCTGGAAATGAAGAGTTAACAGTGAAGATTAAGGTAAGTTTAAAATAGCTGTTTCCTTTTTAAAGGCTACTAAGAAGCTAGGCACTCACATCAGATAGGTCCAGTAGATTATTCTGGTGTGAAAAGTAACTTCCTACCTGGTTGGGGCATTTCTGTGATCCCATCACTTGAGAAGGCAGAGGCAGGTGGATTTCTGTGAGTTCGAGGCCAGCCTGGTCTACAAAGTGAGTCCATGACAGCCAAGGCTACACAGAGAAACCCTGTCTCAAAGACCAAAAGAAAAGTAATTTCCTACTCACAGTGAGTTTGCATGGAAGTCCTCAGAGTGAGTCAAATCTGACTTTGCCCATTTTATTAGGTTTATTGGAACACAGTTATACCTAGTTTTATTCTATAAATGCTTTTGTCTACAATGACAATAATTATGGCTCCTAAAACCAAAAAAGTAGATACTACCTGGCCCTTGAGGAAAATTTAGCCAAGTCCTGGGCTTACCTGGTTCCACAGGCTCACTGAGCAGCCATCTGGAATATCTCTGGTTGCCATGGTATAAAGGGTCGCACACCAATTAAAAGGCTTAGCCTGAAAGTCACACCCTCAACTCCCACTTGGCAACCTTACTGGGAAGAAATGATCATGTGGTCTGTGGATGCATGCACAGTCCTACCAGGCTCCTGGAGACGGCCAGGACTATTTTGCGTTCCCAAAATAAGAAATAATTGAAGCTTAGTCATTTTAATTTCTGTGAAATAAGAGTTCATTTAGGAGTTTTGTTGGGGTTATCTTCCGTTATCTGACATTTATAGCTATAAAGAAACATGCATTTAAGATGTGCTTTTGAAAAATACCATAAAATAGACTACAGACTAGTATATCTATCTAAACCTGATGTGGCCCAAGCTGGTAATTTCTCCATTTATTAATGTTAAGAAGGCCTAACTGTCTGGTTCTTGTCTTGCTTTTAGTGTGACAAAGAGAAAAATCTGCTGCATGTCACAGACACTGGTGTAGGAATGACCAGAGAGGAGTTGGTGAAAAACCTTGGTACCATAGCCAAATCTGGAACAAGCGAGTTTTTAAACAAAATGACAGAGGCACAAGAAGATGGTCAGTCAACTTCTGAACTGATTGGCCAGTTTGGTGTCGGTTTTTATTCTGCCTTCCTTGTAGCCGATAAGGTCATTGTCACATCAAAGCACAACAATGATACCCAGCACATCTGGGAATCAGACTCCAATGAATTCTCTGTGATTGCTGACCCAAGAGGAAATACGCTGGGTCGTGGGACAACAATTACGTAAGTATTAGTGATTTAGACAGATTAATAGAGTGAGGAACCTGAGCCTCCAGTCCTAGCTTTTTAAGTACACGGCTTATTGTGGGCCGGACTTCCTTGTCTACAGAATGAGAAAATTGTCACACTGGAAGGCTATGCAGAGGAGCTTAGGATTGCGGTTGTACACAGAGAGCAAGTAGGAAGTGGACTCTTCTAGGGAGAAGCCGACGGGAGACCACAGAAGAGAGGCAGCGCTGTGGGTTTTCCAGATTAGAGGAGGCCACTGAGGTATGCAGAGAAGTGTGGCTAGGAGGAAGGCCGAGTATGTGCATGGGTTTAAAGGGCTGCCTCACAGCTGGCTGCAGTTGCTGACAGCAGCTCTGGTTCTCTGTTAAAGAGTCCTGAAGGTGATGCGGGCAGGGGCCTGGAAGGAGACTGAGTGACCATTAGAAATAGCCATAATTTGTAATGAGTGGTAATGTGTTGGGGTGTCGAAGAGGACAGGTAAATGTAAAACATGCTAGATGTTCATGTACCAAGAGACTGGCAAGATTATCTGGGTGATAACTCCATGATGATTCTCAGAGCCTGACATTTGACTGGCAGATACATCAGGACAGTTTCATAGAATGGGTGATTGGGTTGTAAAGTAGATGAGACAGTAGAACAGGTCTGCTTTCCCTTGGGTAAGGTTTTCTTTTTAACCACTGAGCATCTCTCCAGCCCCAGTGCAGCATCACTGCCTGCCTGGGATTGGTTCCAGGAACCCTGCATATATCCAAACCCATAGATCAAGAGTCGCTAGTGTAACAAGCATTGTATTTACAAAGAACCTATACACCCTCTCCTGTTCTAAATCACTTCTTGGTTACTCATAATTTTAGTGCAGTCTAAGTGCTACCTAAGTGGTTATTACTGTATTGTTAAAGGAACAGAAACAAGAAAAGGGGTCTGTACAGCATCAGTGCAGAGACCATGCATAACCCGCAGGCCTGACTAGGGCAGGTCAGCAGTACTGTGACAGTTTGAGCTTGTGCTTGGTTGCCTCTCCTGGGGCAGGACCCACGGTATGAAAGGCTAACTGTTCTTTGCCTTGCTTCACTTGGGTTCATGTCTCAGCCTACCGACTGTCTTCGCATTGTGTAAGTCAGCAGTAATCTCTTCCCAAGTCCAGTTGATTTTTTGGGAGATTTAACTACTATTGCTCCCAGTACATGTTTTGTTCATTTTTGTTTTCTTGAGTTTCTTCATGTTTTCTATAGAAATTTCCTTTCCTGCTGCCCTCTATAGTTTTCTCAGTACTTCTGTGGCATGTATATTGGGGGGGGAGGGAGTTTGAGACAAGGTTTCTTTGTGTAGCCATGACTATCTTGAAACTCACTTTGTAAATTAGTCAGGCCTCCACTCAGAGATCTGCCTGTCTCTGCCTCACAAGTGCTAGACTTAAAGGTATATGCCACCATGCCTGGTATAATTTTTCTTTACCTATTTTCTAGATGTTGGTAATCTCATCTGAAAAGTTCTAGCCCTTTTCTCAGTATTTATATGTTCTCCATGCAGTCTTCCTGCAGTGGCTTCAGGTCCCTTCTCTGTTTCTTAGATATTTTTAGGCTGGGTCACAAGTCAGCAAAGCTTTCTTACTGGACCAACTAATAAGTACTTCAGCTTTTCAATGTTTAGTCTGTCGAATGCTATTAATCTGTTTTGACTTTAAAATAGCCATAAATAATAAGTGAGAGTATATCCAAATAAAAATAAACCATGACTAGCTATTACTAGTGGGTTCTGTGCTCATGAGTCTTGGTTGCCTCTTATTGTGGGTTGGGTGATCAAAAGACAGCGTGTAGAAATCTGTTAATCTGTTCTCTCCTGCTGTGTGGCTCCCAAGGATAGAACTCTGGTCTTCAGGCTTGTTTGCCTTTCAAATTGATGGTTAATACTTCCACTTAAGTTTGCTAACCAGCAGTTTCCGGTGCTTCCATAAACTCTCCATAGTACCAAGAACAACCAAAGATCTTCTGAGCTTGAAAGCGTATAGCAGATCCTGTTTTTGTAGCAGGAGCATCTAAATTGTGGGTTTCTCTGTAGCCCTGGCTTGTCTTGAACTTTGAAATCTGCCTTTTCCCAAGTGCTGGGCTTAAAGGCCTGTGTGACACTTGGGTGAGGCCTTTGCCTTTTACTTTTTGCTGTGTTTGCAGAGTCTACCTTGACATGTTTTTAACATGTGGGGTAGGGTAAGAAAAATAGGCATTGCTAAGCCAGCACTGCCTCCAGAAGAGCTCTATATGCCCTTGTGCGGTGTGGCCGCCACAGTCGTGTGTGTGTGTGTTGAGTATTCAAGGTATATATGGCATTGCAGCTGTTGAACTGAAAACTTAAACTCTCTGGGAGGGGGCTTATGCAATCATGTTTGCAGGTGGAACCTTTTTCTGTTTTTAAGACAGGGTTGCACTGGGGCTTGATTAAGATAGTCTGGCTGGCCAGCAAGTTCCAGGGATCCATCCAGCTCTGGGATGATGAGTACACACCTTCTTGTCCAGCTCTTTATGTGGGTGCTGGGGATTACAGTGAGGTCTTTGCTTGCACAGCAAGGGCTGTACTAAATGAGCTGTCTCACCTGAACTTTACCTTTTGTTTAAGTCTTCAATGGTTTGATTGTTAGAACAACAGTATAAAACTATGAAAGTGAAGGTATTTTTTTTCTCTAGAATGTTTCACTGCTTTCTCACCTTGAGAAATAAAAACACCCAATATAATCAGATTGGTATTTTCTACTCGAAACACTTGTCTACTTGAGGGACTACAATAAAGAGCATCTCCTTTCCCAGCCCTATATGTTGTAGATTTAGCTCACAGCTTTCTGATGGAGGCGAATGTCTGTGAATGTCAAGTGTTACAGAACTGCTGGCTATTATTACCAAAGTGTTTTAAAAGAAGTTACACCCCAGTTGAGTATGTTTTCTGTAAGTGGCTTGTTTTCCTTTCAGTCTGGTTTTAAAAGAAGAAGCATCTGATTACCTTGAATTGGATACAATTAAAAACCTCGTCAGGAAGTATTCTCAGTTCATCAACTTTCCCATCTATGTGTGGAGTAGCAAGGTGAGTCTGCAGATTAAAGTTCATGCATAACCATGGCAGGTACTAAAGTGTCAGTAGAAGGGGATGGTGTCAGGTTTGTTATCTGTTACCTTACTATGATTTCTTTCTGTAGACGATCAGGATTAAACAAACAAGCTTAATGGTAATTATAATTTCTTTGTCAACAGACTGAGACTGTTGAGGAGCCCTTGGAAGAAGAAGAAGCAGCAAAAGAAGAGAAAGAAGAATCTGATGATGAAGCTGCAGTAGAAGAGGAGGAGGAAGAAAAGAAACCAAAAACTAAGAAAGTAAGCCTGGTTTCTGTACTGGAACACTAGGATCTGTGAAAATAAAGTGCCTGTCCACAAGTACAGGTTAAAGAAACTTCATTCTTTATAGATAATTATTTATTATTATGTGTGTGAGTGTTTTGCCTGTATGAATATTTGTGCACCACTTCATGCTTGGTACCCATAGAGGCCAGAAGATGGTATTGGGTCCTGTGGAACTGGAGTTGAGAGGGTTGTGAGCTACCATGTGGATGCTGGGAATCCAACCACCAATCAGTGAATGCTCTTGACCACTGATCAATCTCTCCAGCCCTAGAAGCTTCATTCTGGGTTGGGATGTGGGGGTGTTGTGTATGGTTGGGCTCTGTGTTATCCAGGACTACTTTAAGTAACAAATTTTTGGTTTTTTTTTTTTTTTTAAACCCTTCTGACATTTTATATTGTTTGCTTTATGTATTCTGAATTTTAAGAACCTGGAAGCTTTCTATATCCTTTTTAACATATTGGAATCAATTATAAGATAATTTCCATTACTGATTGATTTAGACAATAGAGTGAAGCATTGTTGAAAATTGCTGTTTGTGATATTACCTACTACTTTTTTATGTTAAATTCTGGCTTTAAATCTAAGTGAAAGATTTTGCTTTCAGTCTATAATCCCAGCACCTGAGAGGCTGAGGCAAGATGTTCTTGGTTTGAGGCCAGACTGGGCTACACAGAACTTAACTCTAATAAAAGTATTCATCCTTGCTTTTAAACATGCTTGCTAGTGGGACCCATATTAAAATATGAGCACTTGGTAGGTTAACCATTGAGTACTAAAAGAAACTTACCAAGTATCTTAACTTTAGGTTGAAAAAACTGTGTGGGACTGGGAACTTATGAATGATATCAAACCAATATGGCAGAGACCATCCAAAGAAGTAGAAGAAGATGAATACAAAGCTTTCTACAAATCATTTTCAAAGGTAAATTCTATGTAAGAGCTCTGGGTTTTGGGTTATTAGTGAATTGCATACAATTATCAGCCATATTGTTTAAATGTGGTCTGTGACTATAAATAAGATTGTCCATTCCCATTTTCCCCAATACAATGATTAAAAAAATTTTATAACAACCACGTGTCTATTGGAGGAGTGTGGAGAGCACAGTGATATGTCAAATTGAAATTTCACATGGACCTCAGAGACTGTTGTCACATTACACACATACTCATACATACATAGGCATTTGGTTTCCATCATGAAACAAGACATGTTATTAAATGGCCCTTAATGTGATCTTGAAAGGGTTCACTTACATCAGACATTGTAAATCATCTATTTAAGATATTACTGAATCGGTATTTCTCTGGCACTTTGTGTTTTTGTTTTTCCTTTTCTTTTCCTGATCCCTTATTTTGACTCCTAAGAATAGAAAACTAGAGTTAAACTTGATTCTAGTACTGTTTCCCTAAGCAGGATCTTACACAGATAGGATGTGTTTAAGAACTTTGCATGACATGGTGTCACTATCCTCAGATAGTGATGTCACTGGCAGTTGTTGTCAAAAACAACCTTACCTAGTCAGTTAGAATTAGTCATTTCTTCTTGGTACTTCCTCTGACACCTGTTTTTTTTTGTTTTTTGTTTTTTTTTAATTTTGTAAGGAGCCATCTTTGCTAAATGCTTCTAGCAGTAATGAGTGCTAAGCCTTTGCACTGCTTTTTCCTGTGACTTGAATAATCAAACCAAGGTACTTTCCACAGGAGAGTGATGATCCCATGGCTTATATTCACTTTACTGCAGAAGGGGAAGTTACCTTCAAGTCAATTTTATTTGTGCCCACATCCGCTCCTCGTGGTCTGTTTGATGAATATGGATCTAAGAAGAGCGATTATATTAAGGTAGGCGGGCTTCTTCAGTGTTATTGTAAACTATGTTTAAGATTGAGAGGTGTGATATCCAGAAGGTGACTCTGTTTTGGTTTCCATTAGCTGTATGTGCGCCGAGTATTCATCACAGATGACTTCCATGACATGATGCCCAAGTACCTTAATTTTGTCAAAGGTGTGGTAAGTATCTAAAGATTAGGTGCATGGGTGTTAGAGTGGGTGGGGTCTAGCAGTGTTGGATTTTTTTCTATAAACTTGTTTATATTGCTCAGTAAGCATTTTGCTGTCTACAGGTGGATTCAGATGACCTCCCCCTCAATGTTTCCCGTGAGACTCTTCAGCAACATAAATTGCTCAAGGTGAGGATTTCTAGTCAGATGCTCTGCCCACTGGTTGGAGCCAGGGTGGGTTCAGTAAACAAAGCAACTAGATGTTGTGGTGGGACTGGTCTTTGACCATTTAGAAGAACTTCTACCAGACACATCAGTGCATGCCTATAATCTCAGCAGCTTGAAGGAAAAAGCAGCAGGAACACGAGGTCATGCCAGTTTAAGCCAGGGTCTGTTAGCAGTTAGTAATTTACATGAGCTCTTCTTAATGGGAGGGATTTCTTAAGTAGGGTTTGGTGGGGCTCAGACAAGAGTCCCTACACCAGCCAGGCTCAGTGGAACTGAGGGAGGCAGAGGCAGTCAGATCATTGTGGGTTTAAGGCCACCCTGGTCTGCAAAGTGAGTCTACGCCAAGGCTACACCGAAACTCTGTCCAAACAGAAAAACACCTGTCTTTAATTCTAACTCAGTCTGGTGTGAGAGTGCTCCTGTTGTTTCCTGTCCCTTGATCGTTGGTAGTGATATGACATTGTGCTGTCTGTCTCAGTTGTTGCTCTCCTGATCTCTTACATGTGCAAAGGTTTGAGATAAAACTTTCCTAACCAGATTCCATTTTCTTTAGGTGATTAGGAAGAAGCTTGTCCGAAAAACTCTGGACATGATCAAGAAGATTGCTGATGAGAAATACAATGATACTTTCTGGAAAGAATTTGGCACCAATATCAAGCTTGGTGTGATTGAAGACCACTCGAATCGAACACGGCTTGCTAAACTTCTTAGGTTCCAGTCTTCTCACCATGCAACTGACATTACTAGTTTAGACCAGTATGTGGAAAGAATGAAGGAGAAGCAGGACAAAATCTACTTCATGGCTGGCTCAAGCAGAAAAGAGGTAAGCTGAGATGCATGCAGCTGCTGGGGTGTGTAGCCAGTGCTGGAGAGAGCAAAGTTAATTGTGTAGCTGGAGTAGTTAGGCAGCCACTGGAGGACATTTACTTCAAGTCCTTGTTCACATGGGGTTGTAAATGCTGAGGAGACACAGCTAATGTGGCAGAACGTGAAAAAACACACTACCTTTAATATTGTAGGCTGAATCCTCTCCTTTTGTTGAGAGACTTCTGAAGAAGGGCTATGAAGTTATTTACCTCACAGAACCTGTAGATGAATACTGCATCCAGGCCCTCCCTGAGTTTGATGGGAAAAGGTTCCAGAATGTTGCCAAAGAAGGAGTGAAGTTTGATGAGAGTGAGAAAACCAAGGAAAATCGGGAAGCAACAGAGAAGGAATTTGAGCCTCTGCTCAACTGGATGAAGGATAAGGCCCTGAAGGACAAGGTATTGTGCACTTTAGTATAAGACCTAAGACTTAATGCCATTAAATACAGGGTGGAGTGAGCCTGCAACTTACAGAAATTTCCTTTTGTTATAATACCGACATTAATGATTTTATACTAAGTTTTTAGGGCTTAAGTTTAAATTTATAACTGGAAAAAGCAGATCATAATCTGGAGTGGTGAATGGCATTGCTTACCTGCTGGTCCTCACTGTGTCTGTTTCTCATCCTAAGATTGAAAAGGCTGTGGTGTCGCAGCGCCTCACAGAGTCTCCCTGTGCCCTTGTGGCCAGCCAGTATGGATGGTCTGGCAACATGGAGAGGATCATGAAAGCACAGGCCTACCAAACGGGCAAGGACATCTCTACAAAGTAAGTAACTGGGAATGTCACTACTAAGGTGCCAGCTCTTCTATATGGAAACATTTTTTTTTTTCATGCATTATCCTTATTTTTGCTTTGGAGTAAGAATAATGTCCACATTTACATTTTGACTTACTAGTGTGTTAGGGGTTTAGTTTTGAGTCAGGGTTTCTCTGTATAGCCCTGACTGTCCTGGAACAGGTTGTCCTTGAACTCACAGAGATCTGCCCGCCTATGCCTACCAAGTGTTGTGATTAAAGGCATTTATGACCATGCCCAGTTCTCTTAAGACTAAGGTCTAAGTAAAGAACACTGTTGTGTCTTTTATCTAACATGGTAATGCCCTTTAAACAAGGAGATTTTTAGGGACCCACACTGATGAAGGCATAATGGAGATTGTATACTTAAACTACACTCATAACTATGACTCGTTGGTACGGTTAAGGTATTAAGGGGATGAACAGGACATTTACCCAACAGAATTGGTTGCTTGGACTATCATTAAATAGTTCCCTTTATTTCATTTTTATTTATTCATATTTATTTCACTATGGTCATTCCCTATCAGAGGAAACAATAGGATTTTTTTTTTTTTCTGAAATTAAAGCAAGAATATAGTAGGCATGTAGACCCTAAAATTGGTGTCTTAACTAATGTTCATTTTGTTCTTAAACAGTTACTATGCCAGTCAGAAGAAAACATTTGAAATTAACCCTAGACATCCACTGATCAGAGACATGCTTCGACGGGTTAAGGTGAATGATGATGGAGCTACTCTCTTGTTTTTTTAAACCGCAGTGCTTTGTAACTGTTAATACTAATATTAATCAAATGTTCCTTCTCTCAGGAAGATGAAGATGACAAGACTGTCTTGGATCTTGCAGTGGTTTTGTTTGAAACAGCAACACTTCGGTCAGGTTATCTTTTACCGGACACCAAGGCTTATGGAGATAGAATAGAAAGAATGCTTCGCCTGAGTTTAAACATTGACCCTGAAGCACAGGTATGTGTGTGCCCTTGGCTCTCTGTTAAGTGATACTGCTTTACAAGTTTGCCTAGTTTTTACTCTTAGAAATAACTTACTCCATCTTTAGAGTGATAATGGCACCTATAAAATTAATGAGAAACCCACTTCCCCCACACACACACAGGGTTTCTCTGTGTAGCTTTGACTGTCCTGGAACTCACTCTGTGGACCAGACTGGCCTCAAACTCACAGAGTTCTACCTGCCTTTGCCTCCTGAAATTAAAGGTGTGTGAGTTTATTCATTTTATATGCCAACTGTAGCCACCTTCCTCATTCCTTCCAGTCCCACTTACCCTCGCTCTTCACCTCATCCCCTTCTCCTAGTCACTGAAAGGGGGAGTTCTCCCTTGCCATTTGACCCTTATCAAGTCTTATCAGGACTGCCTGGGTCCTCTTCCTCTGTGGCCTGGTAAGGCTCCATAGCCAAGGGGAAGTGATCAAAGAGCAGGCAACTGAGTTCATGACAGAGGCAGCCCCTGCTCCCTTTACTCAGAGACCCACATGGAGACTGAGCTGGGGTCTAGGTCCTCTGTCTGTGGTCCTTGATGCATCAGTCTCTGAGGGCCCCCAGGGCTCAGATTTTTTACCTTTGCCTCTTTTGATAGCTTCCCTGTTAAGACAGATTTGCTGCAGTTAATGTTAAAACAATCATTATCTTAAACATGCAAAACGAATGGAAGGCATTTACAGGTTCATGGATGTTGTTTTATAGGTAGAAGAAGAACCAGAAGAAGAGCCTGAAGACACAACAGAAGACACAGAGGACACGGAGCAGGAAGAGGAAGAGGTGGACGCGGGGACAGAAGAAGAAGAAGAACAGCAAACAGCCAAGGTCTGACAGAGGGTTGGGCAGATGGGGCTGCACGAGGCCGGCAAGTAGATCTCCTAATGACAGCTAGTCACAAGGAGTAAGTCCACGGACAAGTGGGCTTCTGATACCAGGCTCAGACGTGGCTGTCTCTAGGTAGTCCTGCCTTGCCTTTGCCTCCCTCATGCTAGGATTAAAGATGTGAACTGCTATGCCTGGCCAACATTAGGTAGTTTTTAAGCTTTGACTATATTTAAGCACTGATCTTGTTGGTAGGTTCTGTATTTTGCCAACAAGCAAGTACAAACAAAATAGTAGAAACAGTTTGAACGTGAGCCTTTCTGAAAGGCAGTTTGTAATGTCTTCTGATTTTTATGTTTTCACAGGAATCTATAACAGAAAAAGATGAATTGTAAATTGCACTCTCACCACGGATCCTGTGTGGAGAGGGAATGTGAAGTTTTAAAGTCATTTCTTTTGAGAGACTTGTTTTGGATGCTCCCCCAAGCCTCCTTCTCCCCTGCACTGTAAAATGTTGGGATTATGGGTCACAGGAAGAAGTGGGTTTTTTAGTTAAGTTTTTTGTTTTGTTTTTTTAACATTCCTCCCGAATGTAAATTTGTACTATTTAACTGACTATTGGTGTAAAATCTTGTCATGTGTATAAAAATTAAAAAATATCCCAAATACCTACTGCCTGTTTTTCATAACAAACCAGAAATTGTGTAATACCTGACTTTTTTATTCCTTGTCTATTGGGTTCTTTTAAAAAAAGAGAAAGTAACTTAGTTTGATGTTTTGTGTGTTTTTCAGATCATGTTTGGGGTTTTTTTGTTTTGTTTTATTTTATTAACTCTGTATCCCACTCCCTCATTTCCTCTCAATCCTACCCTTCCTCCCTCCCTTATCTCCTCCCTGCCCCTTTCCAAGTCCACTGATTGGGGAGGACCTCCTCCCCTTTCATCTGACCCTGTTTTATCAGGTATCTTCAGGACTGGCTGCTATGTCCTCCTCTGTGGCCTAGCAGGACTGCCCCTCCCTTGGGGGGTGGGGAGGTTAAAGAGCCTGCCATTGAGTTCATGTCAGAAACAGTCCCTGTTCCCCTTACTATGGGAAACCAATTGGTTACTGAGCTACCACAGGCTACATCCGAGCAGAGGTTCTAGGTTATATCCATACATGGTCCTTGGTGGAGTGTCAGTCTCAGAAAAGACCCCTGTGCCCAACCATATGGTCCTTGTGGAGCTCCTGTCCTCTCCAGGTCTTACTAACTCCTCTTCTTTCATATGATTCCCTGCACTCTGCCAAAGGTTTGGTTATGAGTCTTAGTATCTGCTTTGATACTCTGCTAGGTAGAGTCTTTCAGAGGCCCTCTGCAGTAGGCTCCTGTCCTGTTACTTGTTTTCTCCTCTGTCCAATGCCCATCCCATTTGTCTCTCTAAGTGAGGGCTTACCCCCGGTCTTTCTTGTTTTACCTTCTATAGGTGTACAGATTTCATTATGTTTATCTCAGATCATGCTTTTTACTGAACATGTAGATATTCCCCTTCCAGGGATCAGAACATAATCTTTTTGAGTGTGTGCTAGACTTGGTGATGACCTTCTAGAGTATATACTGGGTATTTGAATATGTTCAAAGACCATGAAAAAACTTTGAAGTCCTCTCAGCAAAGTTACTTAAAAAAAAGTAATTAAAAGTAATTAAAATTAACCTGCCAGTGTTTTTTTTGAGACATGCTCTCAACAAGCTATATAACTTCAGCTGGCCTAGAACTCAAAAGATCACCCCAGCCTCCTGAGTGCTGGGGTGAAAGGCAGATAGATCATGGTAATTTCATGTTAGCTGAGCTAGGTGGGTGCACATGGGAGATGGGCAAGAGGACCTCTGAGTTCAAGGCCAGCATGACATAGCCAGTGCCAGGACAAAAGAGATTCTGTCAAACCATTTTAAAAATTGATGTGTATGAGTGTTCTTTGAATGTATGTATGCAAATGTGTGCCTAGTGCCCATGAAAGCACGGCAGGCAGATCTCAAGGGCAGCCTGATCCTACTTAGCAAGTTCCACGCTAGACAAGGTTACTTATTTAGACCTCTCAAACGACTCGGCTTCAGAGTCCCTACAAAGACATTGTGTTTACAATATAGATACAGAGACAACTCAGCAGAACTTGTTGCTCTTACAGAGATCCTAGGTTCAGTTCCCAGACACACCTGATGGCTCCAAACTACACATAATTCATCTTCCACCTGCTACCTCCCCTTCATGGGCAGGGCACCCATGTCCATATATTCATGCAACTTGAAGAATCCTCAGGCCTGGAGAGGTTCAGTAAAGAATACTGACTGCTCTTTGCGAGGACCCTGGTTCAGGCCTTAGTGCCTAGGTGCCTCTCACAGGCTCTTAACTCTAGTTTTGGGAGTATCAGATACCCTCTTCCTGGCTTCTGAGGGAGTCAGGGACATGGCAGCAATGTACTCATATACATAAAATTTTTTTAAAAGGAACATATATTTTGTTCTTTATTTACAGATTGAGCAAAATCTTGAGACAGCTGCTGTAGGAAACTAGGCCTAAAATTAGATGTGCTATCACAGTTCTCAGGGCCTTGTTCTGTGACAGAATCCTTCCTTTCCTTAAAGGCTTTGGGTGGGGGCCTTTGATGCTTGCTGTTCTTTGCTTGGATTTCCAACATTCTAGTCCCTGCATATCTTTACGCAACGTCCTCACTGCATTTCTTCCCTTGGCATCAAGACAGTGGTCATAGTATATTAGGCTCACCCTTATGACCTCATCCTAGTCATTCACAGGCACTGAAGGATAAGGAGTTAGGGACACAGTTCATACTCATTTAGAGTCTTATGCCATTTTTACATGTATACAGTACCAATTTTAATTTGCTTTCTCAAATTTTGGGGTTTAAGTACCCTGACATGTCACTAATACAATTCCATTAGGTACACAATTCCAAAGAACTTTTAACTTTAGTACGAAGAATATGTTCTAATGTTAGATATATTAATTTAGACCCTATAAGCATCATCACTGATTTTTTTTTTTTTTTTTTTTTTTAGACAGGGTTTCTCTATAGTCTTTATAGTCTTAGCTATTAGCTATCCTGGACTTGTTTTGTAGATCCACCTGCCTCTCCCTGAGTACTGGGATCAAAGCTGTGGGCCACCACGCCTGGGTGTTATAACTTGCCATTATAATCAAGTTCATTCAGAGAAGTGAGAATCATAATGGCAGGAGACATTGCAAATACTCAGTCTTGTGTGATATTGAAGATAAAACATCTTCCCAGTCAAATGCAAGACGCTAAAGAGATGATCTTAGGCAGTTCTTAAAAGACACTGGACCATGTTGTGGATGTTTTGGTTTATGATATATACACGTTTTTGTTGTAATCCCAAGTGGGGACTTTAGTTTGTCCACACCTGTTAATTGTCTCATGCGGAGCATGGTCTTTGCCAGCTGGAATTAGTTGAATTTTGAGAACTTTGAGGGGTACAAATATTATAGCACAGAGGGAGAAGGCAGAGGACTGCTTGCTGCACTTGTTGGCTGGCTGGCTTGCTGGTTACCTGAATTTCTGGATTTCCTGATGGATTCTGGTGTTGCTCCCAAAAGAATCCTACAACCCTACCAAGCAGGAAAAAAAAGAGGGCTACATCCTCTTTCCCTAACAACCTTCTTTTTCCCCTACCTGGGCTTGGGGTTGGAAAGGAGGTATAAACTTTAAGGAACCTCCAAATGAAGTAGCCTTTGAAAAACTAGGGCCTACACGACCAGGAATGGTTGTATACCTGCGATTTCTCCCTTTGGGAAGTGGAGGCAGAGCTGTCCTGAGTTTGAGGTCAGGGTAGGCTACACAGCACAGCAAGACCTTTGTGTAGAAGCCTGTGGGTCCTGTGAACTGGAGGCCAGCCTGATCTACATAGCAAGTTCCAGTTGCGCCAAGGATGCATAGTGAGACTATCTTTAAAAAACCAGTGAACCATAATACAAGCTCATCTTTATCAGCTCCTAGCAACCAGCATTTTTGCCTTTGGATCAGGTGTTTTAAGAAGTAGTTTTACAGAGGGGCTTAGGAGGAGAAGAGGGAGGGGGCCACAGCCGGCATACAAAGTGAATAAATAAAAAATAATAATAAAAAAAAGTCTTACTCAATAAATTTAAAAATACATATTTAAAATATTCACAGAATTCTTGGCACAGTTGTATTTTGAAGTTTCTGCTGCTGTGAAACCTGAGGTTCGTGGTGTCTTTCTTTCAGTCCCAAAAGCTCTGTTTTGAGTTCTCCAGGCTTTGGTGGAATCTCAGGTATTGTCTACAAAAATAAAAACAAAAGCCAAAAACCAGATGCCACCACAGTTCAATGTGATCTCAAAAGCTTTACAAAGATAAAGCCTCATACATGCTACTCAGTAACAGACCAGTACTAAGAGGACCTGGTTGATCTAAATTTCTTGCTATCTGTATATTTATGATTACATTATCCTGGCAAGAGTCAAGTCCTACAGGACTCACAGGGATAGATCCAACTGACTCAAATACAAGTTATTTCAAGTGAGAATTTCAACATTTGGAAATCCATTTCCACACTATCTGCTGACTTGCCCATACACCAGAACTGGGAAATAACTACTGGTAGTATTCAAACATGAAATGGAGCCAGACGTGGTGGTGCTCACCTGTACTCCCAGCACTCAGGAAGAGAGAGGCAGGCGGATCACTGTGAGTTCAAGGCCAGCCTGGTTTACAAAGCGAGCCCAGGACAGCCAAGGCTACACAGAGAAACCCTGTCTCAAACAAATATACATATGAAGTGGCCATCTTATGAATGTTTAAAGAAATTAGCAACACATACACAATGATGCCTTTGGGGAAGGCAGAGAGAAATGGGGTGCAGCGTGTGTATTGTGGAGTTTGATTCCCAGCACCACAAAAAGGAAAAAAATGATTTCAGTACAGTCTAAATAGGGCTGTGAGTCTACCACAATAAAATTTCAGAATCTTTTCACTACCCAAAAAACACCCATTCCATTCCCATAAGCCAATTTTGTCCACATATATTTGCCCACCACATACCACATGATCAAGTTTCATTCGTGTATGAACACTGAATAATATTCCCCTCTACAGAAGTACCATGTTTTAATATAGGTATCTGGATTGTTCTCACCTACGGACATGTACAAGGTCAAACAAGTATGATGACAGATGTCCTGGTATTTGTTGGATAAAAACCCAGAATGGGAATTGCTGGAACATACAGTGTTTGAAGAACTGCCAGACTGGTTCTCAAAGCAGCTTCACGACTTTATATTTTCATCAGGTAGTGCATGAGGGTTCCAACTTCTCCCTGTCCCTGACTGTTGTTTTATTATGGCCATCACAGCAGGGGTTCTGAGTAAAGATTGCATTTCTCTGGTGGTTAACGATAATGAGCATCTCTTCACAGGCTTTTTGGCTCAGAAGTTGACTTCTGAACACAGGTGTGAAGGAGACGAAGAAGTGTTACAAGTGTCGGGCTGTTGGGCTCACAAGGACAGAGAACCTGAGGCATGACTGTGCCTTCAAAGAAAAGCATCAGAATACTGATAGAGTGTTCAACAGATTAGAAGGCTGTTTGGCAGTGGAGGGACATAAAATACTCCAGGGGCCTTCATGTTGGAAGCATAAAGATACTGGGGAGTTTTAAGAACTATGTTACCTGACTGAAGGATTAAAAAGATGGTAATTCAGGCTGGAAATAGTGGTGCACGCCTGTAATCCCAGAACTCAGGGAGGCGAAAGCAGGCACTGTGAGCTCAAGGGAAGTCTCATCTACAGACTGAGTCTGGGACAGCCAAGGCTACACAGAAAGTCCCTGTCTTGAAAAACAAAAATGGTAATGTAAGATCTGCCGAGAAGCCACTTCAGGAAGAGCAGGAGTGGAGGGTAGATGGTCGGGAAGCTACTGTTTTAACTGAGAAAAGGGGTAAGACCCTGGCAGGGGAGGCACATGGGAGAGAAGCAGGCAGGGTGTGGATGTGTTTTTTATATTCATCCAGTGGGGTCTGCTGAGGCACGCTGTAAGAGAGAGGAATTAGGATGACTCCTGGGTTAAATAGTTGTCTCTTTCGCTATCCTAATGCGTTACGCTGGACAACTAAAACAGCATCCTTAGCAGTTCCCCCCACGGCACCACGGAGTACCAACCCTGGGTGGCATCATAGCCTCCTGGTCTGCTCTCCTCAACCTTAGCTGCTGCCACAGTGGTGGCTGGAATAATTCCTTAAACAGTAGGAGAGCACACAGCATCCTACAGCAACCAGCCACCTTGGCCTATCAGAAAAGAGGTCCTACTGCCAATATTACCACCTAATGAGACTGAGGAGGCTCAGGACCCTGAGCACGTCCATTTTAAAGGCTGCGGTTTTGTGTTGCTTTCTCCCAAAGTACAGGTAGCTACTGGTAACAATCCTTGAACAGCTTCAATAGTAATGAGATTAATCACATCAACCTCATAGGATCAAATTCTAGGCATTATTACCTTGGCAAATAGCTGTTAGCTATTCCTGCAGAAGCTAGACACAAAACTGCATTTCCGTGGAAAGTTCTTGCCACTTTCTATCTCCATTAAGTTTCTTGACACTTCACACACCCGAGACTGGGTTTCTCTGTGTAGCCCCGGCTGTCCTAGCACGCACTCTGTAGACCAGACTGCCTCATTGCAGCTATTAAAAAGACACAGTCTTAACTCTTAACAGCGAGCTGCTACAGTGTTTATCCGAACACTGCGAACAATCTAAATGTCAAGAGGGACTGAGCGAAGCGACAGAATGCTGGAGTGTAAGGGGAAGGATGGGCACAAGCCCCACAGGACTCACCAGGTCAGGCCGGTAGTACCAGTGCACTACCTGGGCCCCAGCGCACATAGCCAGAAGGCTGGAGGAGAGCATTTTCAGGTAGGCGGACCAGGACACGCCCCCGGGCATGCTGGAGAGCTGGCAGGGACAGAAAGGGCACAGCGTTAGGAGGGTGGGTGGCCTTGAGGACGCCTGAAGGCTGAGGCACTCTTAAAAAGCGGCGCCTAAAGCACCTTCAAGGACTGCTTAAAGGAGGCGGAGTCGCTACGCAGCCCTCTGGCACGCGTGCAACTTCCTCCTGGGTGACCCCGCTAGGTGAAGCCAGCGCCCGCGGAGCAGGTGGAAGGTGGGCCCGGTGGTTCCTCAGCCTCTCAGGGAGAAGCTAGAGCCCCTCGCTCCTGACCCCAACCACGCGCGAGGGAGACTGTACCGCGGAGTGCACACGCGCAGCGCGACGGGTCAGAGGTTTCCCCAAAGGCCGGAGCTGACCGTCCGCGGGCAGGAACCAAAGTGCAGGGTCCGACGCCGCGACGGAGTGAAAAGCGAGGGCATCGGGCGCGCAGGCGCTTTCGTGGGTTTCTGGCGGAAGCGGGAGGCTGGGTTTCTTTCTCTCTTTTCCATTTTTGTTTTGTTTGACTGTTTCCACACCTTAGCCAACCTGGGATCCTAGCCCCTCCTCGTCACTGTCCCAGTCTTGTCGTCCTTTGACTTACCTGGTCATTGTGGTGTTTGCGGCATTTATTAGTCCTTTTGCATAAAGGGAAAGGCCTGTGGCCCCGTAGTTAGGAAGAGGCAGAGTTTTGCTGCAGAGCGCTTGTGTACTTCTAAAGGAAGTCACGCTCTAGAGCACCGATTCTTAACCTTTTTGGAAAGGCTCCACTCATCCTTTTACAGGGGTCGTATCTCAGATATACTGTATATCAGATATTTACCTTATGAGTCATAACAGTAGCAAAATTACAGTTATGTAGTAACGAAAATAATTTTATAGTCGGGATCACAACCTGAGGAACGGTATTAACAAGCTGCAGCATTAGGAAAGATAAGAACCTCTGCTGGGGGTGGGGGGGAGGGTGGAGAGAGAAAGAAAGAGAAAGGCTCAAAACTTTATTCTCCGGGTTTTGAGGTTCTTTGAAACTTTACACAGAGCCACAGCCAGGCATGCTGCTTTTGGGTCTCTTCTTTTACTGATAAAGAGATCTCCAATCTATCTTACTTAATCCATGAGTGTTTTTAAAGATCATGCTTCGATTGTGGATTAGTTTTTGCTTAGCAAACTGCAAGAACTCTGAAACATTAAGGTAGCATTGTGTAACATGAATCATGATCACGTTTTTTACAACTCTGGGCCCTAAATGGCTCAGGAGCTGGAAGGGTATTGTCGATAAATCTGATGCCCCAGTTTTGCTCCCCCACCCCTACGTAATGGAAGCAAAAAGCCAGCTCTGTAAATTGTTTTCATACATACATACGCACAAACACATACAAACATGCCTTTTTTTACACACACACACGCACGCCTTTTTTAACTTCATGGGAGTAAAAATTTAGTTTTAACTTAATGGTATTATATTTGACACATAATAATCTCACATAAAGTAGGCAATTATATGGGTTTGCCATGTGTACATTTGGAAAACCATTTCCAGAACTAAGGTAATCAACGTTATGCCCAAGTTGTATTTGTGTGAATGTTCGTGTGTGTGCACATGTGCAATTTCAAGATCAGAGGACAACTTCAGGGACATCACACACTGTCCATTCCTCTCCTTTTCCTTTCATTTTTCTTCCAGACTGGGTCTCTCACTGACCTGGAGCTCTCAAAGTAGAATAGACTAGCTAGATAGTGAACCCAAGAGATCTGCTTGTCCCTGCATCACTAGAGCTGGGACCACAGCTTAGCCTAATTGGTGACCTCTAGGTTCCTGTCTCAGAAACAAATACGTAAAGTAAGTGTGGTGCTTTGAATAGGAATGGCCCCATAGACTCATGTGTTTGAACACTTGGCCCACAGGGAGTGGCACTAATAGGTGTGGCCTTGCTGGAGTAGGTGTGGCTTTGTTGGAGGAAGTGTGTCACTGGGGGTAGGCTTTGAGGTCTCAGAAGCCCAAGCCAGGCCCAGTGTCCCACTGTCTTCCTGCTGCCTGCTGGTCCAGATGTAGAACTCTCAGCTACTCTCCAGCACCATGCATATATCTCCCTGAGTGCTGCCATGCCTCTTGCCATGAGGATAATGGACTAAATCTCTGAAACTGTAAGCCAGCCCCAATTCAATGTTTTCTTATGAGTTGCTGTGGTCACAGTGTCTCTTCAAAGCAACAGAAACCCCATGGCAGCATGTAAATAAAAATAAGGTGTAGAGCAATTGAGAAGCCTCTGGCTTCTACAGAGATTTTTTTTGGGTACATGCACACCCAAAAAAACACAACACAAATCAAAATAGCATCATAATAGCTCAAACTGGCCTTGAACCTTCAGTGATCCTCTGACCTCAGCCTCTCAACTTCTGGTATTATAAACATATGCCACCATCTCCTGCTCTGGATCATTTATGCTTCCTTTGGTCAAATATCTGTTCAAATTTCTTGCCATTTAAAAAGGTTTATTTAATTTTATAATGAGTGTTTTGCTTGCATGTATGCATGTGTACTCTGTGCATGCCCATGCATTCAGAGATCAGAACATGGTGTTGAAAACTCTGGAACTAGAATTACAGGTGGCTGTGAACCACCATATGGGTGCAATAAGTCTGGAATGTTCTTTATTTGGGATACAAGCCTTTTATCAGATGCACTGCAAATATCTCTTGCCAATCTATGATTTTTCTTTTCCTTAGTAGTATAAAGAGAAACATTACATTTAAAATAAAGTCCAAATTTATTAACTCCCCACCCATTTTTGAGACAAAATCTTAGTTTGGGTTTTATTGCTGTGAAGAGACACCATGATCATATATTTATTTATTATTTTAAATTATTTACTAATTATTAATTATTGTTTATTATTATTTATTATTACTTATTATACAGTATTCTGCCTGCGTGTATGCCTATACGTCAGAAGAGGGCACCGGATCTCATTATAGATGGTTGTGAGCCACCAAGTGGTTTCTGGTAATTGAACTCAGGACCTTTGGAAGAACAGCCAGTGCTCTTAACCTCTTAGCCATCTCTCCAAACCCCATGACAATTCTTATAAAGGAAAATATTTCATTGGGGCTGGCTTATAGTTTTAGAAGTTTAGTCCATTATCATCATGGCGGGAAGCATGGCAGCATGCAGGCAGACATGGTGCTGGAGAAGGAGCCGAAAGTTCTACATCTTTATCCACAGAGAGCAGAAAACTGTGTGCCACACTGGGTGTAGCTTGAGCCTAGGCAACCTCAAAGCCCACCCCACAGTGAACATTTTCTCCAACAAGGTCACACTTCCTAATAGTACCACTCCCTATGGTCCAAGCATTCATACACATGAGTCTATGGGGGCCAGACCTATTCAAACACCAGTCTCTCTGTAGTCCTGGCTGTCCAGGAATTTGTTATACCAGACTGCCTCAGACTCACAGAGATCCACCTGCTTTTGCCTCCCTAGTACTGGGATCAAAAGTGTATACCACCATGCCCAGCCTTTTTGAAAAACATTTTTTAATTTATATTTTTAATTACATGAATGTGTTGATGTGTGAGTACAAGTGCCCACAGGATCCAGAAGTTTGGAGCTAGAGGTGGTTGTGAGCTGCCTGAATGCTTCGAACTTCCTTCTAGTCCTCTGAAAGAGCCCTAGCCACTCTTAAATGCTGAACCATTTCTCCAGCCCCAAAGGCCTCTCTTTTCTAAGTATAGACTTTTTTATTTTATGTGTGTTTTACTTTATGTATATGTGTGTTTTGCCTTCAGGTTTATCTGTAAACTACTTTTGTGACTGGTATCCCTGGAAGTGAGATGGGGTGGGGAGGAGAGTGGAAGGGGGTGTCATATTCCCCTGGAAGTGGAATTAGAGACAGTTGTGATCCACTATGTGGGCAGTGAGAATCAAAGCCAGGTCCTCTGGAAGAGTAGCCAGTGCTCTTAACTGCTGAGCCATCTCTCCATCTGCCTGAGTACTTTCCTTTAAAATAGTCTAGATTGGGGCTGGAGAGATGGTACAGAGGTTAAGAACACTCACTGTCTTTCCAAAGGTCCTGAGTTCAATTCCTTTAAGCCTTCTCTGGCAGCAGCAGGGTTAGCTTCTCAAGGTCTGAAGGCTAGCAGCTTCCTAGAAGTGGTTTTTTTTGTTTGTTTGTTTTGTTTTGTTTTTGTTTTTGAGATAGTGTTTCTGTGTAGCCTTAGCTGTCCTTCATAGAGCAGGCTGGCCTCGAACTCACAGACATTTGCCTCTGCCTCCCCAACAGTGCTGGGAATACAGGCGTGCATTACCACACCCGGTTAAAGCGCTTTTTATGGTTACCCAAAAGGCACTTTATCAATTTATGCACACCAAAACCTCTTATCTGATGTAGGGTGTACCTTGAGGGAATGATTATTACCTAAGTGATTCTCAGACATACAAGAAGTTACCTAAGTGATTCTCAGACATACAAGAAGTCCTGGTTTGCCAGGAATGTTTCAGGACTGAGTTAAGCAAAGGCTCTGAGAACCCTTCAAAGAACAACTCCATAAAATCCCAGATACAATCATTGATTATTTATTTACCAAAAGCTACTTCAAAGCCTAGGTGCCATCACTTCGGAATTCATGCCAGATGCAATGGCTCTGCTATAAACACTCGTGACAGCCCTTGAGAAGTAAATAAAGAAAACCCCACTCCAAGAACCACCGAAAACCAAGAGTGGTGTCACATGCCTTGTAATCCCAGTCAGTACTCAAGCGACTAAAGCAGGAGGATTGCCTCAGATCCTGGACTACAGCTGCAAAGTTCTAAGTCAATCAGGGCACACAGTGAGATTGTCTCAAAAGCCAAAAGAGCCGCAGAGAAGTAGAAAGGGGATTAGTGTATAAGACTCTGAGGGAAGCCGAGACTCATCTAGCAGCACAGACTTCAAAGGTTAGTGTTTGTCCATCTCCAAAGCAGAAACCGTTTATGTAAATCTTTGTAGTCTACAAAGAGGCTTTTACAGATTAGTATGCTGAGGCCCAAACGGTACTTGCCTCCACTCTTAGGTTTTCCAATTCCAAACAGCCCTATTCCCCATCATGGGAATTGATAATAAAGGCAGTTTTCTTGTTTTGGGTAAGGCACAGTTTTTGTTTTTCGAGACAGGTTTTCTCTGTGTAGCCTTGGCTGTCCTAGACCAGGCCTGCCTCGGGTTCCTGAGAGCTGGCACTAAAGGCGAGCGCTACCGCACCGGGCAGGGCATAGTTTTTATTATCATTATTTTGGCTTTCGAGACAGGCTTTCTCTGTGTAGTCTTGGCTGTCCTGAAACTCGCTCTATAAACCAGGCAGGGCTCGAACTTAGTTTTGCCTGCCTCTGCCTTCCAGAGGCTGGGATTAAATGCGTGCGCCACCGTACCACCATGCCCGACCAAGACAGGAACAGGTTTAATCTTCACAAAATTTAGGGTGAAAAGACACGAACTTGCCAGCAAGCACAACGGCCCACCTACACACCCCAAAGGCCACCGGAAACTCGGCCCACAAAAGCTGACGGCACCCTCCGAGTTTCCCGAAAGGCTGAGCGCTGACCGGAGCGCCCCGAAAAGGGGACGCCATTGGCCCTGCCCGGCACGTGACGGCGAGGCCGCGGGCCTCCTCGGAGGGTGACGGAAGTGCGCCGCGGCCCGCCGCGGTGATGTAGCGGCGTGGGAGGGGCCGAGGCCAGCGCCGTCCGTCCACCGGCCGCCCCGATCGCGTGGTGAGTCCTCGCGCCGAGCGGCAGAGCGGGCGCCGTGGGCTCGGCAGCAGTCGCGGCCCCCTCGGCGGCGCCGCCATGGATGCGGAGGGCGCGCGCAGGTAACGCGGGCCGCGCGGCTGGGGTCGGCCGGGGCCGCGGCCACCACAAAGGCCGGCCTGCGCGTGCGCGGTGGGGTCTCCCCCTCCCCCAGCCGGCGCGGGTCGTCCGCCCCGGGTACCCGCGAGCTTTAAAAGGCGGAGTGACCGCGGCCGCCACCTCCGCACGCAATCCTTCATCTTCGGTCGCCGTCGACTGTAAAGACGGAGCGGGTGCCCTGTTGAGGCACTCGGGACGGCTACCTCCGCACCCCCACGGGAGGTCTATTAGGGATCGCAGGGTAGATGCTATTGCTGTGGAGTGCGTGTACCGTGCAAAGAAGGCAATCTAGAGGGCGTACCTTTTCGGTGGCCCTAGGATGGTCTTTAAAGTTGTCCCTTAGGGGAGCTGCGGATGTCAAGGGCACCTACCAAAGCATAGGTTTGGAGACAGAAAGCTAAATAAGAAAAACGAGATGGCAGGGCCTTCGAAGGTAAACGGAATATTGATTCACGTATTAGGCCTGGTGAAGAATCAGCCTGCCTCTCAGTGGGACACTGAACTCAGGCAAGATACTCTGTCTTCAGCCCGCCACCCCATTCGACCGCTGTGCTATCGTAGTCTTTGAGAAGACTGTGGGGATGGGGCTGATGGCAGTCCACGGGAGTAAAATGAAAGCCTGGTTCACCACTGAAAGATTCAGGGGTGCACCCCAGAGGGGTCTCTACTGCCAGGGCTGGTAGAGCTATCACCAAATCTGTTCAACAGCTTACCAACTCTACGGTTCCACTGGCCCAGCCCAACTTTCACAGGGGTTTGTAGAACTGATAGATTGAATCAGGGTCTACATAAATAAATGCTGATTGGATAGATTAGTGAATCATTAACAAAAAGAGGGACAGTCTTATATGGAAGTGCAGAAAAAAAAAAAAAAAAAACCAAGACAGAATAAGGCTTGTGGGCAGTTTTCATATAGTTTCATATAGTTTTCATATAGGTGGTATAGTTTTGTTTCCAGAAGCAAGAAGGTAACTGCTTAGTTTCATGCTGATGATATATCTGGAGTATTTGTTTTGTGTACATGTACGTGTGTGTGGTTGCTCACACACTAATACCCAAGACCAAATAGTATGGGAGGAGGACCTTAATGTCATACCATTGGGGTTAAAATGAATTGGGGTTATTACTTGGGAAGGTGGGGTTGGGATTGAGCCCAGGGCCTCCAGTACGCTAGTCAAGCATCATACCCTGAGTTATGCCCCAGCCATCTTCCTACTTTTTATTAAAAGGTCTTGCTGGTTAGCCTGGGCTAACCTTGGGTTCACTCTGCAGCACAGATGGACCTTGAATTTTTGAGCCTTCTGCTTCAGCCTCCAAATGGCTGGGCTTATGGGCCTTTCCTACATGGCCTGGTTTGAACTGAACATTCTGATTAGTCTTAAAGTCTTTGTACTTCCTGCCTGTAGTAGCTAATGCACAGTAAGTATGCATTCTCTGTGTAGCACTGTCAGCAGCAGACTGTGTGGCATGCCACCCGGTCCACATGAGCTCCCTGGAGCTGAGTGTTCATCTCATTTAGCACTGGTCATTGTTTTGTGGGTATTCAGTGTGATACATACTTGTTCAAGTGAGGTGACTAAGGGTATTTGGAAAATGGCACCCCAGACCCTTTAAATAGTATAAAATGACTGAAAAAAAGTTTCTCATTGTTTCTAGAGAAAACCTTATAGATTTACAACAGCAGATCTGAATTTATTAACTAGGCTTTTTTTTAATCTTTGAGACAGTCTGGCTATGTAGTCTTAAGCAAAGCCTCAAATTCATATTCATCCCCCTGCCTCTGCACTGTGCTGGGATTACAGGTGTACAGTGTGCTGGCCTCCATAGACCTCTCAGTCAGCTGTGTGTGTGTTGAGAGCACAGACAGCTGTAGGAACCAGTCCTGAGAACAGGAGATCACGAGGAGGGAGCAGAGAAGGTGTCTAGGAGAGAGGAAATCAGCAGCATGACAAAGAAAGAGGCAGTGTGGAGCAGGTGAAACTAAGAGATAAGGGAAGGAAAGAGAACAGGGGATGCTTTCGTCCAGCTGTCTAAGCTCACACAGAATGGGAAGTCTGGGGCCTGTAATAGTTCACCACTGTCAGCTTGGCATCACCCAGAAGACACACCTCCAGATCTGTCCTTAGGGTGTTTCCGGAGAGGCTTAACTGAGACCTGCCTTGGATGGGGCGGGACTGTAAGGAGTCAGTGGCCTGGTGACTTTCCCCCTTGCGGACATCTGCTCCATGAGGCTGGTTGTCGGACTGCACTGCACTGAAGAAAGTCAGGATGAGTCAGAGCAAAGCAAAGTTAGAAAGCTTGCTGGGTGGTGGTGAGTGATAAGCATGAGTGCTTATTTATTATTTTACTGTCAGCATTTGACTCTGTGCGTGTGTGTGCTCACACTCACGAATATGTGTGTGTGGAGAAGCCCATGTGCCACAGCTCAAGTACAGAGGTCAGAGGACAATTTGCCAGGATTTTCTTCTTCCACCTTGTAGGTTTCAGATATCAGATTCAGGTCATCAGGCTTGGTGGCAATCGCCTCTGCCTGCTGAACCAAGCATAGGCAGTGGAGGTTGGGGAATGGCAGGCTTAGTTTAAAAGGATAGTACATAGCTAAGACATGGGTACAGCTTCTCAAGGCGAAAGTCCACAGCTGTCTTCAGTGGCTGTGTATAACATTCTGTGTCTTTCTCCTGCTCTCCTTGGGGGCTTGCTTACAGTTTCAGAGGGTCAGTCCATGATCATGGTGGGGAGCAGACAGAGTGGCCCTGGAACAGCAGGTGCTTGCTTTACATCCTGATCTGAAGACAGCAGCCGGAAAGAGGGTGGGAGACACAGACCGAATGGACATAGTGGTCCTGGTGTGGGCTTTTGAAACCTCAGAGCCCATCCCCAGTGACACAAGGCCCCCTCCTAATCCTTCCCAAACAGTTCATCAAGTAGAAACTGATCATGCAAATAGATGAGCCTATGAGGGCCATTATTCAAGCCACAGCACCAGTTTATTGTTTTCCGTAGAGAATTTCCCTTGTGAGTAAAGTCATAATGATTCAGGTGACTTGGATTTAGCAATGTGAGAGGAGTACATTAATACAGTTAAACTTCAGCTACAAACACTCTTGGATCTCATAGTTTGTAGTTTTAACATCCTTACTTGTGTGTTCTCAGAAAGATAGGCAATCTCTGTAGGGAATTGTGATTTTTATCACTTGTGCTAACATTTCTGACTCTGAGCCAGACTCTAAAATAAAAGACTGCCCCTTCTTGTGTCCTTTCATTTTTCCTGTTGATGCTTTTCTGAGCTGGATCCCAGACTGGGGAAAGGGGGTGGTGGGGAGAAAGAAGCTGCTAAGCACTGGATTCCCAGCCCTGGCCAGCACTGTGGACCCATGGCTCTCGCTGCCCGCCTCCCCAGCACGCTGGACTGTATTCTGAACGGGGCACAGGAAGAAGCTCTTCCATTAAGTTGCTTTTGTTAAGGTATTGTCATATCAACCAGGAACAGAATGAATGTGGGGTCTATTCAGATCTCAACAGGCCTAGTGCTACTTAATGTAGAGGCTGCTAAATCTAATTCTTCATTATAGTGAGGGAGGGGAAGCTGGAAATAGGGGTGACGACTCAGTTTTCCTGTTGCTGCCCCTTTCCTGGAGAGTTGTCATTCAGAAACACTGCAGAATTCCCTTATTTATTTATTTATTTATTTATTTATTTATTTATTTATTTATTTAACTTTATAGAATTCTATCACAGGAGCTAGCATGTACATGTAGCATATATATTTTTTAAATGTTTTGAGCAGGGGCTAGAAAGATGGTTCAGCAGTTAAGACCACTTGCTGCTCTTGCCTAGGACATGAATTTCCCATCATACACTTGGTGGCTCACAACTGCCTGTAGCTTCAGTTATGGAGCACTGACTCCCCTTTCTGGCCTCCACAGGCACTACATGCATGGCATGCACATAAACTCATGCAGACAAGCATTGGTATACATGGATGTTTTGAAAGTCAAACAAACAAAAAACCAACTTGAGGCAAATTGTGTCACTTGCAGATTTAACTACTATTCAATAATTAGAAAATTAGATTGTTCAGAACTCTGGTTTTCCAGCATTCAAATTCATGAAAGTGTCTGTGTACATGTCTTGCTTTCTTCTGCCAAGTAGAAAAAATGTTATGGACTGGGAAGAAGACTCACTTGGTAAAGTGCTTGCTGCAGTACCTATTTGGAAATCTGGCTGTGTAGGTGTGTGCCTGTCTTTCTAGCTTGCTGGTCCTTAAGTCTAGCCAGTCTTATAGCTTCAGGGTCAGTGACAGATCCTGTCGCAAAAACTGAGGTAGAGAGTCATCAGTGAAGATACCTGACCTGCCCTCCACATGTACCCACGTAAAGAATGTTCTATCCCACCGCCCTGATCATGATCATACATACTTATGATTCCAGCATCTGGGAAGTAGAGGGAGAAGGAGCAGGAGTTCATGTTCAGCTTGAACTATGTAGAGTTGAGGCCAGCTTGGACTATACAAGACCTTGTCTCAACAATAAAAACCCACGCAAAAATATTTTAAATATGTATAATTTTTTTGTATTTTTCGAAATACCAATTAACTTCCAGTAGCTGCATAGTATTTTCCCATGCTGCTGTACAGTAGTTTATTGAGCCATTACGTAATTTGAGAACAGAGTATTTAAGGAAATAAAAGCTTGGGGGTGGAGCATGGCTTACCAGTTGAGAGGACCTTGCCGAGGGCCTGGGTTTGATTCCCGGCAGCACGTGGAGGCTCACAGTGTCCATGAATCCAGGTGCAGATGTTTATGATCTGACACATGCATGTGTGCACATGTACGCAGAAATGAAATTTACCTTTATAATTGCTGGCCTTGGGGATTTTTGTTGTTGCTTGTTTTTAAAGAAATAAAACCTTGGAGAGAGAGTTAATATGTTCTTCCTCACTGGTGCCTGATCCTTGAAGCCGAAGTCCAGAAGTCCGCTGGTTTTAGACTGCAGTTATCTTTAAGCTTCTAGGGCTCTAAGCTGGCCTCTCATAGGCTGTCTATTGCCCTGTGTGACCTGTGCTGAGGAATTAAAGTTGATTTTGAGACTCAACAGAACCAGGGGACTCCAGGTAGTACTGCTTAGGAACCAGTTTCAGAGCTTCTCAGAAGCTGTTCAGATAGCTCTGGGTTGAGGGCAGGAGAAGCAGTGATGAGGACTGTCTCTCCTCATTCAGCAGATGTGCTCAAGGGCAGAAAGGTCAAGGCAAATGAGACTCTTAGCATAGTGTTTGTGAATGGCTAGGCCAGGGGAAGGCATTCTTCCAGAGCAATGAACACAAGTCTAAGGGAGCAGAGGTCACACAGCAAGGTATTGTGGGAAAATCTGTTTTGTGCCATTCAAGTTTATCTAGGAAGTTGGGTTTTTTGGTTTGGTTTGGTTTGGTTTGGTTTGGTAATTTTTGTTTGTGTGTTGTTTCTTGTTTTCTCAAAACAGGGTTTTTTTTTTTGTGTGTAGCCCTGGCCATCCTGGAACTCACTCTGTAGACCAGGCTGGCCTTGAGCCCAGAGCTCCGCCAGCCTCTGCCTCCCCACTGCTGGGATTAAAGGTGTAAGCCACCACCCGGCAGTTTATTTTCACCTTTTAAGTGGGCCATTTTACTGACATAAATCTAGAATAACTTTTAATATAGATATAGAATTCGCACATTGACCTTTGCCTTTTTATTGTGTTTGTGTGTGTATGAGAATGCATGCCCCTTTCATGTGCAAGTACCACAGAGTCCAGAAGAGGGCTCCAGTCCCCTGGCACTGAAGTTGCAGGAGATTGAAAGCTTCCTGATGTGGTTACTGGGAACTGAACCTGGTCCTCTGAGAGCAGGGGTGCTCTGGACCACTGCATCATCTCTGGCCGTGACCTCTGCTTCCTGAGGTCATTGTCTTTGCCCACAAAACGCTGAGAAAGGGGAGCATGACTTTTCGAATAATACATTTCTTCTCATTTGATTTCCGAATGCATGCTGCATTTAGTGCCATCATATGATGCTGCTTTGGGATACTGCTATAGCAGACTGCATCGGTGTCCCTTGCTTTCCGCTGACAACAGCAGCTTGAGACGTTGTTTCTGGGTCACTGTAGAAAGGCGTTTGGAAATTCTTCCATTGTGGCCTAGGATTTGGAGTGGGTTTTGGTTGGTTCTGCTTTCTGTCTTACGAGTCAAGGTCTCTGTGTAGCTGGAATTACAGGTGCGCATCTTCTGGTGCAGCAAGGCCTGCATGCTTTTAATGGGATTGAAGTCATGCTTAAAAGAGAGTTCAGAGGTATTTACAAGTCTTTTTCTACTGTCCACAAAGTGGCAAGCAGCAACCAAAACAAAGAACTAGCAATAACAACAACAACAAACTCTAATGGACACATTAAAACACATGGTGGCACATGCCTGTAATCCCAGGCAGAAAAGTTAAAGAAAGCCCACAAAGAAACCAAGAGAAAACCCAAGTTAGGCTGTTAGGGAAAGTTCCGTGCCAAGAAGGGGTGTGGTGGTCTCATTGCAGAGAAAGCACAGGCAGCTTGACAGCCCTGCAGGCTGTGTTGGTGGCACATGTGGCCACCAAACAACACGAGCTAACATGCTGTCTCATGAGTGCTTGGTAAAGGCTAGGAATGTATGTACAGGCGCAGGGCGGACTCGGCCTTCCTCTCTCCTAATGTCTGAAGAGTAACTGCAATCAGACTGAAATATTTGGAGTCTGAGATTCTTTGTACAACTGATGATTTAAACTCACACTTGGGTAATTTTTATTGGCAACATGACTTCTATCTGATTGTTCTTTCAGCTATTCTCTGGAGCAAGTTCAAGCTTTTTATTCATTTCCATATCAACAAATGATGGCGGAAGCTCCGAACATGGCCATCACGACTGAAGAGCAGATGCCAGCAGAAGCTCCTGCCCAGGAACCTGCACCAGGTAGTTCCTACATGGGTCCATCCTTGAATGCCTCTGCCTCTAGCTAAGCAATTAGTGAACACACTGATAATACATTTGCATACATGTTACACGTTACAGTTACATATCAGCACCCCAAGTGCTGCAGAGAGGCTCTGATGGGTGACCTGGGTATTGGCATTTAGCTTGGTCAGAGGCAGCGGAACAGTAACACAAGAGTTCTAAGAGCCATTGTAGACATCCCGTGAACAGCAGAGGGTGGAAGGTGCCAGCTAAGGGACAGAGTTGAGGCATGGCAGCCAAAACCTGAGTGAGGACGGTGGAGTCTCGAAGAAAGTGGTGGAAAATGGAAGCAGATGAGGCAGGGAGGCTTGTGTTGTCCCTAAGGTGTGCACATTCTGTTTCCAAAGCCGTAGAGCACTGTTGAGAATGCGAGCCAAGGAGTGACTTAACTGGCATTAAGAGTCAGTCTGGAGGGTATATTAAGACAGGACTGGCTTGAAGGCACCAGTGGCTTAGAGGCCATTTATGTAAGTGGGGAGGCTATGAAGAATATTGGAGAGCATGGAAAAAGAGTTACCTGGGTATTTCATGTAGATGCTGAGGGAGAAGGAGAAACCTGAAAGTACCAGTCATAGTCCATTATAATGACGTAGTGAGGCCAGTCATAGTCAGTTATATTATTATAATGATGTATTGAGGCCAAGCGACTTTTTTTTTAAGTGTGTGTGTGTGTATGTGTCTGTTTTCTTAATGTTTAATGTATATGGGTGTTTTACCAGCATGTCTGTTAACCACTTGTATGCCTGATAGTTTTGGAGGCCAAAATGTGGTGTGGGATCCCTTGAAACTGGAGTTACAGCTGTTTGTGAGCTGCTGTGTGGGTGCTGGGAATCAAAGCAGATCCTCTGTAAGAGCAGCCAGTGCTCCTAAGCACAGAGCCATCTCTCCAGCTTTGAGAAAGGGGTTTTGTGCACAGTTCAGGGGCATGGCGTCACCATTTGCTCAGCTCTGAGGAAGGCCTAATGGCAGATGGCACCACAGTGGCAGAAGCTCATGTGGGAGAAAGAATCCTGTCTTTACACAGGAAGCTGCAGGGACAGGGAGCTGATAGTACCTGGCAAGCACACTTCCCCAGTTAACCTAAGGACCACTCATCCCCACCTTGTAATGGATCCAGGTCTCCTAATGAAGCTACCGTGGGACTAAGCGTCAAACACAGGACAAGCTCAAGCATTATCAAAAGCATCCTTAGATTTCTGACATGCAGTTGGTTGCAGGAAGTGCCACACACTGATTAAAAGAATTAAAAGAGAAGCCGGATAAGTGGCGGAGGTGGGGTAGCAGCAGTATTTATATGAAGAATGTGGCCAGAGTTGGTTTATAATTCCAGGCCCACACCTGACTTAATGGCAGAAGCTGCCTCATGGAGTACCAGGGCTCCCCAGCTGCTAGTCTGTGGCTGTAGAGTCCTGATAAGGAATAGCTGAAGCAGCCTTCCAGGTTTGGTTGGTTGGTTGGGAAAATATATAGTAGAATGGGGCAGAAGCCTGAGAAACTAGGAAAGTATTCAAAGAATTAAGGATGAGGGACCCAGGGTTTCCTGTTAAATAACTTTATGTCTTTTTTGTGCTTTGTACCTCAGGAGACACTAGCATTGTCAAGAGACACTTGACTGCCAGGACTGACATTTATTGGGTAGAATTGATGAGTGATGATATCCACTCTGTAGTGGAGAGAGCAGGCCTTAACACACATTGTTCAGCCTCACTGTCAGTTAATGCAGAGAGCCTGAGAACACATCTCTTTTCTTACCTTTGAATGGTGCTGCCAGCCTGGAGTGCTTGTCTTCAGCATCTGTAGCTCACATTGAATGTGTGTGGAGCAGTCTATATGCCTCATGACTTCCAGAACAAGCCAGGAGCCACCTATGGCTGTCTACCTGTGGGAAATAAGTTAAAACCTCTCCCTTTGAGGACAGGGTCTCGCTTTATAGACCAGGCTGACCTTGAATTCAGAAATTCTTTGTCTGCCTTTTCCTCGTTGAATGCTGGTATTAAAGATGTGCACCACCTCCAAAAATTTGTTTGATTATTTATGTACTGATAGTTAGAATGCTTTTGTTTGCTTGCTTGCTTGTTTGAGACAGGGTTTCTCTGTGTAGCTGTCTTAAACTCTCTTTGTAGACCAGTCTAGCCTCAAACTCACAGAGCTCCATTTGGCTCTGCCTCCCTAAGTGCTGGGATTGCAGGCATGCACTACCGTGCCCAGCTTCTTCTCCTCCTCCTTCTCCTCCTTCTTCATTTATTTTACTCATATACAAGTGCTCTTTCTGCATGTATACTGCAAGCCAGAAGAGAGCATCAGATCTCACTGTAGATGTTATGAGCCACCATGTGATTGCTGGGAATTGAACTTAGGATTTCTGGAAGACCGGCTGAGCCATCTCTCCAGCCCTGATAGTTAGATAGTGAGAGTGCATAGAAAATGTGCTGTGTGACTATCAAATGTGCCTAGATGGAGAGGAAAAAGGAAAAGGGACCAGTGTAGAGGAGACCAGTGCTGAGCAACACCGGGACATAACTTGGGTGTTCACAGAGTGACTGCTGGGGATCTCCTGCAGCCTCTAAGGTAAAGTCTGTAGCCACACTCTGCAAATCACTGTGTTTCAGAGGCTCCAAAAAGAAGGAAGAGGAAAACCAGAGCAGCAGAACCCAAGGACCCAGTGGAACCCAAAAAACCTCCTGAGTCAAAAAAATCTGGCAAGTCCACAAAATCAAAAGAAAAGCAAGAAAAAATCACAGACACGTTTAAAGTGAAAAGGAAAGTAGACCGTTTCAATGGTGTTTCTGAAGCTGAGCTTTTGACCAAGACCCTTCCTGATATTTTGACCTTCAATCTGGACATTGTGATTGTAAGAATTTCTGTTCTTGTTTGACAGTAAATATAACTAGAGGATTAGCTGTACTTAACAATGGTCCTTACAAGTAGCATTCTTCTGGAAAGGTTTCTAAGAACCTTCTAGGGGTGAGTAGTGAAACCTTCATGAGGTTGTGTTAACATGGGAGTGACTAAGAGGGTGAGCTGAGATTGGGGCTTCCATAAAGGGAAGGCCTTGGGCAAGCTTTCGTCTACCTTTAAAGTGTCTCCTTGATGAAGTCTGTGACACTGCACTTGAATGAGATAACGCATGTGAACTACTTGGGCTGTGGGCTGGGTCATAGCTCTCAGGGTGTGACAGCGCTGCAGCGGTTCCGTCCTTTGCTGTTTTGAGATATGCCCCTCTGTGGCTCTGGCTGGCCTCAAACTTGCAGCAGTCCTAGCTGCCTCTGCCTCGGTTACAAGCCTGTGCCACCACATCCAGCCTGACAGTACTAAGTTTGAGCTTATGTCGATAACTGTAACAAATACGAGAGTGGCCATCATGAACTTCAGTAGACAGCTGTGTAGGGGCTCTGTGGAAGACATCACTTTTTGGGAGCCTGACAGAACATGGCTCAGTTTGCCCCCCCTAAGAACTATCTCTTTCCTGACTGAAGGCTGCCCCAGTAGGGGTCAAACTTTTTTTTTTTTTTTTAGGTTTCTTGAGATAGGATTTCTCTGTGTAGCCTTGGCTGCTGTCCTGGACTCACTTTGTAGACCAGGCTGGCCTCGAACTCACAGAGATCCACCTGATCCACCTGCCTCTGCCTCCTACTGTGTTGGGATTACAGGCGTTCGGTCCAGCTATTTTTTTTTTTAACTGCAAATTGTTGAAAGGGGTCTCTATGTGCAGCAGCAGTTCTGTTTTATCTGCCACTCCTGCATGAAAGCCCCAAGGCTTAAGGCTCTTCTTCTTGTTTTATTTATTAGTATGTAATAACTGTACAAAACACCCGCTTCACTGTGTTTCATACATATGTAAGATGCCCCGTTTTTGTGCACCACCTGTCACCTTTTGTCCTTCCTTCCCTGATTGTTTTTCTTATCAAATGGTCTAGCTTTTCCTCTCTCTCTCTCATGGTGGATTGTTCAAGACAGAGTTTCACTGTTCAGCCCTGTATCTCCTAGAACTCAGTCCGTACACCAGGCTGGCTTCAAACCCACAACTCAGAGATTCACCTACCTCTCCCTCCCAAGCGATGGGATCAAAAGCACGTGTCAATACCACCTGGCTGTTTCATTTTAATTTTGGAAAACAATAATTTAGTATGCTACTTAATGTCAGGCTGTGGCAGTAACAGAACAGCCTGCCTTTTATCTGGACTTTGCATATGAAACAAGTGGGATATTTGCCTCAGTTTTTAAAGATAAAAGTGTTTAACTCTTTTGTATCCTAGATTGGCATTAACCCAGGATTAATGGCTGCTTACAAAGGGCATCATTACCCTGGGCCTGGAAACCATTTCTGTAAGTGTCCACTTCTTAAAAGTTACTTTTCAAGGCGACATTTCTATCAGTAAGATTAATGGGCTGATTTTATAGTTCTAAGAATGGTAGAATAAGCTACAGTGCTCTCTGAGTGTATACGTGACGATCAAGGGTCTGAAATGGTGTGTTAGTGCCCACACTTCCATGTTGATGGGGAGTAGAAGGATATCAAAAAGTGCTTTCTGAGGGTCAACCCAGGACTTGGAGCATGCTGAGCGTATGCTCTACAGCTGTGCTGACCTCCCGCCTTTCTCCTTGCTCGAACTGTTTTCTGGATTTTATCTCATTTAGTATTGTTACTATCTTTTGATGTTTTGAGACAGTCTCTCTGTGTTGTCTTGGCTATTAAGGAATTCCTATATAGACCAGTCTGGCTTGAGCTCCCAGATACCTGACTATCTGACTGCTTTTGCCTCCCAAATGCTGGGATTAAAGGGGTATACTACCGCCCGGCCTTGATTTGTATGTGTGTATTCCAAGGATAGGGTAACAATAGTAGTTGGCTGTGTCAGTGTGGACAAAAGTATTGGTGTTCTCAGATTTTTGCCAGTGTTATTTTCTTGGGGAGAGAAAAAGTATTGATTATAGAGCTGGAGAGATGGCTCAGAGGTTCACAGCATCGGCTGCTCTTCCAGAGGTCCCAGGTTGAGTCCCAGCACCCGTGTGGTGCCTCACAACTATCTGTAGCTACAGTTCTAGGGGGCCTGATACCCTCTTTTGGCACCAACCTCACACATGGTACACAACATTCTGGGCAAAACACACTTTTCTGGTTGATTTTATTTTATTTATTTTATTATATTTTATTTTTTGTCAGTGTGACACAAGCTCAGAGTAATTTGGAAAGAGGAAACCTCAACTGAGAAAATAGCACCACCAGATTGGCTGTGGCCATTTTTAGTTAATGATTGCTAGAGGAAGGTCCAGCTCACCATGGGGGATCCTCTCCCTGGGCAGGTAGCCCTGAGTGTAGAAAGCAGGCTAAGCAAGCCAGTAAGGAGCGTCCTTCATGGCCTCCGCATCGCTTCCTGTCTTCGGGTTCCAGCCTTGACTTCTCTCAGTGATGGAGTGGGACCTGAGAGATGTAAGTTGAAATAAATGCATCCTTCTCCAAATTGCGTTTGTTCATAGTCTTTATCAAAGCAGTTGAAACCCTAAGACACACCCATGTACATAAAATTAAGAGTCTCTTAAAAGAAATTTACTGATTGTTGGATATCAGTTTTATGTAAAATGCTTGGATCTGAGACATTCTCTAAAGACAGTTCCTATGGAAGAAAATAGCAGCGAAGGCTCATTCTTTAATAGTGGGCTTTAAAACAGGTACTACTACTGTGTTGCTCTGTACCTTCAGGTTGTTCATACAGATCCTGTACCACTGCCTACCAGAGCAGTGCTTACTGCTTATCTGAGAGTAAGGTTTTCCAGATGTTTCGGCTAAGTAATATTGTGCCTTCAGAACTAGCTCCATATTGTCCCCATTACTACTTTAACATTCTGAGAAAGTGTGTCTTACTTTCCTCCACCCTCAAAGTGTTTGAGTTTAGTCTGTGGGGTAGTCTAGGGCAGATGGTGACATTACCAATTTTGGGGGAAGAACACAGTTTGAAGCTGTGTGTTCAAGGAAGATAATGGTTTCTTGTAGGAAATTTTTAATTACTAAAATAAAAATTAGCATGGTACAATCTGCTGTCGTTGTTCGATATGGTATTTGACCTAGGTTACTAACTTTTGATATATTTTAAGTCCTTTATTTCCCTTCACTTTTAAGAATAGGATGTGGACCGTTCTATCGGTTCTTTGGTAAAAGCTTCCCACGTTCTGTGGAAGTGACGGAGTCCTCTCTCCACAGGGAAGTGCCTGTTCATGTCAGGGCTGAGTGAGGTTCAGCTGAATCACATGGATGACCACACTCTACCTGGGAAGTATGGCATCGGGTTCACCAACATGGTGGAAAGGACAACGCCAGGCAGCAAGGATCTGTCTAGGTAGCTATAGAACATGAGTCTTACATTGCTGCAGGCCCCTCCTGTTACTTAGGAGCATTGTATGGATTCAGTCCAAACCAAGATCCAAAAACACTTGTGTGATGTGATGTTGCTGTGTCGGCGTTCCTCACTGCTTCTTAATTCAATTCTAGTAAAGAATTTCGGGAAGGAGGGCGGATCCTAGTGCAGAAACTGCAGAAGTATCAACCACGAATAGCGGTGTTTAATGGAAAATGTAAGATTGACTTTCACATTCCTATATTTCTTCATGCTCATGGAAAGGGCAGTGTTAAATATGTTTGTGTTTTATTTTAGGTATTTATGAAATTTTCAGTAAAGAAGTTTTTGGAGTAAAAGTTAAAAACTTGGAATTTGGGCTTCAACCCCATAAGATCCCAGACACAGACACTGTAAGTCACCTGAATGCACCTGTAAGCCAGCTCCGCAGGGGCTTCCAGTTAGTTGTCCTTTCCGTTTGTCCCAGACATTGTCATTTTTGCCATGAGAAAAGCCACTTTTTTTACTAAATAATTACCAGCTTACCCTTTCAGATGCAGGTAGTTTATTTAAAAAGTATTTGTCAGCTAAATGTTGGTGGCACACACCACATTCAGAATATCATCAGTGGTGATTACTTACAAATTCAGACGTGCATATAAACACAGACCTTATTGGTAAAATTAACTGCTTCATTTGTATATTTAACCCCAGCTTAAATTTAGAGCCATACATGCTAGATAGACGTCAGCCAGCCTTTTGTTTGGTGCTGTCACATAATCAAAGGCAGCATGAGACAGCTCTCTGTTTGGCTTCTCTCTCTCTCTTGGTTTTTCAAGACAGGGTTCCTCTGTGTAGCCTTGACTGTCCTTGACTTGCTTTGTAGACAAAGCTGGCTCCAAACTCACAGAAATTCTCTTGCCCTGCCTCCCTGAATACTGGAATTTACAGGCATGTAAATTCCTGGCAGTTTTCTCTCTCTCTCTCTCTCTCTCTCTCTCTCTCTCTCTCTCTAACATTTTATCTATCCATCCATCCATCCATCTGTTTATTTATTTTTATATGTATGGGTGTTTTGCTTGAACATATGTCTGTGTTCAACCTGATGTGTAACAGGGGTAGGTATTGGGGTTGAACCTAGAATTTCTCACTTACAGCTTTCTTCTATTATTCAGTGTGTGGCAGGGCGGCGGTGATGTGGCAGGGGGCTGGGTATTCAGGTTGAACCTAGGGTTTCTCCCATGCAAGGCAGATGTTCTATGGATGCTTTCCATCATCAAGGGAAGCAAGAACAGGAACTTGAAAGCAGATTGGAGCAGAGGTGATAGAAGAACACTGCTTACTGGCTTGCTCAGCTTGCTTTCATATAAAACCCAGGCTCTGGGCCTGGAGAGATGTCTCAGTGGTTAAGAGCACTGGTTATTCTTCCAGAGGACCTGGGTTCAATGCCCAGCACTCGCATGGCAGTTCACAACTGTCTGTCACTCCAGGTCCAGGGTTTCTGGTACCCTCACACAGATGTTCATGCAGGCAAAACACCAGTGCACATAAAAATAAATTTTATAAAGCAAAACAACAATGAAAAACCCTTGGTTCATCTGACTAAGAATGACATTACTCACAGTGGGCTGGGCCTCCCATACTAGCTAGCAGTTAAGGAAATGCTTCATGGGACTGGCAGAATGGCTCAGTGGTTAAGACATTTTCTGCCAAGCCTGACAACTCGAGTTCAATCCCCAGAGAGGATTCTGTCCTCCAACTCTCTCTTGTACACATACCACATGCCCTCAGCCCTCCAAAAGATAATTTTTTAAAAAAAGGAAAAAAAGAAAGTGCCTCACAGAGAAGGCCACAGGCTAGTTTGATCTTGGTAATTCTTGGGTTGAAGTTCCTTCACAGATGAGTCTAGATCTGGGTCATGTGACAGCCGAGAAGTAACGCTGCAAGTGTGGCGGTCCTCTGGGCAGCACCTCATTCATCTTCTACCGTGTGTTCGTTACCAGGACCCAGGAAGCTGTTGATGGTGCTAGTGATCTAGCTTGAAGTAAAAACAGTTTGCCTGCTTCTTTCTGTTTCCCTTTTTTGTGTGGGTGACTGGGAGGGCTGTCTCACTAGGTAGACCAGACCAGGCTACCCTCAGACTTACAGAGATGCTCCTGACTGTGTCTCCTGAGTGCTAGGATTAAACCTGTGTGCCATCAGCCCCAGCCAGTCTACTCTGGGTCATTTTAATTGAATATCTTGAAAATGTGCTATTATAAACCATGCTAACATACATATACATCTATATCAATCAATAGTTTTTAAACATGCTATAATCAGAGCAAAATAGTATAATATATGATGAGGAAGCCTCAAAGCAAAATAATTAAAAATTATCATAAATATAGTAGTCCATTGCCTCAGCTGTGTATAGAGAAAACAAAAAATAAAGTCTGCTCTTTGAAGGACAGTTTGTTACCAGCCAAAATGATAAATGCAAGTGTCTTTGCCTTTAGTCATCTACTTTTGGTATTTTATCCAATTTCTAGGAACATTTCCAAAATAAGGATGCACAAGGCTTTTTATTATAGTTGATGATAAAAGAATTCAAAGCAACCTAAATTCTTCAGTTGGCTCTAATAAGTTGTAAAAGGCCCACAAAACTCTATTTAAGGTTTTTTTGCCTTGCTATATGCTGGGAACATATCAGAGATAACACCGTTGAGTGACAGGAGCAGGGCCGAGGATGGGGAACACGTGCTGCTCTGTGTGGTTAGTGAAAAGATGGGGGGCAGTGATGCATCTGGATGCCTTTGACTGTTCACGGGCGCCTCAGGCACCCGTGAGTGATGCCCAGCAAAGAGAACAGCGAGACAGAGGGCTGGGAGGAAAAGCCTCATCATCAGTCCTGTCTCAAGTATAGTTTGTTCCTTTTGAATTGTGAAATATATTTGCTATAAAAAGAAAAGATTTGATTGATAGAGGAACAGTTGAAGGACCCATATTTTAATTTATTGGCTTTGATCTTAAATGAAACTTCTTTCGTTGATTTTTATTTATATATATCTTATTACGCCAAGTAAAGATAAGTTTTTCTAACCACAGCATGAGTCGATTCAGTCAAATGTTCAAGTCTCTGAAACTTGTTGCTCACAGCTCTGCTACGTCATGCCGTCTTCCAGTGCCAGATGTGCTCAGTTCCCTCGAGCCCAGGACAAAGTTCATTACTACATTAAGCTGAAGGACTTAAGAGATCAGCTGAAAGGCATTGAACGCAACATGGATGTTCAGGAGGTGCAATACACATTTGACCTACAGCTTGCCCAAGGTTTGTTAGCATTCCCCTCCCTTACTGGTTTCCTGTGTGTACAGGACAGGAGGTAGCAGACTTAGAGCAGGAGGAAAGAAAATGGTGGTGTAGCAAGATGCCCTGGTAATAGATTCTAGTGTACTATCTCCTTGTACTGTGGTTTCCCCTTATTTTGGGTCTAAGGAGCATCTCTCTGCCTAAAGTTGAGTTTGATGGCTTTTTCTAGTTTTCAAAGCTAATGTATATGTTACAGAGAAGTTTAAGAACGATAGCAGATGGGGCTGGAGAGATGGCTCAGTGGGTGGGAGCACTTCTTGCTCTTGCAGAAGACTGGGGTCTGGTTCCCAGAACCCACTTCAGGTGTTCACAGCCACCTGTAATTCCAGTTCAGGGGATCCACTGAACTGGAATTTCCTCTGCTTCCTTGGGCACCTGCATGCATATGAATTCATGTAACCTCACACCCACATAAATAAAAATAACAAATCTTTAAAAACGATAGCAGATTATATGACTCAGCGGTATTTACATAGGAAACATTTACACAACATCAGTTTCAGTCATCTTTTACTGTCTCCACAGAGGATGCAAAGAAGATGGCTGTTAAGGAAGAAAAGTATGATCCAGGCTACGAAGCAGCGTATGGTGGTGCTTATGGTGAAAACCCATGTCCTAGTGAGCCTTGCAGCTTTTCTTCAGATGGGCTAAGTATGCTTCCCTCAGATTGCTTCCTTCAGAGGGTTGGGGGTGGTGATGGGAATGCAATAGAAATAGAGAGTAGTTGTTGAAGGTGTAGGAGTACTAATATAAAAATATAATTGTCTAAAGATTTTCAGAGATCATTTTCTTAAGTCATGGCTTCTAAGCTTTCATTTCCCACCTTGAGTAACAAATTATGATTTATCAGTCCTAGATCTGAAAATCTAGTAGAAACTTAGTACACTTTTAAAATCTAATCAGATCCATTGGAACTTGACAGTGAACGAGATTTTTTTCCCTTCCCAGCAGCCAACAGTGCAGACCTGAGTGGAGAGTCGGCTCCTGGGGACATTCCGAATGGGCAGTGGATGACGCAGTCATTTGCAGACCAGATCCCTTCTTTTAACAATTGTGGAATGCGAGAGCAGGAGCAAGGAAGCCACGCTTAGTGAAGGGGCCTTCTCAGCTCCGCCTCAGCGCTGCAGTTTTAATGCAGTTGTCAGGACATAGAACCTCAGTTTGCTAACTGAAGACTTTAGTATTAATAGTGCTTTACGCTTTAGTGGTGTAATTATATATGGAGCAGTTGTATAGTAGCGTCAACTGATGAACCTGTGTAGTTTGCAAAGAAAAAGTAGGGTGGTTTTTTTGTACTTGAGTTTTGTATTTGAATTACCCATCATTCCAGCTTTTTATATCCTCTATTTCATTTACGAAGAAACTGGATTTCTTTGGGGAGTCACTTTGATCTGTAATTTTAAACTGCAGCAGTCTGAATCTTTATAGTATGCCATTCTCCCTCTAAAGGCCTAAGAAGGGCATGCTAGTAAGAAGCAAACTGGTACAGGCACATGTGCCTGTTTCCGTGTGTGAAGCTAACACTCAGTGGAGTGGACGCCGGGGGTGAACTCGGAAGTCCCTGGTCATAGTCACAATCAGACCTCTGTACTCTGCAGCGGTGTGTGTGGCAGCTGCTTAGTGATAGAAACACGGAGTGTGGCCATGCCGATGGGGCTGAGTCCTGCCTTTGGCCTCCCACTCCTGTGTGCTAACCCTCTCAGAGGCAGGACCTGCTGCCGTGCGGGTAGGTTCCTGAGAGCACAGTAGACCTTGCACATTTTGCCAATGTGTTTTACTGAATTCCCTGTTAGTGTTTATCACTGTTCTGATTTCATTCTTGACATGGGAAGTGATAAGAAATGAACTTGAACTTTCAGGGAGAGCAACACCATGCTGCTGGTGTTCGTTAGTCCTCTTTAAGCTGGTGTTGTGTGTACATGGGATGTATCAAGATAATACGGAGTTTTTCTTGCTGGGTAAAGGTAATCATCAGTCAGTAATTTAAAGAGTATTGTCACTACTGTTTTTTACTGTAGACTTAGTGAACCTCCTGAAAAGTTGATTGGAATTTTTACCTTTGTAGTTTCTAATGCATTTTCCATGGTGCTACAAATAGTCAGCCCATTGGGGCTGGTGGATATTAAAACTGGGTATTCAGAAATGCCCATTCTCTCCTGGTCACTCATGAATATTCTGACTTGATGCATACCCAAGGAGCGTGCTGGTTTTGCAGTACGAAATGCCTGAGAGGTTTTTATATCCCACAGAGGTTTCGTAGCCTGTTCTTCTGTGAATAATAAGAGAAACAGTTTCTTGCTATGAATTTTCACATGCCTTTTAGCTGTGGCAATGATGGATTTTTATTTTCCCTTAAGTCTAGGTCACGCTGTGTGCAAGTCATGTTATTTAAAAGGTGCACTGCACTGCTGTTTACATGGACATTTATGCAGGTGCTGTGAAGTGCCCTGCATCAGGGATTAGGATCAATCGAATTATTTTTTTCATGGGACTATGTAAAGCATGTAGTTAAGTATTGCTTTGGTATATAACTATTGTAGCTTTACCGTAGATTTCCTTGTGTGGAGAAATATCTTTAAATTATGACACTGGAGAGCGGGTGTGAGGCCTTCCTGGTACAGTCCTGGTGCTTTTCATTGGACATGGCAAATGAATGGTAAATGTTGGTGCCTCCTGTACGTGACAGGGCAGGATTTTTTTCATTAAATAATACTGAGATTTTAAATTCATATGGAAGTCTGATAGTTTTTACAATAAAGATTAAGAATGGCTATATTTAAGGTACAGGGATTTCTGTAGCAAGATTTAATAGTATTCTTTCCCCCTTGAAACCTGAGGACAGTTTACTTTCTGTTATAGTTAACATGTAGGAGTCATACAAGAAGAAAATCACAAAAACTTGGATATTTTCTTTTTACAGATATCTATATGTTTTTAATTTTTATAGAAGACAAAACCGGCAACCTGTTTAAAAAATAAAATAAAAAACTCTGCAGCCAGACATGGTGGGACAGACCTTTTAATTCCAGTACTCAGGAGGCAAAGGCATGCAGATCTTCATGTGTTTGAAGCCAGCCTTGTGAGTTCTAAGCTAGCAGTATATAGAAAGAACTTTGTTGTTGTTGTTGTTACTCTTGGGTTGTTTTGTCTTGTTGTGGTTGTTTGTTTGTGACAGGGTTTCTCTGTGTGTAGCCCTAGCTGTCCTGGAATTCACTCTGTAGACCAGGCTGGTCTCGAACTCATAGAGACCTGCCTATCTCTGCCTCCCGAGTGCTGGGATTAAAGGCGTGTGCTACCACCATCCTGCTAATTGAATTTTATTATTTTAAAATGTGTGGATGTTTTGCCTACAGTATGTCTACGCATCACATGTGTGCCAGTGCTCCTGAAGGCTAGGAGAGAGTGAGCTGCCCCATAATGCTGGGAATCATACCTGGTCCTCTGGAAGAGCAGCCACTCTCTTCAACACTTAGCCATCTCTCCAGCCAGGGAGACCTTATCTTAAACAGAGTCAAAGCTAACAAAAGAATGTCTACAAAAATGCCTAGCTGAAAAATCAGATTTTTTTTTTTTTAAGTTTTCAAATATAATTGTCATTCAGGTAAAGGCCAGCCTGGGGTACATAGTGAGACCCTGTCTCAAAACACTAAACACTAAGAAAGAAAGGGATGGGGGTCACTGGCCATTTTAACTTGAACAAGTTAGTTAAATCTGCCCAGATGGTCCATGGTTCACCTTGTCCACAGTAGTTTTTGCTCCTTACATCGTAGAGCATACACCTCAGAGGTGCTGCTCATAAAGAGCAGTGTTAGGAGTAGGACACAAAGGGACAATTCATTTTTTTATCTAGGAAACATTCTAACTGTTGGAGTGTATCATGTATTGTGATTGAGCTTAAAGATCCCTGCAGGGTCAGGAACAAACCAGCTTTCCCATAAGTCATTGTGAACACTAGGGAAGTCCCAGGGCTTATGTCTTCCATTCCAGTGGAGTAGTTTAGCTTCCTGTAGAAAGTGTTCTGAATATCTTGCATCAGGGTTCCAGCCTTCAGTGTACACAGAGAAAAACAATAGGCTTGTTAGTGAATATGATTTTTTATGAAACCGTGGATATAAATTTACGCTAAAAGTTTAGAGGACTCACACCTCAGATAAGCCTCATTGATATAATCGTACCAGTGTGCAAAATAATAAATAAACCAAAGGGTTATACAGTGAAGATATCTTTTAAGGTAATTTATTTAATTATACGTGCATTGGTGTGAGGGTGTCAGAACTGGAACTGGAGTTACAGACAGTTGTGAGCTTCTGTGTGGATGCTGCAAGTTGAACTTGGGGCCTCCGCGAGAGCAGACAGTGCTCTTAAGCACTGAGCCATCTCTCCAGCTCCTAGTGAAGATATCTTCATGCTACCATTCCTTGGAATATTCTACCGGACTTGTAGAAGATCGTGCAGATATAATTTGTAAAAAAAATTCATATCCTCTACTGTTTCTTTCTATAATGGAAACTCCATTGAGTAAAGAAAAGTGATTAGCCAAGATGCTGTCCTGCTACATGCCAGTAACAAAACCTGGCTTTTGTCACTTGTTAGCACAGGCGCGGCAGCAGCTGCAGTAGAGAAGCTAGTTATCATGTTAGCCAGTGGTAGCTACTACCAGCTTCCAGTCAGTCTCCACTGCAGGAGCCCACATCTGGGAAGAGAGGTCAGAGTGAGCTATCTTCCTTCCCTCAGCGCCATGACAATGGCTGGATCTCAGAGGAATGAGTTTGGGAGATGAAATCAGTTTAACTCATTTGTTTTATAGATGTTAAGTCTTTCTGTTTAGCCCCAAACAGTACATCTCAGCCTTACTGTTGCTTTCCACATCCAAAACCCTAAAATCAGACCGCTTTTCAGGCCACTGCTGTGTACGCTGACTCTCTACTCCTCGCCTGATTCCAAGCCTTACACAGAAAAATGGCTTCTTTTCCTCTGAAAGATTGTGCCCTCTTTCTCGTCAGTTGGTGATTCACAGGGTGTGATTCTGAGTCTGCTCCAGGATCATAAAGTGCTCTGTCTTTTCCCTTTTTCTCTTTTGCCCAGGTGTCTCTGCTATGTGTGTGTGTATGGAAGATCCCTTGGAACTGGAATTAGAGACAGTTGTGAACTGCCATGTGGATGCTGGGAACTGAACCTGTGGTCTCTCAAAGAGGCAGCCAGTGCTCTTGAGCAGCAGAGCCATCTCTCCAGCCCCAGTCCATAGCTTTTCGTGAATCCTGGAATGCACCCCTCCGGCAACTAAAGATACCATCTGCATTTGCAGATTCTGAGCCTGAGAGTTAAAGTCAGGAGACGGCCAAGTTCACCCCTCAGGTCTGAAGCCTTGGGCTGTAGGTATCAGCAGTGAAGCCCCCTGGGTAAAACACATACTGGTTGCTTCCAGGCAGTACTTACCCAGGTGCCGGATGTGCCACAGAGGGTTGATGGTGGAATACTTGCCGTGAAACACAATCAGCATCGGAGAGGTAGCCACGCCTCCTCCCAGGGAGCTGCTGTAGAGGTTTTCTCTAGGAGATGGGATAGAAAGCAACGTTTGGTCTGGAGCCCCCACAGAGAAGACGCTAGTGTGGCCCCTCAGAAAAAGCTAGAAGGCTTTTCTGCTTTCCCCCAGCTTTTATTTTTTTCAGTTAGGGATCTTTGTTGCTAGAGGCGGTCTCCTGTAGGTCAGAGTGGCCTTGAAGTCCCTCTATAGCTGAGGATAAGCCAGAGTCAAGCTGCTGCCTTCACTTCCTGTCCGCTGGGATTGTAGGCATGCACCATCATGCCTACCTCCCAACTCTTTTTTTATTTTTAAAATTGTCAAACTTCAAAATATAGAAAACCATGTGCTCCCATACATGCCATGTAGAATCAGTGCACAGTCTAGGTCGCCTCCCATGACAAGGCAGAGAGCCACACTCTCACTAACTTGTCACTAACTCTCAGGGCTTTTTACGGTAGGCACAGAAAATCAAATTCCGATCCTGTATTATAATTACGAACAAGTTCAATGTTACAGTGGTATTAAGATACACAAATGAAGGGGCTGAAGAGATGACTCAACAGTTAGAGCAACGGTGCTCCCACAGAGGATTCCCAGCATCCAGATGGCAACTCTCAACTACTTGTGACTCCACTTCAAGGGATCCAACACCCTGTCTGGCCTCCCAAGAGTACCAGGCATGCATGGAGGAAGCAGGATACCATGCACATAAAATTAGTTTTTTTTTTAAAGTGGGAGAAATATAAATATACTTTTTTAATGTGGAAAATATTCAAAAATTTTAATATATTAAAATACTATAATATAAAATATTAATGTCTGATAGGAAATACAATGATGTGGTAATAATTGTATTAGTAAATTTTTGTTGCTCTATTTTAAAAATCTGATAACTAAAACTGAATTTCTAAGTCACTTATATAATAGTGTCCTGCCTGCATGTACACCTGCTCACCAGCAGAGGGCACCAGATCTCACTATAGATGGTTGTGAGCCACCATGTGGTTGCTGGGAATTAAACTCAGGACCTATTGGAAGAGGAGCCAGCGCCCTTAACAGCTGAGCCATTAGAATCCACTTAGAATGAAAGCACTTGGGAGAAAACTCCTTGGTAAAGTACCTGCCTTGCAAGCATCTGAACCCAGAACCACAAAAACTCCCTGCTTGTAATTCCTGCACTTGGAAGGTGGGAACAGGAGGATGGCCAGCTGCCTGGCCTAATTGCTGAGCTCCAGGCCGACAAGAGTCTCAAAAGGAGCTGGACAGTACTCTGGAGGATAAACCCTGGTTGTCTGATGGTCTCCACACAAATACCGTGCACACACCCATATGTACATGTGCAAACACATTAAAACTGAGCATAAAATAAAGTACCTCAAATAAAATGCTGGTTTCATGAAATTAGCCTTAAAAGTACGTCTATGGTGATGTGTGCCTTTAGTCCCAGCACTCAGGGAGGCAGAGGCAGGTGGATAGCTGTGAGTTCGAGGCCAGCCTGGTCTACGAAGTGAGTCCAGGACAGCCAAAGCTACACAAGAAACCCTGTCTCAAAAAACAAAAACAAAAGTCTGGCTGGGTGTGGTGGTATACACCTTTAATCCAAGCATATCGGAGGCAAGAGCCAGCCTGGGTTCCTACAGTTCCAGGCCAGCAGGCTAGGGCTACATCATGAGACCCTGTCCCCACTAAAAAGTGGTCCTATGAAATAAACTCAGCTAGAATAAATGAAGATTTTTTTTCAGTGGAAAAGAATCAAGTCACATTATTAAGGAGCAAATATTAGGAAAATGAAAGGGGACGAAACGAATCCCAGTCTCACAACATCTCAATTCTTCAGATTTCTATCATCTGGGGAATGATTTCACCCAACCGCTCTTCTTGGTCCAAAGATTTTATGACACTCTGACCTCAGATGTCTGGGGTTTTGTTTGTTTGTTTTGGGTTCTTTGTTTTTGTTTTTGCTTTTTAACTCCTGAGCTATGTAAAGATTAGCTGACCATTTGTGTCCGGCTGGGAACAAGGGTGGCAGAAAAACCCAAACACATACTCCACGTTCTTTTGCATCCACTTTTCCAGCTGTTTGGTGATGCGTTGGTGTTTCCATTCGGTCATGTTGGCGACAATCACACCAGGATTGAACGAGCAGGTGCTGGGGCTGATGCCAAGGTCCTTGATGGTCTTCTTCCGGTAGTCCAGATAGCCCATGTATGTGTTCTACAAAAGAACAGGGTGGAATCTGCTGTTTCTGGAAAATGGTTATGTTCTCGAAGCTGTTGTGCAATATCTCTGGGCTTCCTTCTGCCCCACTGGCAGCCTTCTATCTTGGTGTGTTCTGTTGTTTGAGACAGACTCTCACTATGTAGCTCTGGCTGTCCTGGAACTCACTGAGTAGACCAGGCTAGCCTCAAATTTACAGAGATCTGCCTCTCCCTCTCAAGTGCTGGGATTAAAGGTGTGCTGTCATGCCCAGCTTGTTTTTAAAAGTGTGTGTGTGTGTGTGTGCTCGCACAAGTACTCATGCATGTCACAATGTATGTATAGAAGTCAAAGAACAACTTAGGAAGTTGGTCCCTATGGGCTCCAGCCAGGCTTCCAGGGCAAGTGCCTTTACTGGCTGGGCCATCTTACCACTCTCCATTGCTGGGTTTGCCTTTTTTCAGCCTCTGAGTGTTGAGTGCCCTGCTCTTAGTCCTGGCACCTGTTGCTTGCTTTCTGACTCCACTGGCAGGCCTCCTGTGCCAGGGCTCTAAATTCCATCTGTCTGACAGCTCTGGCCTCTAGCCTTTCAACCGCACGTGTGCCTGCTCAGTGTTGCCTTTTTGATGCTTAAACAGCCCCCGCTGGCAAACTGTGCTGAGTCCCGTCTTAAAGCTGGCTCCTTGTCATGTCTGCCCCAGTAGATGTTGTTTCTTTTCTTGTTATTTAAGCAGAAGTACAGGCTCATTAGGGCATCCTCGGCTCTTCCTCATCCACATCTGTTGATAAACCCTGTGTGTCGCAGCTTCCCTGATAGCAGCTAGTCTCAGCACTCACTCTAGCCTTCCCCTATCTGCCCACAGTGCTGCGCATTGCTCCCCTCTAAAATGATCTCATTTTATCTTACATGCATGGGTATTTTGCCTGCATGTATGTATATGCACCATGTGTGTGCCCGGTGCCCAAGGAAGCCAAAAGGAGGGCATTGGGTCCTCTGGAGCTGGAGTTACATATAGCATAACATAGCGTAACATACAGTAATGTATAGTGTACATGTATGTGGTGATGAGCAACGTAACCACTATCGTTTGCAGAGCATCCTCCACACGTCGGACACTTCGCAGCATCCCAGTGCGGCTCACAAACACGACAGAACACTGTCCAGGTTTCAGATGAGGAAAGCGGAACTCCGTATGGGTTACAGAAGTTGGCCTGAGTGGCTGGAAGAAACAGAACCCCATACTATCCCCATCTCCGGGCAGTTCCCCTGGCTTTGGAGGGGTGGGTTGTGATAATTTTGAGGGCCAAGGCCAAAGAAGAAGGGTAAAGGCAGGGTTCTATGCCAGCGTGCCCACCTGAAGCCCCACAAGTCGGTTGATGTCTTGAGCAGAGGGCAAGTCACAGTCATCGGAGAAGGCTGCTGCATGGCCCAGAGCCAAGGTGGTGTCATAGAGTTCCTGGATGTCGCCTGCATTTGGATGCAGCAGCAGTTACAATGAAGCTAGGCAGAACCTTAGCTCAGTTTCTGACTTAAGAAAGACAGAGTGCATGGTTCCTCCATTCCCTTAGCACGACAGTGCTCTTAAGAGTTCATGCCTGTCAGGCTGTGGTGGTGCACACCTTTAATCCCATCACTGGGGAGGTAGAGGCAGACGAATCTCTGAGTTTGAAGCCAGCCTAGTCTACAAAGGAAGTTTCAGGACAGCCAGGGCTACACAGTTTCTCTCAAACGAACAACCAATGCAGCTCATGCCTGGTGAGGGAGCCACTTGAAGTGTTCGCACAGGTGGTGATCAGGTGTGTGCTGTGCAGTCTCTGAGTGCTTATATTGCATGTGGAAGAGAGCACAGCACGCACACACGCAGCCAAGGCCATACTAAGTGCTGGTGGTGATGCTCTCCTTCTGCGTGTTTTGGGAATGCAGAGAAGATGCTAGCAAGGTAATTACTGCACACTTGGCAATAGGGGAGGGGTCCTCAGAAGCCACTGGATTGTCCAGGGAAACACCAAACCCTGCTTAAAATACGTTGTTTTGTCTGTCTGTCTGTTTTGTTCTTTTTATTTTGGACAGAGTTTCTCTGTGTAGCTCTGGCTGTCCTGGAACTCAGAGAGATCCATCTGCCTCTGTCTCCCAAGTGCTGGGGCTCAAGGGGGCGCCACCACTGCCCGGCCTCAAAAAACACCCAGCTTTACAATGCTGTATTCACTGTACAGAGTATGTGAAGTCACTAGGCAACCAGCTACATGGAAAATAAAGAGAAGGAGTAAGTCATTCTACGTAGCAACTGTGCCCTTCCAAGGGCTCTTGGCAGTCAGTGAGTGTACCTTGTACAATGACATCATCGTCCAAATAGATGACTTTCTCGTGTTGATGGACAAGCAGAGGGAGATAAAACCGAACGAAGTTCAGCTGTCAAGACAAGAGAAAGAGTGGTGGGAAAGGTTGGGTGGCGTTGCAAGTCAGCTTTGGCCATGCCTGTTTAGTGCCATGTGTGGAATGGAATAGAAGAGGCTAAAGTGATGCCTCACCTGGCTTCTTAGCACCTCATCCTCTGGGATTAGGAGGAGACCCACCACCAAGAGAAGCTTTCCTACATCCGGGCGCCACTCAGAAGCACTGCCCACTTTTCTTTCAGGGACAGCTACAGTGGGAGTCCCCAAAGCTCCCGGGGCAATTTTTTAGGGTACAGACTTCTGCTTTATCTTCCATCAATTAGATAACTAATTAGCCTTAAGATGCACACACACACACACACACCAGCAACAAACCCAGCCTTTTAGCTTCTTGATCCAGAAGACAGTCAGAGAAGCACGAGTTCATAGGATTTCCATCAGTGTTGTTCAGTTACCGTAACCGACTGACAGTAAGCAGCTGGAGTTAGGGAAGGGTTACATCACAGACTGAGGCTTTAGAAGTTAATTTGAAAGGATGGATTTACATAAACTGCATACAAGAGGTGGCCAGTTTCTACAAAGTTGCCATGAGAAGCTGCTCTTGGACTGGGAAGATGGTTCAACGGATAAATATAAGGACCTGAGCTTGGATCCCCAGGACCACATGAAAAGATGACTATAGCAGTACGCTTGTCTGAAACTCCACTGCTGGAGGAGACAGGTTGGAAAAAGGCTTGCTGGGACTCACTGACACATAGGCATATCACACACACACACACACACACACACACACACACACACACACACACGACTGTTATTCATGAAGAAGAGGGACTCTGTGTTGGCATTCTTGCAAGGAAAGTGACCCCTAGAGCTAAGAAAAGAACTGGTGTCTCCTAAAATGTGCTGTGGCTGACACTGAGGCACATGGCTATCACACTGCTGGCTTTCCTTGGCCTCCAGAAGAATCAGAGCTAACTAACAATTAAGCACAGAAGATACAAGAGCCTAAGTCTTTTGCTGGCCTCCCTGCCTGGCTCACCTCCAGCCCCCACCCACAGCTATCTTCACACGTGCAAATGTAGCCTACATTCTAATGCTTCATTTCTTTCCAATAGCTTCATTATGCTCATACAAACCATCTTAACTCCTTCCTGGAGCAGGTGGCTGCTGAGTTGTAAATGACCAGAGCTTTGTGGAGGCCTGGCCCACGTGACTGAAATGGCGTATGTGTGCCCCAGAGGCTGGGGCTCCTCAGTGAATGTGGACTCAGACTCCCCGCCGTGTGCATGACTCATACTCACAGGCTGGAGCAGCTCGGGCCTCGAGGAGTCTGGCCTGATCTTCCCCTTGAGGACTATAGGGTTGAACTCCACAATTCTGAAATTTATTTCTCTCAGTTTAGAATGTTCAATCCATTTGCTAAAGAGATAACAACAACAGAACCTGTAGTGCACATTTCACATCTTCCCTCCATTCACATACCCCAGGCCTAGTCTGTTCTGGCCGTAGAAAGTTGAATTAAGTGTATGTAAGCATAGTTTTCATGCTGTAAGTCCTTCCAATGGCTTCCCTACCTGGTCTAAATTACAACATCCCCTTTCCCCACCCCGACTCTCAGAACTCATTCTGTGGAGGGAACGAACAAAATAGTAATAACCAAGTGTGGCTCCACATCCAAAAATCCTCCCAGGGAACTAGAGCAACAAGACGCAGCATCTATGCTTGCTAGACTGGCTGCCGCACGCTGCTGCCAGCGTGGCATGCGCCAGTCGAGCCTCTGACAGTGTTTCCTCCTCCTTTGACTCCGAAGATGGTCTGTCTCTCAAGTGCCTCTGCCCGTCTTCACCCTGTCTTCTTTCCTCCCCCAACCACCACTCAAGTCTCACAGGATGTCTACCCTTCATCTGATTCATTCTGGGCCTCCCGGTAGAAATAATCTCAAGACAAAGTTGGCAACGACCCAAGCCACATATGGCGACATTGGCTGTTGATTGCAAATTGGCAGCAAAGGGCTGGGGTTAGATTGCACAACGGTAGAGCTCTTGCCACTGTTGGCGGGAACATCCTCGCTATCACTGAAGCATATTTGCTTGTGCGGATTTACTGAGATGTACCATGAGTTCATACCTTCGACTTTTGTCTTCTGCTCCAATGAGAACAGGTTTCAAAATGTTTAGACTCTGGGGAGGAGGGGCCAACAGCCAAGAACGGGAGACAGCCCACTCTGTGACTGTGTTGCTTGTATCGCTGTGGGTTGTGTGACCTGGTTGGTTAGTTGGCTGGTCATTGGTTGGTTGGTTAGTTGGCTGGTTTGTGTATTTGGGATAAGGTCTCACCATGCAGCTTAGCCCAGTCTCTAACTCGCCATCCTCCTTCCTTCCCCAGCTGCTCGAGTGTTAGTACAGGTGCTGGCTCTTGGTGGTGGTCTTCTTAGAGTCAGGATGGACCTTGGTGTCTGTTCATATTGTATTCTCATTTTTCCAATAGGCTTAAATTTTAAGAAAATTTGAGAATCTAAGAATTGCAACAATTCTTCATTATAAGCCATTTTTTTGCTGTTGTTGTTTTGTTTTTGAGATGGGGCATTTCTGTGTATAGCCCTGGCTGTCCTGGAACTCTCTTTGTAGCCCAGGCTGGCCTCAAACTCACAGAGACTGGGTTGTCTCTGCTCCCCAAGCGCCGGAATTAAAGGCTATAAGTCCTACTTTTTACTAATGTATTTTATAACTAACACCATCCGCTGCTCTTCACTATGCAGGCGTTCTTGTGTTACGCAGGCAAGACTGTCAGCTTTTTTTCTAATTCCTGAGCTTAGGAAGGTATTGCCCAGACCAAGTTTATACACTTTTCCTGCATTTCTAAAACAATTTAAATTTTGATTTTCTGTTGATTTCTTCTTACTTCTTAACATTATAGGCAAAATTATGATAATAATCTCAGGAGGCAGAGGCAGGCAGATGTCTGTGAGTTCAAGGCCAGCCTGGTTTACAAAGTGAGTCCAGCACAGCCAGGGCTTGTTACACAGAGAAACCCTGTCTCAAAAAACAAACAGCAACAACAGCAACAACAAAAAGAGGGAAATGGCTCAGCATTAAAGAGCACGGCTGCTGGGCTAGATTCTAACATTATATCCTTACAGAGGGAAGACAGAGCTGAGTGCCCGGGGCTGACCTGAGGTTCGAGCACATGCTGCTGCTGATGCCTCGTGCACATGCGTGCACATGCTGATTAAATAAGTGTTTTTAAAGAGCTAGAATTCTAGATAATAGAGCATGGCTTAGTGATCCTTGGTCTTTACTGTGAGAGGATTTAGTTGGGTCATTTTGGTGGGTATTCCATAATCAAGTTCTCAGAGAGGAATCCTGTAATCTCTGGTTTGTTAGCAAAATCTATCTCCTCCCCCAGGCCCTACACTGATTAGGCCCTAAAACAACGTGTGCATGTGATGTAGTCTGTTAACGGTTCAGAAATTGAAGAATTCAGTGGAAATTCTGGTGGGATCTGGATAGAAGAAATACGGGACAAATTCTGAAGGACACGGTCCAATCCAAAACTAAGGTGTGAGAGAATGGAATGGAATGCTAATTAGAGGCCAAGGTTTAGCTGGGTTAGTAATCGTGTTCAGCTGATGGTGTAGACAGCTGACTGATGACCTGGGTTCAAGTCTCAGCACCCACACAGCATCTCACAACTGAATGTAACTCCAGTTCCAGGGGAATCCAACACTCTCACACAGACATAAAAGCAGGCCAACCATCAACACACATAAATAAAAATAATTAATTAATTTTAAAAAGAAAAGAAATAAAAAGAACAAATGTTTCCCCTTCTTTGCTGGGAAAAGAAGAGGTAGAAGGGAGGAGGAGGAAGAAGAGAAAAGGAAAGGAAGAAAAAAGATTAAAAGAAAACAGAGCATTCCAAAACCACAGTATCCAAACTACCGTATTCGAGACAGAGTGTTCCGTAGTCCGACTACATAGAACACAATGTTGGCATCGGTGTTGCTGTAGATGCTGTTGATGGCAGCCATGGCTGCGCCCATCCTCCCCGCGGCTGCGCAGATCACCACTGGAATCTCCTCTTCCGTGTCCTCGGGGGACTCTGCATCGTCTTCTGGGAACATCAAAACAGTGACTCAGAGCGCAAGGCACTTCACGGGACAGCAGTCTAGCTCCGCAGCGCTGGGGCAGACTGTTCTCCCACCTCCCGTCTCTATCCCGTGTGTGGAAACTTCAGCGGCCACACGGCCAGCCACTGAAACCACTCCTTTCCAGATTCGCTGGCTGCAAAAATGTGATCAAGTTGAACAAATGGGATGTTGTTTTAAGTAATGTGTGCAGCCCAGAGTAATGCTAAATGCCTCCCTTTGCCAGCCTCCTCCCTCCCCTGGAACGCTGGCATGACGCTAAGAGGCAGAGAGCCTTCCTCGATTGATACCTAAGACCCCAGAACAGTAACGGAGCAGGATTTTGCCCTGAGGGCTGTGGAGTGCACACATCAGATCTTCATGTGAAGGCAGGGTGAAGGTCTAAGTCCCTGTTGTTTTGGGACTCTTTTCAGAGGCCGGTCTCCAGCCTTGCTCACATACAGCTGAAATACACAAAGAGCTGCAGAGCCTCCCGGCCAGCCTAACTCCCCAGTCAGACCTTGTCCAGCCTGTGCTGCTATGTTTTTTCTCTTGCTCTCCATTCCTTAGTCAAGCTTCTCAAATGTTCGCAGCACGAGAAAGGACTGACAAAAGGGCATGGCTAGTACTCATGATGAATAACTGACCATTCCTCAGTGTAGTTAGAAATGAAACAGGATTTTGTACAACTTAGTAAACATTAAATGGCCTCTCTGTTTCTTTATATATCTTTTTCTGTCCACTTCTGCTACTAGACTCTCACGATGTAGCTTGAAGGGGGAAAAACAATATTAAATTCTTTGCTGGGTGTGGAGGCATGTGTGGAGGCAGACCTAAGTGGACCTTTGTGAATCTGAGGCAGTTTGGGACAGCCAGGGCTGCATAGTGAGGCCCATGAAGAATAAATAAATAAATAATAAACCATTTCCGATATTTGATCCCAATGTAACACATATATAACCACAAATTATCTGTGTCTATTTATAAAATTATAAGTGGTTTTAATTTTGTTTCTTAATTTTTTCAGATTCACTAAGTAACCACGAATTATTTTTTTATAAACAAATAATGTGTGGGGGGACAGCATTTCATAGAGCCCAGGTCAGCCTTGAATTCCTGGTCCTCTTGCCCTCATTTCCCAAGTGATTAGATCACTGCCTCCGGTTTAAAAAAGAAAACCCAAGTGGCTTGTTTTACGGAGTGTTCGTTTAGGGGGCAGCTGCCACCCGCAGCCATGTGAGGCGATCTGATTGACACATTGGCAAGCTCGGCTGTGCCGGTTCACCGCCGGGTGGTCTGGAGCCATACCAAACATCCTGTGATTTCCCCCCACCAGGCGCATGCGCTCTTCACACATGCTGTTCCTGGCGTCTGGGATCACTCTATTCTTCGTGGTTAACGCTCATATGTCCACCCCAGCTGCGTACTGACATCTGCCATGTAGGAGGCCTGCAACAGCTCCCCAGCACACAGAGTCTTGGGCACCTGCTGTGGCTGCATTTGTCGGCTGCACTGTTCGTTTTCCTTTCCTGTTGCGGGGGAGCACTGCAAAGGCAAAGATGGCGTGCTTGTCTCTGTCCTAAGGAACAGATGCTCTCGTCATCTATCCCTATTTCTGCAACTGAAGAGTCATTTTTGTGGCTGATTCTCCATCGGACTGTGAGGTTGCTGATTCACCCTGCTGAGCCTGGCTCCTTGGAAGTGTGTAGTGAAAAGTTTGCTGAAAAGAACTGAGCTGAGTCTTGGAGTGGCCCTGGAGAACAGAGCCCTCCTGGATATCTGTAGGGACAGGAAGATGGAGGAGTGGAAAAGCAGGGGTAGTGACTGGGATGGACATCTGTCTGTCTCTGACTCTTGAGGGCTAGGATTAAAAGTACACGCCTTGTGGGGCGGAGGGAGGGAGAGAGGCTCAACTTTCCTGAGAAGGGGAAAGGGGGAAGAGGGGAAAAAAAGAGGAAGGTGCTGGAGAGATGGCTCAATGGTTAAGAGCACTGGCTGCTTTTTCCAGAGGTCCTGAGTTCAATTCCCAGCACCTACACGGCAGCTCACAACCACCTACAATGTAATCTGACACCCTCTTCTGATGTGTGTAAAGACAGAACACTCATAATGAATAAATAAATATTTTTAAAAAGTGCACAACTTTATATCTGGCTAAAATGAATGATGTTTAAATAATAAAAATCAATACAGACTTCATGGAAACTTCCGGCCAAAATAGAAAGGAATCTATTACCTATTTTTGCAAACTTGGGCGCACCCACTCCAAAGGTGGGTCTCTGTCTTAGTGTGGCTGTGCTGGGCTTCCCTTGTGTGAGTTCTAAAGGACATGCAGATGTTGGACACGTGTGTGAACACAGGGATGTATGTAATCTGGTATGCACAGGCCAGGTCTTCCTCTACAGCTCTTCAAGCTACTGCTTTGAGGCACAGACTCTCGCTGAACTGGAGGCTCTCCATTTTGGTTAAGCTGGCTGTGCAGAGCGCTCTCAAGAACTGCCTGTCTCTGCCCCTTCAGCACCTGGGTCACTGGCTTTTCTGTGCTGCTGGGGATTCAAGCTCCGGTTCTCATGCTCACGGAGTCTGGTGGTTTCAATGAAATGGTCCCCATAGGCTCATATATTTGTGCCTTTTTTTTTGAGACAGGGTTTCTCTGTGTAGCCTGGAACTTGCTCTGTAGAACAGGCTGGCCCTGAACTTACACAGATCTGCCTGCCTCTGCCTCTCAAGTGCTAGAATTCAAGGCACACACCACCACTACCACCTGGCTGGCTGTATATCTGAATGTTTGGTTTCCAATTGGTGGACTGCTTAGGAAGGATTAGGTGGTGAGGCCTTGGAGGAGGTGTGTCCCCTGTGGTGGGCTTTGAGGTTTCAACAGCCCATGCCAGGTCCAGTCTCTCTCTGCCTCCACTGGGTTAATAAAATGTAAGCTCTCAGCTACTGCTCCAGTGCCAAGCTGCCTGCCTCACGATCCCGCCATGATCATGGAAACTGTAGACAATCCCTCAATTAAATGCTTCTTTTTATAAGCTGCTTTGGTTGTGGTGTCTCTTTACAGCAATAGAACAGTAAGCAAGCACTCTTTCCCACTGAGCCATCTCTCTAGCTCCCAGGTATTGATTTTAAAACCAAAATGCAATCATACTTTTTAGTAACTTGTTTTTCTACTCAGCATACATGGGACTCTCCTTGTCAAAATTCTGTTCTTTTTTAATGGTCCTTCAATGTCACAATTCCTTTTTTTATTTGAACACTGGGTAGTATAATAGGGTGGGATTGATCCATTCATAACATCCAAACGCTTTGTTATTACACATGGCCGATTAATCCATCAGGACACGCATTACTCACTGGGATGAGCTAAATGAATCAGTTGGTTCACAAACACAGTGACGTAGGAGGAACAATGCTACGGAGTTCTTCATACCCATCGATGGTGTTCTGGGTAGGAATAACATATATAGGCTCTTGCATTTGAGTGCTTGGTCATTAGAGAGTGACACTACTTGGGAAGAATTAGGAGGCGTGGCTTCATTGGAGTGGGTGTGGCCTTGGAGGAAGTGTGTCACTGGGGCTTTCGAGACCAGAAAGCCCAAGCCAGGCCCAGTGTCTCTCTTCCTGCTGCCTACAGATATGGAGGTAGAACTCTCAGCTACTTTTCCAGCACCATGTCTGCCTGAGTGCCGCCTTGCTTCCCCCCTGATGATAATCATGCACTCTGTGGTCTCGGTCTACCTCCTCTGAGTTAACATATGCTTTTGAGGTCATCCATGTTTTACCTTCATTTTTCACTGCTGAACAATAAAAACTCCATGGTGTGGGTATACATTTTTTTTTCCACTCGCTATCTGATGTACTTGTGGATTGTCTCTGGTCTAGGCTACAGTCTGAGCCCTGGGAGCAGCTATATAGATGTTCCTGTGCAAAGGTCACTTTCTTTCCAGACTCTCTACCACCACCACCTTTTTGTTTGTTTTTTTGTTTCTTTGTTGAGACAGAGTTTCTCTGTGTAATAGTCCTGGCTGTCCTGGACTCCCTTTTTAGTTCAGGCTGGCCTCAAACTCACAGAGATCTGCCTGTCTCTGCCTCCCGAGTGCTGGGATTACAGGTGTGTGCCGCCGCACCTGACTCCAGACAGTCGTGATCACATCATACATATTTTAAATACATTTTAAATGGCATATACGTAACCTAGGTAACCAGATTAAAAAAACACCCCCTTTGTAGGAACAGAGGTGGTTTTGCTCAGTAAAGTCTCCAGGTCCTAGGTATTTGTCTTTGAAAACAGAAATATGAACCGGCTTTGGGGCACAAACTTATAATCCTACTGCTTGGGAGATGAAGGCAGAAGGATCAGGAATTTAAGGCCATGCTCAGTGACATAGCAAGTCTGAGGCCAGCCTGCGATGTGTAATGCATTCTTCCAAAAAAATTAGATTAAAATTTAACACATGTGGAATAAAAATATCTAACGTGCTAAAATAGTAACTGCTTTTGCCTTGGCTGAATATCTATACATAAGATTTTCCTATAGTTTTCAGAAGTAGAACATAGATCTCTTGGAGTAATATGAAAATATTTAAAGTGTAAATGATACAACTAACAGTTCTTAATTTTTGTAGGGTTGATTGTGGGTGTATTTTGGGTTTGTGAGGGCACCTCAGTACATTCACCTCTGAGGAGGGAAATAGGGTTTTTGAGGCAGCCTGGTGAGGCCAGAGGGCCAATTAAAGGTCGTGTGTGTGTCTGTGTCTGTGGGAGTCTGTGTCCATGAGTGTAGGAGCTGGTGGAGGCTGAGAGGCCTCAGCTCCGCTGGAGCTGGAGCCACAGGTGGTGGTGAGCTGCTTGCCGTAGGTGCTAGGAGCCATCATCTTCTGCAAAGATGGCAGTTCTCTCTCCAGCCCTCTGGGGGCCATTTCTAAGTTGGGAGCCAGTTAAGTACTAATGGGAATGGATCAGCAAGAAGAGATGGGAAGAGGCAATTCTCAAAGACAAACTGTGGAGAGGCTCTAAAGGGACAAGGTGCAGAGCAGTCCCTGGGGAGGTGGTCTGAGAACCAAGAGTCCCTAGCACCAACTTGGAGCTACAAGAAATGCAGATCCCCAGGCCCATCCTATCTGTGATGCTAACGCTCTTAGGTGGAATCTAGTGATGTGGTTTTTGTTGTTTGCAACTTTGTAACTCAGATTGGCCCTGAACTCACTATGTAGCCCAGGCTAACCTCAAACGCACAATCCTCCCTCCTCAACCTCCAGGTGCTAAGATCACAAGTGTGTTTAGCCCAGGTGTTTTAACAGGCCCTCCACGTGACTTTTCCATGTGGTATGTTTTGAACAGCATCAGTCATTCCCTAAGGAAGGTATTCTACCAGCTGGCCCTTAAGGGTTATGTCATTTGCCCCTGAACCCAATGGCGGAAAGGAACCGATGGAAAACATTGAAACCACCTTCTTAGGCGTCTTGTCCTGTCACCTCCAGGCTTGCTCACCTGCCTCATTCTTGAGTATGGCCCCCTTGCGAACTTTCTTGTACAGAATCCCACAAAGGGTCAGGACCAGAAGAAAGAGCAGCACTTGATTAACTGAAATGAAGAGGGGCACACATCAGTGTTTGATAAGTCAACCTCAGAGCACTGAAATCAGTGTGTCATAGAGAGGGCAGTCAGAGAGGGCAGGGCAGCGTGCGGCCTCTCGCTGAGCACAGAGCACCCTAGTGCACCTTGGTCAGACTCCTCAGAGCGCAGGGTGCTAAGCCCAGGCTGTCTGATAGCAGAGGCCTCAAACTCAGCCAGGAGGCTGCCTTGCATGAATATCTCGTCCATCTTATAAACAACATCATTTCTAGAGTGCTTTTGATGAGCTATGGCTAATTCTGAACAGGCGTAAAGTTGCAGAAGCTAGTTGCATTTCAGTTGATTCAGATGCCGGTGGAGGGTGCACAGAGAGCCCTGGGCTCCAGATGAGGAGCACTGCTTGGAGATCTCAGTCTCCATCCATTCCACACCAGAGATGCTTGCTCTTGGGTTTCCCAAGGATCCCATGATGGTGCACGGCAGCATTTTTTGAGTATGGAACATACCTTGCTGGTTGTCTGTAAAATGACCGGAGACATTTGTGCTCACAGAGTTCAGCAATATCAAACCGTGTGTGAAAAAGCCAATCTCTGATTTCAGTGTTGTGGGCAAGCAACAGAAGCCACTTATTCTGACCGTTCTTCCAGTTGAGTATATTTTACATCACCTTCTTTTTGTGGCAGGAGATAGATATTTTTTTCCATTTCCAGAAAGAGCGGAAACTCTTGTTTTAGATGATAATCATAACCCTCCCCCCTTTTTGAGACAGGGTCTCTCTGTGTAGCCTTGGCTGTCCTGGACTCACTTTCTGGAGCAGGCTAACCTTGAACTCAGAGAAACCAGCCTGCCTCTGCCCCCCTGAGTGCTGGGATTACAGGCCTGCACCCAGCTGATGAATGGAAACTTTACATTATAAAATTTGCATACAAATATTAAGCATGGAGAGGAATGTGGAAGAGAAAATGACCACAAATGGCGAAAAACTGGGGCGATGTGACTTTGCCACAGATTAATCACAGTGTGAAGTGGGAACACGCTGGGAGAGGCAGGTGTGTGGCACACACCTTTGGCCCCACACTCACCAGGCAGAGGCAGGGGAATCCCAGGGAGCCTAGGAGAGAAGGAGGAGGGATATACAGCCAGATTCAAACCTTATTTTCACCCCCTCCTAGCTTTGGGAACTTGGACCATTATTTAACCTCCATGGGCCTCTGCGGGCTTCTCTGATACAAATAAAAATAATAAAAATTTAAACGATTTTTCTAAAGATAATTATTGGCTTTATGCTAGCTTATTTTTTGACCGCCAGGCTTTTGGGTTCATATTTGTAAAGGAAAGAGTGTCTTAGATTCCTCCCCAAACTACACCCTGCGTCTCCAGGGTTCAGGCTGGCTGAGGTCCAGTTTCCAGCTCTCCCGCCGCCCTTTGGGGAAGATCCAGGCCTGGGGAGCTTCAGAGCAGAAAGAGGGAACGGCTCCGTAGGTCTCAGGAGCTCCGATTACTGCTGAGCTGCTACGCGCTCTCCGAGGCGGCCCAACGCCTGACCCTTCCTACCGTGGCTGTTCCCACTGACAAAAAGTTGCCAGAAAAAAAGAATTTTTAAGTTAAGTATCTCCCATGCAATGTTTGGAACATACACTAAAAATAGTTCCTCGGGGCTGAAGAGATGGCTCAGAGGTTAAGAGCACCACCGGCTGCCTGTCCAAGGTTCTAAGTTCAATTCCCAGCAACCACATGGGGGCTCACAACCATCTATAATGGGATCTGGAGCCCCCTGCTGGTGGCAGGAGTACATGCAAGCAAAAACACTATACATAATAAATAAATTTTAAAAATAATTCCTCATTTATAATGAAGTTCAAATTTAAATAGATGTCTTTCATTTTCATTTAAATTAGGCAACTCTAAGAATAACGGAATTTACTATTTACATACTGTGTTTTTCTTCTAATGAATAATGTTCTAGTCTAAAATCACGAGAGAATACAGGTGTTTGAAAGGTCTGAAGATTTGATGTGAACCTTTAAGAACAAGAATAGAACCTTACAAATGCTTAGGCATGACTGAGAATACTTAGAGTGAGGAGATGATTGTAACCACGTTTTATAATTTTTTTTTTGATTCTTGATAATATATGACTAGTGTAAGTCCATTTCTAACCAAAATCTCAGCGACATTCCACAGGAATCATCCTCAAATGATACTAAAAATCTGCTTGTGGAAGCTGGAGGTGTTACACACACCTTTAGTCCCAGCACTTGGGAGATAGAGGAGGTCGGATCCCTATTAGTTCACGGCTAGCCTGGTCTACAGATCCAGTTCAAGGAGAGCCAGGGCTAAACAGAGAAACCCTGACTCAAAAAAACAACCAACCAGCCAGCCAACCAACCAAACAAACAAAAAACTGATTGTGGGAAAATGATCTATGAAAATCACACACACACACACACACACATACACACACACACAGGTGCACAGAAAAAGAGAGCGAACTCATCAAAATCTCCCCCAAAACCTCTTTCTTCATAGTTATTTTCATAAGTTCAATTCTTACTTTTTCGTAGGAGAGCCATGTGTGTCTACCTGGAGAGCAACCAGGACCTGTGGATTAAAAAGTAAAATGTCATAAAAAAAAATTCAGTGCCAAAGATATCAAGTGTTAAGAACTGAATCTCCTCTGCAAATCTGGTATCTTGTGCAGCATGTCTCACCCATTACTGTTCTGGATGGAGAATTTCGGGAAGAAAATAAATATTTCCTGAATGTTGTCTTAGTTTCTTCTTGCTGTAAACGAATGCCCCAACAAAAGCAACTGCAGAGAGAAAGGACTTATTTTAGCTCACAGCTCAAGAGTGCAGTCCACCAGGGTCAGGAGGTCAAGGCAGCAGGAGCTTGAGGCGGGTGGCCACATCACATCCACCATCAGGAAGCCGAGAGTGGGGAATACTTATGCAGCTCATCTGGTCTGTTCACACAGGCCAAGAGCCTAGCCCAGGGAATGGTGCTACCACAGAGGCAGGTCTTCCCAGCACTGCTGACTTAATCAAGATGCTCCACAGGTATGCTCATAGGCCCGTTTCCCACGTGGTTCGGATGCATTAAGCTGACAATGAGATAACCATTACACATGTACAGTGGGCTGGAGAGATGGCTCAGAGGTTAAGAGCACTGGCTGCTCTTCCAGAGGTCCTGAGTTTGAGACCCCTCAACCACACGGTAGCTCACAGCCATCTATAATGAGATCTGGTGCCCTCTTCTGGGGTGCAGGTGTATATGCAGGCAGAATACTGTACATAATAAATAAATAAATAAATCCTTAAAAAAAGTTTTTCCAGCTGAATAAATGGGTCCAAATAGATAATAATTTCTCTTCAGTTTTTTTGTCCCTCTCCAGAAGGAGCCCCATTATCTAGCAGGGTAAATGGGACCACATAAATGTGTCACTTAAGGAAACCTCTTTGACTTATAATACATACCCTATGTTTGCCTTCTTTTCTTTAGAAGGAAGTGTTTCCATTGTCTGGATTCCCTGGTGGAAACAGACTGTCCTTGAGTGGGTGAACTTTACACCCAATCCAATCATTTGCTCATTACTAAAAACCCAGCATCTGATGTGGTAGGGATACGCTGATGAACAAGATGGCCGGGTCCATCCTCATGGAGCCCTCACACCTGTATGAAGACACAGCAGAGCTAGGTCTGCTGTAATTCCAGCACTCGGGGAGGCAGAGGTAGGCAGATCTCTGTGACCAGCCTGGTCTACAAAGCAAGTCCAGAAGAGCTAAGGCTACTTGGAGAAACCCCGTCTCAAAAACAACAACAATAAAACGACACAGCAGAATGAAACAGTTGGAGAAAGTGCTGAGAAAGGAATAGCAGAGGCTCCAGGACAAAGATTAACCAGAGTGGGAACTGCAACAGGAAGGAGGCTCTAAGGAGGTCACTCTGAGGGAAAGGCACTTTTTGGGAAGGATGGGCGGGAGTCAGGCAAAAGGAGAGCGTGTGAAGAACATACCGCACAGAGGGAAGCAAAGGTGCAAGCAAGGGCCCTGCGGCTGTGAAGCGCTCCAAATGCTCTGGGAACTGCAAGGTCAGTGTGGATGCACCACAGGGGACTAAGGGAGGATTGGGAGGACGAGGCTGAAGAGGGACAAGGGACAGACACAGTGGTGCTGGCATTGAACCTTCTTCATCAGTCTTTGACCACATTAAAGCCCCAAACAGCAGCTTCACGCGTTCCCAGGGGTGCTGGAGAGATGGCTCTATGGATTAGAGTGCTTGCTCTACAAGCATGGGGCTGTGAGTTCACCTTCTCAGCACCCACGCGTCCGGCTGTACATGCCTGGAGTCCCTGCTGGGAGGCAGAGACGGGCATACAGAAGCCCACTGGCTAGCCAGCTTGTTTGGAACACCAGGGGAAACTGAGGCCAAGTCCAGAGATCCTGAAGCAAGTTCCTCCCTGGGCACCTCCACCTAAGCCAATAACTTTGCCCTTTGCTCCTAAGCTGCTCAAACAAGGCCCAGTTTCTTTCTTTCTCATTTTCTTTCTTTCTTTCTTTTTTTTTTTTTTTTTTCTTTTCTTATTTTGAGACAGGCTCTCATCATACAACTCCAGCTGCCCTGAAATTCACTATGTAGACCAGGCTGGCTTTGAACTCACAGAGATCTGCCTCCTGAGTGTTGGGATTACAGGTGTGTGCTACTATGCCTGGCTATGTTCAATTACTTGCAAAGAAATATATTTTTATAGTGTGTGTATGTAGGTGGGGGTGGGGAAGGTCATTTAGGTCCATGGCCTCCTTCAAGTCTTAAAATTCTTTTCAAGCGGAAACACCACTCTTCATTCTTTAAGTGGAAAATGTGGCTCAGAGATCCCAGGACATGCCACATCCTGCCTTTGGCGTTCTCCCCACCAGGTTTCTGTTCCAGATTTCTGGGATTTCTTACTGTGTTTGCTGTCTTCCTCCTCCAGTCAAATGTCAAAAGTCACACAATCGGTCAGTGGTAGAACAGGTATTGGCCATTAAAGCTTCAAAATGCACTAACCACAAAGTTCTGGAACTCTCTCTAGGGGCCATTTGGATGCCACCAGGGGCCAGTGAGTTTGGTGATGGAGTTTACTGTGCCGGCACTCACTGCACACACATATGAGCCAGGTCACTGTGACGCTGAGACTCCACGCTCACTGTCACGTACTGCTCGTCTGCAGAAGGGCTTGTCTTCCCCTCCCGGGCTGCGACTCCGAAAACTCCGTAGGTGAATCTGCAACTGCAGAGAATTAGCACTAGCATGTCTACCAGCAAGGCACACCAGGGACTGAGTGAAGAGGAGGGACATTCCTGAAGCAGCGTGAGGACACCTAAGCCAGGCAGCATCTCCTTGAGAAGCAGAGCGCTCCCACAGAAAGTCTGCTTTCTACAAAGCAGGTGGAATGTGTCTTTGCAATAGAGTACTTGCCTAGCATGTGTCTGTGGAACTGGGGAGGGTGGGGCTCGCTCCAACTGTCCCCTCCGCTCCCTCTCACAATTTCATCACCTCTCTGGTAACTCGGCTTCACGGGCTCCAATTCCCAGTGGCAAATACAACAGAAACTTCTGTAGTCATAGGACCAAATAGAGATAATTCTCCAATATGGCCAGCATGCTGCTAAGTTAGAAGGGGGTCTTGCATTCAGATGAAACAAGGTTCAAATCCACCACACACAAGACCTCTGCCCCAGGAGAGCTAAAATACCTCACCTACGCAGTGCCTACGGTATAACTTTGCAACCGCCATGCTTGATAACTAATTTAAGAAAAAATAAACAAACCTCAACAATTTAGTGAGAGATTGTTGGGGAACAAGAAATTCATAGTCTTAAAGTATCATTCTAAGGTTAGTTATTGATTGCAAAAGGGATTTCTCAAGAATTGGAATGGAAAATCCCATCTCAACAAAGTGAACAAACAGCATCATTAACAGCAGAAAAAGCAAAAACAAAAAAACAAAAACAAAAGCCCAACAACCAAACAATGGAAGTCTGTGTCTCAGGGTGTGAGGAACACCAGGATATTTTCTCCAAGGTACACCATTTCATCTGTTCTGTCAAGAACAGGGCACAGTCAAGTCCAAATTGTGCGTCCCTCTGAACCACCTGGGTGTCTTTGAATACGTGGCTGTCTTTAAAGAAAACTAAAGGCTGACTGCTGCCCAGTGAATACAATGTGCTTGTCAAATTGTTTCCTAAATACTTAGATTTCTGTCTGATGACTGGCCTGTTGTCGTCTTTGGTCGGAGAAGCTTCTTGCAGCGAGGAACAGCCGGACTCACAATACGTCAAAGCACTCAGCAACTGCTGAGAACTCAGTCATCAATGGGACACTTATATAACCTGCTCCAAGCTCAAGAAACTTCATGGGAGAGGGGTGGGAAGAATCTAGAGCCGGAGGAAGAAACGGAGAATTTCAGAGCTCTGTCTTCCAGGCAGCATGTGACCTTTACCCTCTTGAACTCACAGCAACTGTGACTAGCTGTATAAGACCTGCACAAGACTGGTTTCATCAATATTCTGGCCTACACAGGAGAGGGGATCAGAAGGTCTTACTACTCCCTTAGGGTTTATAGACAAGGAGTGGATGGAGAGGGAGCAAGAAAAGGTTAAAAAAAAATCTTGAAGCTGTAGAGAGCACTCAGTGATTAAAATTAGACCAAATCCGAGTTCGGTCCATAACTGCCTGTAGCTCTGGTCCAGGGGATCCGAAGCCTCTGGCCTCCTGCACTCACAGGCTTATCCTCCCAACCCCCATCCAACCCACAAACATATAATTAAATAAAATACTGGAACATCTCTAGAGGCTTGACAAGAGACTAAAAGAATGGCTCTAGATTGCATATTTAAAACCAGTGATAAAATGTATTATTGGAAAAGGTAAGGAAATACCATTGCATCAATGTTACATTTCCTTAGTGGACTGTTGGTACAATGTTCTTGTGGAATGTATACACTTTACCCTTGTTCATTCACATGCTAATTTCTCCCCCCACTCTCTGGTTTCAGTCTGGACATTGCATTATGATACTTATTCTAAGCATCCTGTCTCAACTGTGTGTAAACAGGCCAAAATAAAGCAACTAGCTACAATGTTATGCAATGGGAGGAGCCAGAGGGCAGGAAATGAGTGGGAGGAGAAAGGGAGAAGACAGCTAGGAGAGCAGAGCAGGAGAACAGATTTTGAAACTACATGGAGCATGAACCAGACCTAAGATTTCACCAAAATCAAGTATAATGTGGGAAATCTAAATGTTAGGAAACTATGGGGGCTTGGAGGTTTAGGAGGGAGTAACTATTGCCCAGCATTGTGTTCTAGGTTAACTAAAGAAATCCCAGTATCTGTGTGGTGATTTGGTTATACAGCTGTTTAGAACTAACAGCAGTATAACCAGAAGATACATTAATAGTAAATATTAATCACCGCTTACAACAGTGGACGAAGTATGTGGTTACATCGGAATATTACCATGAACCATGTATCTATGGGTGGAGGGCTAGGATACTAAGAGAAAGGAAGAGATAAAGACAAGCAGTTGTGACATGGCACTAATGATTAGCTGAGTCAGTAAGTGTGCCCTATACTCTTCCACAAGACCTTCACAATGACACTTGTATCTAAGCAAGCACATCATGCTAACAAGCTTTGTGAGGATTGAACACAACAACCACAGAACACTCTTCAGTGGCAACAAGGGCACATATGAGGCACCGATTGTGTGTTTCTAGGAAAATCACTTGGCCTGTCTCGAGCCCCACAGTGACAAGTAAAATAGACACCTCTATTAGTTTTAACATTTTAGAACTTTATATGAATCTTCCTTCAAGTAAATCGTTTGAGCTCAAAATCGTGTCAAGCCAAAGGGATCTGCAGACTCAGCATACCCACGAACAAAACCCCAGTTTCCAAATGAAAAGAAAAATTTATCCTAAAATTCACACAGAAGTACAGGTGCTCCATGTAGCCAAAACATTCCTGAACAAGCTAAGTGTCACACTTCCTAATGTCAAATTTTATTCCAAAAGCATACCTACAGCGGGACACTGGCACAGAAACAGGCACAGACAAGTGGCCTACAACAGAGGATTCAAAAATAAACTACACACACACAAAGTCAATTTTCCACAAGTGTACAAACAATACGCTTGGGGGGAGTAGCCACAGTTCAGTCAGCCTCAGTCAAAAAGTCTCCCTGTTCACCTGCTTGAGATAAGGATAACAGACAGAAAGGCGGAAGGACAGAACTCCGCAGAGTTATCCTCTAAACTCCACAGGCAGGCTAGGGAACGCTCAGCGGTTAGGGATGCTTAGTGCTTTTGCAGAGGACCTAGAGCTCAGGTGCTAGTACCCACTTGGCAGGTCTGCGTGATCCAGCGCCCTCTTCTAGCCCCCACTGGCACTGCATTTACATGCTATGCTTCCATAAATGTAGGCAAAGCATGGTGACACATGCCTTTAGTCCCAGCCCTCTGCAGGCAGAAGCAGGCCAATTTAAGCAGCCCAGGACAGCCAGGGCTGTCTCTCTCTCTCAAAAAGCCTCAAAATAGGTAGGTAGGTAGGTAGGTAGATAGATAGATACATAGATACATAGATACATGAATAGCTACATGGATGGATAGATAGATACATAGATAGGTGATAGATACATAGATATAGATAAATACATAGATAGGTAATAGATAGATACATAGATATAGATAGATAGTTAGATAGATAGATAGATAGATAGATAGATAGATAGATAGATAGATAGATAAAAAAAACATGTAGAGTAGGAGGCAGAGACCTGAATCTAACAGAAAATCCAAGGAAATGAATCTTTGAAAACATTTTATTTTATTCTTTTTAATATGTGCATGTGTGTATGTGTGTACAGACGTGCCCACTGAGGTCAGACTTTTGTGAGCCACCTGCTGTGGTGCTGGGAACATGTCTTCTGTGTGGTGGTTTGAACAAGGTGCACCCCATATTCTTCAGCATTTGAACACTTGGTCCCCAGTTAATGGTTTAACAGGTATGGTCTTGTTGGGAGACGTATGTTACTGGGGACCGGCTTTCAAGTTTCGAAGGCTTATGGCCTTCCCAATGTGCGTGCTCTCTTTGCTTTGTGCCTGTGCCTCAAGTTGTGAGGTCTCCACTTGTGTTCCTGCTGTCTCACTTGCTACCTGTCGCCATTGTGGATATGAAGCCCTCTGGACCATAAGCCCAGAAGTAAACTTTTTTTTTTTTTCTGCAAGTTGCCTTGGCTGTGGTGTTTTACCACAGCAACAGAGCAGGAACTAATACACTCTGCAAGAGCGATATGTGCTCTGAGCCATCCTGCAGCCCCTGTGGGAGTCAGTTGTGCCGGTCAGCTCAGCAGAATTTAGGAGTCACCAGGGAGACACACTCCTGGTCCGTGAGGGTGTTCCCAGAGAGGTCTAACTGAGGTAGCAAGACTCAGGCTGGAGGCGGCACATCTCATGGGCCAGGGCCCCAGATGGGATAAAAGGAGAAAGGCAGAGCCCAGAGTCGTCTCTCTGCTGCCTAGCCAACTGTTCCCATCCCACGGCCTTCCCTCTCACGATCGCCTGTATCCCAGAAACCAAAACCAACTCTTCCTCATTTGTTTTTGTTTGGTGTTTTGTCTCAATGTCAACAAAAGGCATTGTCTGTGTTATCAAGGTTCCTGAATGATGGCAAATGTACCATGAGACCATTCCTCAGTGGCATGCTCACCCCTTCCCTTCACACACGCCTGCACACAGCCTGCAGAGAAGCTCCCTTATTCCCCACCTTTCAGGGTGTGCACGGTCAGCCGTCCACTGTCCCCACATCCTTAGCTCTTACTGCCTGAACTTCAGCAGGAACGTGGTGGAACATCCCAGTCTTCGGTTTCCTTTCTTCTCTCTCTTACCTTTCTCCAAAAGAAATCTTAACATGTTTTAAACAGTCACAGGTGTTTTTGTTTGTTTTTTTTTGTTTGTTTTGCTTTTTGTTGTTGTTGTTTGCTTTGTTTTGTTTTTGAAGACAGGGTTTCTCTGTGTAGCCTTGGCTGCCCCGGGCTTGCTTTGTAGACCAGGCCGGCCTCACAGCGCCTGCCTCTGCCTCCCTGAGCCATGAGATCACCGGTGTGTGTGTCACCACGCCCTCTCTTCTTTTACTTCTTGTGTCTCGTTTGGGCCACCACTGGCTCTGCTGAGTAATACCTCCTATCCGGTACTTAAGTACTTACTCCCTCCCATCACCTCACCCCCTGTGCGGTTTAAATAGCTCTGGCCCCCATAGACTCATGTGTCTGACTGCTTGGTGCCATTCACTCTGCCATTCAGAGTGGCACTATTAGGAGGTGTGGCCTCGTTGATGTAGGTGTGACCTCATTGGAGGAAGTATGTCACTGTGGAGGCAGGCTTTGAGGTCATATATATGCTCAAGCTATGCCCCGTGTGGAGACAGCCTCCTCCTGGCTGCCTGCAGATCAAGATGTGGAACTCTCAGCTCCCTCTCCAGCACCGTGTCTGTCTGCATGCCGCCATGCTTCCCACCATGATGATAATGGACTGAACCTCTGAAACTGTAAGCCAGCCCAATTAAATGTTTGCCTTTTTAAGAGTTGCCCTGGTCCTGGTGTCTCTTCACAGCACCTAACCTGCCCGTACTGACTCTGCAGTCAGTCCAGCCTTGCTGCCCTCTCCCCTCCCCCGTCAGTCTCAGACACAATTGCCACATGGACGTTTTTGTTGTCTGACATAAAGTCACCGTGAAACACATACGATGGTGCTCCAGCAGCCTCATTCTTTTCTTTCATTTTTTTCCTTTCTTTTCTTTGAGTCACTCAAAACAGTTAAAGCTTACAAAAGAGAATAAAATACCCACGAGCTCTACAGAAGTTTGCAAGTGTGCTGTCTCATGCGTGTCACTGCCCTACCTGAGCACGCACACACAGGCACACACACTCCAAGTTGTGGGCGTTTGCAACATCACCCATAAATATCAGCATGCCTCTCGTAGATTTTTGGTCTTTCAGGACACAGTTTCCCTGGCTGTCCTGGAACTTGCCTCCTTGCCTTGGCCTCCCAAGCCCAAGGATTACAGGTGGGCACCACCATGCCCAGGTCAGCATGCCTCTTTTTACAATGAGGGTAAGGGTTGAGGAAGTGGCTTAGTGGTTAGGAGTGTGGGCCATGCAACCATGGGGCTCTGGGCTCACATCCCTAGCACATCTGTCAAATGCCAGGCACAATATTCAAGATGGTTAGCTATTTAAAACGTACACCCGTGTCGTTGCCCTGTGTTGTCAGCTATCACATGTGATTTCTCCTGTACAGCTGCCCTATGTACCATTTGACCATACTCTCTCCATCTCTCCGGTGTCACATATCATCCAGCATTAGGAGGGAGCGGAGATGGAAAGATTGCTAGGGCGAGAGGTACCATCTCAGGGAATAAAGAAGAGAATAGTAGGGCAGGACACTTGACATTTTCCTTTTCTACATGCCCAAATACGGCTCCATATACTTGTGCACACATACTCACATACACACACACACAAACAAGGGTATATTAAAGCACAAACAAACCAAAATTAACCTCCTACATAACCAACCCCCACGCTCAGACCTAAGAACAATAATATTAATCCCAGTAACTGATCCCCATTCAGCTCCTCCAGCCCAGTCGGTGTCCTATAGCTTGGCTTTCTACCTTTAGTTGTTTCTACTGTTAATTGATGTCACTTCTGCTGCTTTTTCATTTGTCACAGCTCTGACAGCTTTGGAGAACACAAGGCAGTGTGTTTTAGAACTGTTCTGAATGATCTTTGGTGCCGGAGGATGGAGAGAGTATGACAAAATGGTGCGCAGGCACAGCAACATAGGAGGAATAACATGTGCTACCCGGTAACACACGGTAACCACAGGCGACAGCACGGAGATGCACACTTTAAATAGCTAGCCAGCTTAAATGTTCCCAACACAAAGAAATGGCAGATGTTTGAGGTGACTGAATTCCAATGTACCCACCTAATCACCATACACTAAAGGGGAACATTGCACTGTGCCTTCTAAACATACACAATTCTCTTCCAGTTTGAAAAAGGAGCCTGCCTCCCCGAACTCGAGTACCCGTTCTTGCTTAAAAGCCTTCACTGTGCACACTGAAGGTTAAGGGGGGAGTCACCCTCAATGCCGCTCCGCCAGCCCCGCTGGACAGCTCATTAGTTCCCACCAGCCCCTCCACACCGAGCTCTGCAGTCTGCCTGTCACAGAGTCAATTCAGGTGGCATCCCTGCCTGGAATGACCCTTTCCATCTCCTTCAGGAAGTGATCACTTTTCCTGGGTGACCTCACGATCTATCTGTGAACTCTCCACACTCTTTTCTTTTCTTCTCTCCCTACCCCTTAGGTTTTTGTTTTGTTTCCTTTTTCCAGAGAAGGGTTTCTCTGTAGCCTTGGCTGTCCTGGATTCCCTCTGTAGACCAAGCTGGCCTCGAACTCACAGCAATCTGCCTGCCTCTGCCCCCTGAGTGCTGGGATTAAATGCGTGCACTACCAACAGCAACTTCCATACTGTTTTCTAAAAATCGTACTGTGCCTGTCTTCAGCGTGGTGACTGAAGGCAGACTGTGTCTCCCTGATGGGTCTGCCTGTCCTGTCCCAAAGACAGTTTGAACGAACAGAGGGAGTGAGAAAGCAAGGGAAAGCAGCTCTTGGCACTTTGCTGCTTGTCACTCCTGAGAAAGAAGTCAACTTAGCAAAGACGAGCCGGTGGTCCACTCCAGGGACAAAAGGTTCTGGGCAGGAAGTCCTATTGCTTCTCTAGGCTGAACAATCTCTTTTTCCTTTCTTTCTTTCCTTCTTTATTTATTTCTGGTTTTTCCAAGTCGAGGTTTCTTTTTGTAGCCTTGGCTGTCCTAGAACTCTCTGTGTAGACCAGGTTGGTCTCAAACTCACAAAGATCCACCTGCCTCTGCTTCCTGAGTGCTGGAATTAAAAGCCTGTGCCACTACCACCCAGTGAGACTGAATGATTTGTGAGTCACGATTTCCCTGTGACAGTCAACCCTCCTGTGTAGAAAAGCTTGTCAGCCTGTCTTCAGCCAGAGGTAGAGCTGGGATTTACTACATGTCAATGATGGGACAAGCAATCCCGAGACAAGGTACTGGACACTGACAGCTTCAAAGAGGGCAAGAAAAAAGACAGAGGGCCTCAGGCTTTGACTAGGAAAAAAGCATTGCACAGAGAACTGGGCTAGACCTGTGAAAAGATGGCATATGTTTAAAGCCAGCCCTGAGGATGGTGCATGGACTGCCTTAGCAGCTGCCTGTGCCCATACAGGAGGAGAGTTCTTCCAGACCAGGCAGTGGCCAAGGGCATTAGCTCTGTCTTAGATAAACATGGAAAATAAAATACTTCAAAAATTCCGAGCGCCAAAGATTTATTTTAAAAGTCAATTCCAAACAGTTGTTGTTGTTGAATGATTTAAATATGAGAGGCTATGTTTAAGACAGTAGTGGAAATAGCATGAGCTCTGTAACTGAACAAGAGATGCCTTGAGTGATGTAAACACCTCCCACGAGGCATCATCACTCCCGAAGTTTTTATGCCATCTCCCAACCCTGACATAAAGACCAAGTCTTAAACACTTGATCCAGACCACACCCACATCCAAACCAAAGCAACACGGGAGGAAGAACAAGGCTTGGATGCTCACCAGGAGAGCTAGGAAATGGATTTCATAAGGAAGCCAAAGTGAAAACAAGTGTGGTCAGAGCAGGGGACTGAAGAGCATGCTCCAAGCGATGTTCACTGATGTGATTGAATGGTTCAACTTTGGGAACCACTGAGCTGCACGTCCTCGAGTAGAATTCTTCATCGTGATACTTCTCGGGGCCTTTAAAGTGCCTTTCTACTTTCTGGTCTGTCCGAAGGTTTGGGGAGCTTCTTTCCCCATGGGACTACATCCTTCTGAACATTCTTTTAATAACTCTGACATCAAGGAAGCAATAAGAGAATGCTATTCTTTGGGAATTCGAAATGAAAACCATGGCTTAACGACCATGGCTTTCCCTCAGAGATGAAGAGCAAAGACAAAAGAGAGAGAATATAGAACTGGGGTAGGTATCTGAGTGGAGGGACAAGAAAGGCAGAGTCTTGGGGAGAAGACATATTGAAAAACAAGGAACATTTGAAGCATCAGAATGTCAGAGCAAGAACTTACTGGGGGGCTGGGCCCCGCCCAGTGCAGGATGTGTGATCACTTCTGTGGACTTCACCGTCATTATCGGCATTGCCAGGGAAGCAGGACAGCTCGAGGCCTTACTTCCTTGTAGACCCTGCTTGCCACATGTGACGCCATCGCACTTTATTTCCAGTTTGCAGGCGAGGAAACATGCACATGCTCTGTGGCGTGACCAGGAGCGAGTTTTCAAAGGTCCTCCCAGGCGACACACAGCCCACACTCTCACTCAAGTAGGGCGCAGCTCTGCCGCTGGCTGTATCAGAGGGAGGGCTAGAACCCCGTTATGTAATGCGGAAAGGATATTGCACAGAAGTGCAATGCCAAAACCTTTGGAGAAAAAGGAAAAGGCAAAACCAACCTCCTTCCCCATCCCCACCCCCAACCCTCGGGGTCACACTGACTAGCAGGCTGCAGGGGCCAAAGGCTTCACAGGATAGTCAAACATTTGAATACAATTTATGTTCTCTTTTCAAGCTCTGTGTTTCCTATCCCTTCTTAACTTCTCTCACAAATTATCTGTGAGGGTCTATCGGACTTACCCGTTACTGCATGCACTGCTAAAGGGACAAACGACAGCCTTGGGATGTTAAAGCAAACACTGTGACTCCTCTGCTACAACAAACCCACAGAATCCGGCAGTTGCCAGCTCTTACTGGGTATGGAGGCCCCAGAAGAGTTTCTCAGGGCAGATTCCAAAAACATGAATCATAACTCAGTTAAGTCATTTTGGCTCAGAAACAGACTCACATTAAATGCTAACGCTGATCGCTGTCTTCAAGCTTCAAATCTAGTGCAAACAAAGCACACTGTCAGGGCAGGGGAGGGAGGTCCAGGCTAAACTGCGTTCTGCAAAAACAGCCCAAGATGTGAAAAAGCTTGTACACTGAGCATCTTAGGCTTACTAAAATAGAGAAAGTTCTTTAGGATGCTACCTTACAAACTAGGGGGTTAAGTTTGTGGAGGGGGCAGTCTGTCACCTCGGATTTACTTCTTTGAGTCCACAGCAAAACAAACAAGCGCTATAGACAGAGGAGGTGAAATGGAAAGAAACCTTGGCTGTAAATCGCTCTGTTTACCTGATGGATGTGACGGTGGGCTTTGGGCTCCTAGGTCCAGAACCGCCGCAGGGCGGAGCGTTCAAACTGCGGCTGGTCTCGCGGGGGGTGGCTAAGATTCCCGTTGTTTCTGCTGCTTCCCAGATCCCATTGGAAACCCCGAAGGGCTAGAGAGCCCCAAGGCCAATATGCTGCTTCCAAGACCGTGTGCCTCAGCCGTCCACACCCACCTCCGCTTGCGTTGGCTTTCAGTGGCTCGGGTTTCTTCCACTCCTTCAGCAGCTGGGAATCCAAGCCTTGTGCAGGATCCCTGAAACCGCTTCCAGATGTGTGCTCTTCGAGAAGGCAGGACAGGTTGGCTGGCTGGGGCAGACTTCCTTGCTCAGTTTTCTCTTGCAGCCTGCGTGTGAAACTCTCTCCAAAACAGGGCTGTTCTGAAGTAAAAGATTCAAACCCATGGAAGAGCAAATGCTTGGAAAGAGGATCATGGAACATATTCAATGGCCCCTCTCTAGCTTTCTCAAGGCGCTGCTTGCTGCCTCCATCGCAAGCAGTCCCTTCCTTCATAAATATAATGCAAATCACACTGTAGCTTTAAGTTTCCAAGATCCCTCAATAAGAGCCGGGAGGTGTAATCCTAGCACTTACTTGGGAGAGAAGAGGCAGTGGAGGTCAGGAGTTCAAGGCCAGTACTGGCTACGTGAGCCCTTCCATCAAACAAACAAATGTAAAAAAAAAATCATCAACATTAATAAAAGTATAAATAATGATGTATTTTATTTTACTCAAGGATATCCGGGATGCAGTGTGAGTTTGAGGCCAGCCTGGATAATTAGTGACTCAAAAAGTGGAAAGAGGGTTTGTCCAGTATAGACAGGGCCATAGTTTAATCCCCAGCTGCGGTCACATATCCCAGGTTGTTTTACATAAGTAGTTCTAACAACTAAATATAGTATTCATTTTTCAATTTAAAAAATGTATTTATTTTTCCAATTCCAATTAATAAAAATTTATTAAAATGTAAGACTCAGTTCTCCAGCTGCACCAAGCATGTCTAAGTAACGCTAGCCCACGTGGCTGGCAGCTGTGGGACTGGATGTTAACACGTCTGAAGATAGTGTTTTCTCAAGTTGGAGCTGGAGAAGGGGAATATTCCGAATATCTTTCAGTGGAATGGGACTCTGAATGCACTGACACACAGATTCATATGTATGTGCATTATGTGCGTGCCTGCTGACTGAGGGGCCAGCAGGGGGGCTGGGGTCTCCGGAAGTGGAGTTACAGACGGTGGTAAGCCACCACGTGCTGCTGGGAATTGAACCAGGTCCTTTTTGTTTAGAAAAAAAAAAAGTGTGTGTGTGAGAGAGACAGAGAGAGGTGGTGATAGTATTTACTATTGGTTCTCCTCCTGCCTGGTTCTCCCACCAGCCCAGGAAGTCAGGAGGGCATGAGACCGAGGATCGAGCCCGGAATGGCCATCGTGCTCTGTTCAGCGATCCTCCCCAACCACTTCAGGGAGCTAGTTCAACTTCAATTCCAGAGAACAAAGGTTATATACCCCTTGGGGAATGGGTGGAGGCTCCAAGGGTACATGTACATAATTGGTTGGAACGAAACACTTCAAGGATGCTTGATTTGCATTAAACAGCATGATCCTATCACATGAATGGAAACTCAGTACCTAACTATCATATAGGCTCTGGGAGGGGAGAGCTAGCAGGGAGCTGTATCAAAGGCCATATAGCAAACGTGGTTAGGGTCCTCTGTGTCCAAAGACACTCTCCAGATGAAGTCAGGCAGAGAGTAAGAGGCCCTGCTGGGAAAGAGGGAGTCCTCACTCTAATGCCCAGCTCGGAATGACTATCCAGACTAGGAGAACTACAACCTCAAACAGCAGGATTCCTGCAGCAATGTGGTGGATCATGTGCTACACCGCTGAAGAAAAGTGATTCCCGCTCCTCATCGACCATTAACTGCTAATAGCTGCGCAGCTCCAGATAGGACCTCAGTGTCCCTCCCCCATGCAGGAGGAATGCTGACTGGTGAGATTTTGGACAGGTCTGTGAGTTCACCTTTACAATGTCATTTCCTGTCCAGAAGACAATGTTTACAGCACTCCTACTCCACTTGCTTGTTCTTTCTTCCTTTTCTTTCATTTAAAAAATTTTAATGTGTATATATGTGTAGATATGTCTGAGTGTGGGTTTGTACATGTGAGTGTGGTGCCTGAGGAAGCAAGAAGAAGGTGTTGGATACCCTGGAGCTGGAGTTCCAGGTGGTTGTGAGACTTCCTACATGGACTTGAGAAGCCAAATTTGGGTTCTCTGAAAGAGCAGGAAGTGCACTTAATCACAGCCCCAAGTCTCTGAGCTTGAAATTCTTTCCGCCTTCTCTTCTGAACTGTTCCTTGAGCCTTGTGGTGAGATGAAGAGTGACATAGACACCCTGCTTAGCACTGAGCACCTAGGAGCAGCTGTCAGCATCTACACTGGGGGACTCTGGATACCCCCAGCCAACAGCTCATAGCAGGGCTCTCATGCCTGAATTTTCATTTGATAACCTTCTGGGAGCGTATCAGATGTGGTAGTGGGCCTCAGATATGTGCCAGGTCAGCATGACAGCACCTTAAGCCGATGCCTGTCCAGTCAGTTCATTCCCAGGATCATCTTTATCTTTATCTTCCTTTCTCTCATCTACCTAGGAGAATGCCAGATCACTCTGTGTAACAAGCATTTGCTATTTTGTAGGTTCTTCTTTCTTCCACCCATCCCCACCTTCTTTCCTTTCATCCCCCTAGCACTAGATGAGAGAAAAAAGGATAGAGAGGAAAGGAAAGAGATACCTGAATAAAGTCGGGTCTGAAAGGGGTGGACAATATCGGTAAACTACTTCCTGCTGATTAGGGGCCTTGAGCTCCTTGGGACAAGCTTGATCTTCGACGTCAGGATATCTAATTTCTTCTTGTTGTTTTTTTTGTACATGACTACTTGACAAACTGCAACCAACAACCAACTAACAACCTACCAACAACCCACCCTGACTCTCAGGTCCCTAGCATTTATGTACCTTCTGAAAAGTCCCCAGAATTCCAATTGTCACACAATCACACAAAATATCTGCAGCTGGCAAAACCACACCCCCACGAGCGCGTGGGTAAATCATAGTCAGCTGCTGTGAAGCAGCTCCATAGTCCCATAGCTGGAATTAAAATGGAAACACATTCTTATAATATTTTTGTGTTTTTAAAGAAACCAGAATTCCAAAATTCTCACTACAAGTCTGCTCGATTAAGTGGGTGATAAGCACTCAGAAGTGAGCTCCAAAACGGGGATAGTAGCTGTCTTCATAGAGCCTACCTCTCATAGTAACTAAAATCTCTCTGGTCATTTATTTTTGGGTCCTTTCCCCTGCTCCCTAATGTCTCTGACTCCAGCCCTTTTCTCTTCTATTCCTGCCATGCTTTGAGGACACAAGAGATTTCTTGTCTATGGCCAACGTTTCCATGTTGTATGCATGATTCCTCTGTATCACTAAATGAGAAGAGAGAGAGATACAGGCTGTCAGTGACACGTTAAGGATGCAATGGTACCCAGTGGACTCTGGAGCTTGGTCGCTATATTTACTTACTATTACGGGTTTTCAGTTTCTCCATCTATTAGCAGCTCTGTTAGGACACACACACACACACTGTTTATCACACACACAATGATTATCAAGTCAAATGAACACATCACCATCTATGCTGTACGTTAGCTTCCCAGAATGTGATTGTCTTACAGTTGTAAGTCTGTACCCTTTGACAAACATCTACCCATTTTCTCCTCCCTCCTGGTTCCCATCCCTGGCAGCCATTATTCTACTCTCAGATTCTTTAAGCTCAACATTTTAGATTCTTTATAAAAGCTTTTGTAGTAATTGTTAAGGTTCATCCATGTTGCTCCACATGTCAGGATCTTCTTTTTCTGATGGAGTACATGTGTACCGTGATTTCTAGTGCAGTCGTCCATTACTGGACATTTAAATCATTTCCATAGCTGGGCTGTGGTGAGCAGCATTCAGTGAATATAGGGACACAGCTATTTCTTATGGGCCGGGAGATAGACATGAGGCATTCAGTTCATAACCAGAACCATGTTGATTTCATTTCTCTTGGATGTATACCCACAAGTGGAGTTTCTGGTTTAGACTGTAATTTTGTTTTAAATTTTTAATGGTTTATTTAGTGTGTATGTGCACTCATGTATCCTAGTCTGCACATATAGACATCAACAGATAACTATGGGAGCCAGGTCTCTCCTCCCACCATGGGGGCTCCAGGGATCAAACTCCTGTCCTTAGTCTCAGCAGCAGGCTCCTTTACCCATTGCGCTATCTTGTCAATCTCTGTTTTTTAATTTTTTTGAGGACTATCCATACTATTTTCCTGAGTGCTTGTACGAATTTTATTAATGATATTGAATAAAGAAACCCTAAGGTATGAAATAGAAAAATAATTATAACAATAAGTTATTTGTAACTTTGTACAAATGTGATGACTGGTGCTTTGCTTGTGGCCTCATGATTTAATTCTTCTCTTCTTTATTCTCTCTAATATAAATGCCACAGATATCTTACCTGGATAGCATTCTGTAGTTAAAAATGCCTCTGCAGCTAAGGGAGGCACACAAGTGGAAATTTACAGTCTGGAATTTCCTAGAAAGCTCCCATTTTTTTTTTGGGGGGGGGGCAAAGGACCATTTGGAGACTTGCCCTTTCTTCCTGTCTGAAACGTTGATGCTGGAAGTGGAGTAACCACGCCTTTCTGAGGATCAAAGGCCCACACTGTGCAGCTGTAGATGGCCGCACAAGCTGTGAGCAGAGATTACGGTTGAGTAGGTCAAAGTCCTGGAGGACCCAGATGGCTCACTGCAGTCTAGGTGGAGATTTTTACAAGGCTCTGTATGCTCTGTGTGCTGGTGCATCTTTAATCCCTGCACTCAGGAGGCAGAGGCAAGTGATCTCTGTGAGTTTGAGGACAGCCTGGTCTACAGAGCAAGTCCAGGACAGCAGGGCTACACAGAGAGACCCCATCTCAAAATAAGTAAGTAAATAAATATAAGTGAATCAATTAATTAAAAAGTGTTGTTAGGAATAGGGACATAGCAGAGCACCCTGAGCTGCGGGGGCCACTACCGCCTCTAGCCCAGAGGCTCCAACTCCTGAGTCTTAGTTTGTTTTTTAACTAAAGTTTAAAAACAAAATCAATGGGCTGAAGAGATTTCTTAGTGATTAAAGTACTTCTTGCTCTTCCAGAGGACCAGAGTTTGATTGCTAGTACTCTGATTAACACCTCACAATCACCTAGAACTCCAGCTCCAGGGGATCGGATGCTCTTTTTGGCAGTTTATCTGAGGGTACTTGCACACATACATGCACATACTCCTCCACACACTTAAAATTAATCAAAAAAGTCTTTAAAAAAACAACATAATCATTATTGTAACAAATAAGCTGTGCTATATAGCCCAGGTATATTAAATTTATATTATATTATGTGGTTATATTCTATATAAATATTTAGATATGCTTAAGGATTCTCTATGATATCATACCATGATATCACTTCACACCATTTACTTAATGATGCATTTATCTTAGGACATGGGCTTATGGCTAAACGTGATAATATCTGCCATTCATGTGTACTTTAATCTGTGGTGCCATTTATCATTAAACTATGTGTCTGAGTCATTTTTCTTTTAGTTGAAAGTCAACTATTATATCCTCGAGCCAACTGGATCGCCTTTGCTCAGTCTGTTCAAAATGTTTTAGGTGATCTCTATATTTTTCTTTACCCATTATTTTTGACAGTTTCGTACCTGTGTATGTCTTGATGATGGCCAGGCCCCCATTATCTTCTTGTCTCTCTCCTCCATTCTGCTGAATCTTTCCTTTTTGCCAATCAGTCTCTCTTCTATTTTTATATCTTGTGTATGTGTCCCACTGAATTTAGCTAGGGTTGTTTCATGAATGTGAGTAAGAGGATTTTCTGAGCTCAAAAACGCTGCAGTTACACCTGTGTAAGAGTGGCCCTGTGGGAACTGGAGAGATGGCTCAGAGGTGAAGAGCACTGACTGCTCTTCCAGAGGTTCTGAGTTGAATTCCCAGCAACAGCATGGTGGCTTACAAACATCTTCTGAGATTTGATGTCCTCTTCTGGCATACAGGTGTACATGCAAGATAGAGCACTCATATACACAAAATAAATTAATTAAAAAAGAGTGGACCTACTGGTGTGCCTTCATGTATGATGGGGGTAGAGGATTGTGAAGATCTCGCCTCCCTAAGGAGATGCTCATATTTAATGGGTGAAAGTGAGTGTAAAGAAATTTTAATCCAGCAACATTGCTGTTCTGTTCTGGCAAGAGATCACATGCAAAGACCTTCTCTCTAGGTATATGTGATCCTGCTCTGGATTACAGTATGATCTAGCTGGAATACAGACACACCCTTAGCACACATCTTTAATTCCAAACAATAAAGATATTGGTTTATAGAAAAAAGCAGCCACATTTGAAAGTGATGTCTAATTGAGAGGCAGACAAAGTATCGAATCTGAAAAGGATTTGACAGAATGAGTCAGGGATAGGATACGCCCAACTCTCACAAGAACAGGAAAGAGTGGCTACTTAAGAGCAGCACAGGGAAAGATTTTTTTTTTTTTTTTTAACGGAGAGTTTCTTATGGGGACAGTTTTACAGAGACAGGCTTCAAAGAGAACAAGTTAGACACAAGTAAAGACAGAATGAGCCAGGGAATGAGAGTGAACCAAAAGATTAGAACATATTGCCAGAATTAGTTTGAGGCCAGGCAGAACAATTCAGTCAGAAGTCAAGAAAAGCCAGTTTGAATCAGTCAGCTTGAAAAGGAGTTTAGATCAGAACAGCTAAGTTGAACCATCCAGATAGAGTTCAGAAAGAACTAGAAAGGCTTGGGAGTGGCTCTTCTCTCATCCTCTCATCTGAGGAAATAAAAACAACATTTAGAGGAGAGACATTTTCCTCAGATAATATCCACTAAGGCCGAAGAAGGAAGGATTTTGTAGTAGCTAATGAGTCACTAGACTGGGTCAAGCTGATAAGGTTTTTTATTTGTTAGTTTTGTTTTTGCCTTTGTCTTTCAAAGCTGGCCTCCGAGATCACACACAAGGGGTGGGAAATGACAAGAGAAGTTCAATCCCTCTTGCTTGATGGACTGAAGCTGTGGGTTATCTTCTTGGAAGCCTGAGCTTCAGTGCTCTAGGCTCTTTCTCCCACCTGCTGGCTTCTGCACCCAAGTCTTGGCACTAGGTTCCCTGTCACCCACATGCTGTAACTTGTTTTCTCTCTTGGCTCTTGAGTCTAAGTCTCTGCTCTGGTAACATGGTTAGATCCCATATGGCCTAGAGTCATGCCTTGTTCTTACCTTGGTCTTCTCCATGCCTTAGCTACAGCTCTACCTAAGACCCATGGCTGGAGCTCTAGGATCTGTAAATAGACTTCTCAGCTACCATCTGCTTCCCTAATCTTGAGAACAGTGCCTGCTTAGACTCTCTGTCCTTGAGCCCATCTGCTAGTATTCCTCAGAGTCCTCAACCAAGATCTTGCAGATTACAAACAGCTGTCTGCTACCCTGGGGATACAGTCTCTTGCTTTACAACTGACTCTTCAATGGTCTGTAGCTCAATAATAGGATTGGAAACAGCAGTAATACAATAAAGATGATAAAAATTATAATCTTGCTGAATGACAACTATGTGCAAGATCTTGCCTGAGTACAGCACATGTTTTTGCTTTCATGGCAATAGACTGTGTATGTTCAAAAGAACAATAGACTACCTATGCTTTCTGCACTTCCTCACTCATTCTTCTATTCTCTCTGGCTTCTCCTCCTCCACTGAATGTGTTTTACTACCTCCTAATTTGCAAGTTCTACACTCCCTCCTCCTACATGAACTCTGTATGGCTTCTGAAGGAAATAGAATATGAATAGCAATAAAGGTCAAAAGGGAACTTGGCAAGGACTGATTTAGAAGAAGCCACAGGCGAAGGGAGGTTTAGAAAGGTGGAAGTGGTTTTCAAAGCCAAACCCATAGAACAAGTCCTAGTTTTCCCTTTTGCCTTCTGACAACCTTTAAAATGCGGGTTTGTTAGAGGAGTCACTACTCATCCACCTTCACCTCTGTCCTCTCTAATCTCCCTCCTACACATCGCCTATGTTGGTGCTCTGTCCTGCTAACAGCTTGGTTTCAGACTTCTAGTCTTTAAAGCTGTGAGAAAATTGTAGTCTTTTTGAACATTTTATTTTATGAGTATTGGTGTTTGGCCTACATGTATGTCTATGAATCATAGGCATGGCTGGTACTATGATGGTTAGAAGAGGGTGTAGATCCCCTGGAACAGGATTTCCAGATGCTTGTAAGCAGTGTGCTGGAAATCAAATCCAGGTTGCATTTTTTTTTTTTTTTTGATGGGATCTGTCTATATAGTCAGGGCTGTCTTGGCTATATAGACCAGGTTGTCCTGGAACTCATAGATAGGTTTGTCTCTGACTCCTGTGTGATGTTCAACTATTTTAAGCCACTAGGTTTGCAACTTCTAATGGTTTCCGCTTAATCTTTTTGTCTAAGAATATTAATAACAACATAAAACTATCATGTAAACACTGAATTCTCAGAAAAAAAAGTACAACACCTTAAATTCTTTGTTTATGGAAAACTTATTTCTTTAACAACCTTTCCACTTCTGTTTGGACTCTTCACATTTAAGAGTTATGCGACAAATGGAAACATAAGTATTCATTGTATCTCTCATATGCTCCCAGTCATCTCTCTGCTCTAGTTCTATACTTCTTAGGGCCATTTGATGAAATTAAGTTAAAGGATAATTCAGGGACCAGGCAGGCGGTCTCAGTGAAATATATGCTAAGCATGGAGGTCCTGGGTTCAATCCATAGCATGAGAGAGGGAGAGAGAGAAGGACACACTAAGGCATGCCTGTAATATGCAGGAACCAAAAGAACAGCAAGAGGTTTTAATGTACATGTTTAAATGTAGGGAATTCTCTCAAGAAAGCTTAGGTGAATGAGAGCTAAGAGAGGTGTGCTTAGCTTACCTGTGAGGGGAGTGGAGATAGATGAATGAGAGAAATGAAACTGGCGAGAGAAAACAAAAGGAATCTCAGAAAATTGGTTGTACAGTGTATGTTCCCTACAGTCTCATCTTGATAATAGGAGACAGAGATTTAAATTGCTTTAAGTAGTTGTTTTTCTGACTGAACTTGTACCTTTTTTCTTCCTTTTTTGTTTTTTAAAATAAATTTAAATGTGTATATTTAAGGCAGACAGCATGATGCTGTAGTAGACATTTGGGTAATAAAAGATTACTATGGTGAAACTAATATGTTCATCAATCCACAGTTGAGCATTCATGTGTGTGCCTGTCAGTCACAGTTTAAATCTCATTTAGTGTTGAGTCCCACAAACAGAACAATTTCACTCTTACTTTGTGATCCAGTATGGAATCAAACTGCACGGCATTTGGGGTGGGATTAAGGGCTGTAAATGGCTACTGTCAGGGACATGAGTGCTTAAGGTTGGAAGCCATGAAATTAGAAGCCGTGTTCGAATCCTGCCTGGAGTCCTTTTCTGTGTATACATGAGCAAGGTTATGTAGCATATGCCTCATTTCCCCAAGCACAAAGGGGAGATAATAGTACCAACCTTACTGAACAGTTAGAAGGATTCTAACGTCTGGGTATAGAAACCTGTCAGTGTTAGCTAGCAATGACTTGCTGCAATGGTCAATATTGTGGACTTGATACTATCTAATTTACCCTAGGAGACAAGCCTGTGGGCAGGCCGATAAGGGATTATCTAGATTAGTTTAATTAAGGTGGGAATAAATGTGCGTGGCACCATTCCCTGGGCTGCCATCCTGGACTGAATAATGAGAAAGGCAGCTGGGTTCCAGTATTGTGGCTCTCCGCGGTTGAAATGCAACCAGTCCCTTCCAGCTAAGCCTCCTCATTGGCTTCTCAGTGAGTCCAGTCAAACCCTCGGTCCTTCGAAGGTTTGTTTCTTTTTTGTTTTTGGTCAGGGTATTTTGTCACAGCAACAAGACAAGTAGTGCCCCTGCTTAAAGCGAACGAACCAAAATCATCTTTGGGGGCTCTAACTTCTGCTGCTGAGGACTGTCGTCTCCAGATCTGATCGGTGCCACCGTCCAGGTCGGCGAGCCTGCAGTCTGGGGGACCTCCCTGTGGGATGACAGATTTGCCCTAGGCCCTCCCTGGGCCCCCAGCACTTGGGACCTCTAAGGCAGCTTTTCTCCAGGGCCTGTGGTGACGGTTTCGAGGGTGTGACGCGTCCAAACGGAAGATGCTCAAAGTGGACTTAAAGGACGAGGCTGTAAGTCCTCCCGGAAAACCCTGCGGAAAGCCACGGGAGAAGAGGGTAGGCAGGGCTGGCGGGAGGGGATCTATCTTGGCGGCGCCCCGAGAGCCACGTCGCCGAGGTCTGGGGCGGGGCCGTGGGTCACGTGCCGGGCCTCCTGCGCGCTGCTGCGGGCGGTGCCTGCCCTCCCCACGAGCCGTGGGCCTGTGGCGCGCGGGGCATTGTGGGCCGAGGGGCGGGGGTTGGGAAGATGGCGGCTCCCAGCCTCCTTAACTGGAGGCGGGTTTCCTCCTTCACTGGGCCGGTGCCCCGCGCCCGGCACGGACACCGAGCCGTGGCCATCCGGGAGCTGATGATCATCTTCGGCGGGGGCAACGAGGGCATCGCGGACGAGCTGCACGTCTACAACACGGGTAGGCGGCGGCTCGGCGACCCCGCCTCGGCACCTCGGAGGGGGAGGGGAGGCGCGACGGACGCGGGCCTGACAGCTGTCACCGCGGGGTAGCGGCTTCCTCGGCCCGGCCGGCGGCCGGGGAGCTCGCAGAGTGCGGCTGGGCGGCCGGGGCTCGCGGAATGCGGCTGGGCGGTTCGCTTCTCCCGGGCCCGCGGGCTGGACGGGACTCCGCGGTTAGACATCGAGGCACCCCGGCCCATCCTCCCCGCGGACCTGAGCGAGACCGCGGCTTCCACGGTCTGGGCCTCCCCGCCAGGGCCGGTCACTTCAGGGCCCGAGATCCCGCCAGCGTCAAAAACAGTGTCGAGCCGGGCCTCGGTGGTCTTTGCCTTCCGAGGGGCGGGGAGGCCTTCTGGCCGTTTAGCTTCAGGCGGAAGCCGGCGAGACTTTTCTCTAAACTAGCGGGGAAGGGGGTTGTGGGTGAAACCGGACCGGTCCCTACGTGGTTGATGTATGAAATCTGCTCCGCTCTTCTGGACTGGTCCTGGCAAAGAGGGCTGTCAGAGCTTAGGCACTGCTGCGGTGCGCGAAGTGTCGCTGGTCAAGCGGGAGGGGGCCAGGCTTTGACCTCGTGCCGGTTGGAATTTTAATTTCTCCACTTGTAAGTAGTCTAGCAATCATAGGAAACTAGTGACTAGTTACCGAATTTGGAATCGATATCGTTCACAACTAACAACTTTTCACAGTCCTCTTTGTTTTAAGTGCTAAAAATAGCAGGAGAAATTTTGGAAATTTTGACCCTTTTTGCTACCCTCCCCAATACTCCAACAGAAAAAGTTTAAAAAGTATTTGATTTGGCATAGTTTAAATACCCTGGGCTTAGAAGAAATTAGATTTGTTTTGAATCTTGCTTTGCCAGTTGTTCAAACTCAGCATTAAAGTTACCAAGCCTTTCTAAATCTCACCTCTGTAATTGGGATGACACTCACCAAGATTTTTCCAGGAGCTAAGTGTTGCAGATCAGGTGTTCTTTTCTTTTTCAAGACTGGGTTTCTTTGTGTGGCCCTGGCTGTCCTAGAACTAGTTCTGCAATCTAGGCTAGCCTTGAACTTACAGATATCCAACTGTCTGATGTGCTGAGATTAAAGGCATGCGCCACCATTGCCTGCCCCAGATCTGGATTTTTTTTTTTTTTTTTTTTTTTTTTTAGTTACATTTTATTAACTCTGTATCCCCTCATTCCCTCCCAAACCCTCCCTCCTTCCCTCATCTCCTCCCTGCCCCTTTCCAAGTCCACTGATTGGGAAGGACCTCCTCTCCTTTCATCTCAGATCTGGATTTTCAACAGCAGCTTTCTTGACATTTTGGGACAGGTGATTTTTGGCTGTAAGTGCTAACTTGTAGTAAGATGCTGGCATCTCAGGCTCAACCCACGACTTGGTAGTAGCACCTCCATCCCAGTTGTGACAACTAAAAATTATCTTGGACATTGCAAAATCAGTATCCTTGGGGGAGCAAAAGAATCCCCAGTTGAGAACTGTTGAAATATAAGCTGGATATTTGTATGTATATATACACATATACTTTGATTATATGTATTTATTCTTTGACATATCTGTCAGACTCATGGAGTGTGGTGACTTGTTATAACTGGTTTTAATTTAATTTTATTCTTTACAACTAGTTACGAATCAGTGGTTCCTGCCAGCTGTTAGAGGAGACATCCCTCCAGGTTGCGCAGCCCATGGATTTGTCTGTGACGGCACTAGAATACTAGTATTTGGGGGCATGGTTGAATACGGAAGATACAGCAATGAGCTTTACGAGTTACAGGTAAGTGTATCTCACATTTATTATTTCAGGCTGAGGTGCTAATGAAATTGTCATAGTTTTTAAGAGATTGAAAAATAATTTATTAGCACAGGTACAGTAACAGATGTTCTACATTTCATAGCTTCAAAGAAAGTGTTTCCACTTCACTGACAAGTCAAAATATCTAATGTCTTGCCCTATAACTGGAATGGTATTTACAGCCTAAATGTATCTGGCCTTTAGCAGTACTTTTACAGTTACATGTTTAGGGACAGTTACGTGTTTAGCTGTTACATGTTGGTGCACTGGTCCCTCAGCCTACAGCACAACACCCCCTTAACTGTTAAAAACAGATTGTGGGTCCTGCCCCTGGGTTTTTTGAGTCAGTACTGTTTGTGGCCTGAACATTTACATTTCTACTATCTAGACCATGTTTTGAAAACTAGTGTCTCATTATGAAAGAATGGTTTCCTTTAACAGTCATAATTATTCCCCATAGTCATGCAAAGAGAGGTTATAGTTTCATACACCCTTTCTAAATGTGACTGGCTTACTAAACCAGAGTCAGTCCTTGTTGACTGTTCTGGCTTTGTTCAAGGGCCATCCATGATCGTGAGGGTATCTACCACTTGGCATATGCAAATGGGTTGTACTTATTTCCAAGTAAGCAACCATCTCAAATAGAGAAGATTCTCATGGCCAAAAAATACATTTTGGAGTTTGATGTGTTAATTGAGTTTTTTTAATTTAAAGGTTAAATATTAAAAAATCATGGATTATTATAACAATTAATATAACATAATTATTATAATTAACAATAAATATTAAATAAATTACCTAATATCTAAAGGAAAGATTTCATGAATTATATCTAATCTTAAAATTGTACATATAAATACTTATTTCACTTGGAAAAATTAGAAGTGATATTATTATTATAAGCTTAGTGTATCATTATGGAAATCTGTGTATATAGAGGATTCACCTGAATATGTACTGACAAATACATATGCACGCATATACCTATTACTTTGTGAGACAAATTTCACTTAGTCAGTAGACAAGGATCCTCTTGGCTCACGAATTCTGGGATTACCATAGCAAGCCTTACTAAGACCTACATTTTAATTTCAGAAAGTAGCCACTTTTTTGGACATAATGACGTATACCTTTAATCCCACAACTTGGGAGGCAGAAGCAGTCAGATCTCTGAGTTATTTGCTAGCCTCGTCTACACAGTGAGTTCCAGAATAACCAAGGCTATATACGTGAAAGCCTGTCTCAATAAACAAACAGAAGTTAGCCACTTGCTTGTCAATGTTCTCCAGAGGAGCTTATTGGATCGTTGGGTCTGTTGGTATTGTGTTTCACTGTTGACAGTATAGAAATAAAAATGCTTCCTGCTTTTATAGGAATGTTTTGTTTTGTTTTGTTTTTTAGGCAAGTCGTTGGTTATGGAAAAAAGTGAAACCCCAACCTCCTCCTTCTGGCTTACCTCCTTGTCCTCGGCTTGGACATAGCTTCTCTTTATATGGTAACAAATGCTATTTGTTTGGTGGCCTGGCAAATGAAAGTGAAGATTCAAATAATAATGTTCCCAGGTATGCTCTTTAATAGAACAAATGCTTATTTAGGGTTTAGGTTAAAGTATTTTATCTTTAGTTATTATAAGGTTAAACACATTTTTATGTATTTGTGTTTTTCAGTCCTTAGAAAGTACTTTCAAACTGTCATTTCTAATCAGAAATCATCTTGTTAAATTGATTCTTGTATAATTGATTATGCCAGTGTATTAGTTTGTCTTGAGCTATAATTTATATTCAGTGAGTTATACACAAATACTGTTGTGGGTTATTAATATTTACTATTGTTTTATCTTTTAGTTAAACAGTGGTTATTCCTAAACCAGCTGTATACCCAAATCACCACACAGAGACTAAGATTTATTTAATTAACCTAGAGCACAATGCTGGGCAATAGTTACTCCATCCTAAATCTCCAAGCCCTCATAGTTTCCTACCATTAAGATTTCACCCATTATACTTGCTTTTAGTCATATTTTAGGTCCAGTTCATCTCTCCTCATGGTTCCAAGTCCTGTCCTGCTGATCTCTCTCTCCTACTCCTATTCGCTTCCTTCTCTCCTCCGGACCAGGATGTCCCACCCTGTTCTCTCCATTGCACAGCACTGGCTGGTTATTTTATTGAAAATACAGAGAACAAATGGTAGCATGTTTACACAAACTTGAGACAGGTGATGCTTAGAATAAACATCATGATGCAATGTCAGGATTGAAACCAGAGAGTGGGGGAGAGAAATCAGCATGTGAATGAACAAGGGTAAATTGTATACATTCCACAAGAACATTATACCAACACAATACAAAAAAAATAACATGGGGGGCTGTTTTTTATATTCTTAATAGATTTTTGGTAGGTGTGGTAGGCAGGCTGTGAATTTTAGGCCAACCTGTTCTATTTTTTTTAGATGTAAATTGAATTAATTAATAAGAATTTAATTTAAAGTTTAAAAAAACAAAAAATAAATATGTTGTCAACTTTATCACAATAATGTACCACTTTTTTTTTTAGAACTAGCTACATGATTTTATTTTTATTTTTCTTTATTAATTACACTTTACTCACTTTGTATTACCCCCTCCGTGGTTCCCTCCCTCCTCCAGTCCCAATCCCTCCCTCCACCCTCTGCATGCATGCCCCTCCCCAAGTCCACTGATAGGGGAGGACTTCTTTTCCTTCCTTTATTCTCTTTTTTTTTTCGAGACAGGGTTTCTGCATGTAGCCCTGGCTGTCCTGGACTTGCTTTGTAGACCAGACTGGCCTCAAACTCACAGAGATCTTCCTGCCTCTGCTTCCCCTGGTGCTGGGACTACAGGTGTGTACCACTGCACCAGGCTCGGTTGGCCATTATCTTGATTTTAGGAATTTTTGTCATTTCTTTTTATGGACAGGGACTCAATATGTAGCTCAGGCTAGCCTTAAATTCACAGTAATTCACCTATCTCAGTCTCCTAAATACTAGGATTGCTGGTGTGATCCATCATGCCTGTGAAATTCTTTTATGCTAAAATTTGATCTTATCTGGGTATGATGGCTATGCTTTTAATTCCAGCCCTTGAGAAGCAGAGGCAGACACACTTGGTGAGTTTGAGGTCAGCCTGGTCTACATAGCGAGACCCTGTCTTTAAACAAGCAAGCAAACAAACAAAACTTGATCTTTGTGATGTACATTTATTATTTTTCTTTTTGCTTTGTTTGACATTGCTTACGGTGGATCTTTAGAAATGTTTATTATTTTATGTGTTTGGATGTTTTGTCTCTATGTGTGTCTGTACATGTATGTCTGGTGCAAATAGAAGCCAGAAGAGGGTTTTGGATTCCCTGGAACAATTGGTTGTGGACTCCGTGTGGGTCCTCTGGAAGAGCATCCGGTGCTCTTATCTACTAAGCTATCTTTGCAGTGCTAGGGTGGGTCTTTTTAAATAACTGTTTTACTAAATACTTTATGTATGTGGTACTTTCCTTATTTCTCCCTTTTTACATTTTATTTTGGTTTATTGTTTTTCTCTCTTTCCCTTTGTTATATCTTCTAATTCTGTTTCACTAGCTGTTCAGAAATTATCACACTTAAACTGAAATTGTCTTGTCATTTTGGGAACAAGTTGGTATTTTGCTGTTATCGTTGGTATAAATGCCATATGGACTTCCGTGTTATTTGATCATTATATAAAGTCACTGAAACATATATGAAGTTTCAGCAGCCTCTCTTTTTCTTTCATTTTTTTTCTTTCATTTTTTTCTTTTCTTTGATTCACCCAAAACAATTCACATTTACAAAGGTTAAAGGAGTAAAATACCCATGGACACACACACACACACACACACACACACACACTTCAAAGTTGTAGGCATTGTGCAGCATCACCCTTAAATATCTCAGCACGCCTCTTTTAGAAGTCCTCCCATCCCACCCAAGAAAGAATTTCTCAGTGTGACAGCCCTGGCTGTCCTGTAACTTGCTTTGTAGACAAGGCTGGTCTTAAACTCTGCCTGCCTCTGCTCTGGGAGTAGTAGGATTAAAGGTGTGTGCTGCCACACAGGCTGTAAGTGCTTCTTTTTAATTATGTGTGCTTAGGAGTGTTTGTGTGGGTGTGTGCATACGGGTGTTAATGCCCAATGAGGCCAGAGGTGTTGGTGCTCCCTGGCGTGGAGTTACACATGTTTGTAGGCCACCTGAAGTGGGTGATGGGAACTGAACTCACATCCTTTGGAACAGTGGTATGTGTTCATAATCACTGAGCCATCTCTCCAGTCCCTAGACTTTGAATTTTATGTTCTAAATGTTTTGGTTTTTCCTCTCATACTTGAGTAAACTATTAGGAAGCTGAATTGGTTGTTAAAAATGACATTTTGGAATTGGGAGATAGTTTAGCAGGTTAAGCTTTTGTCATGCAAGTTTGAGGACCTTGCGTTTGGATGCTCAGAGCCCAAATAAAGAGCTGAGTGTGTATAGAGGCCATCATGTAATCCCAGCTAAAAGGAGGCAGAGACAGGAAAACTCTGGGCAAGACTAGCCAAAACAAACCAAGTTCCAGGTTCAGGGACAGACTGCCTCAACTATAAAAGGCAAAGACTGATTGAGAGGGACACCATCCTCTTGCTCACACATGTACACACATATAAGCCCAAGTGCATGATACCACATGTACATGCTTTCTCAAAAAACAAACAAACAAAAAAAAAAGAAACAAAAAAAAAACCAAAAGTCTCTGTGTTAAAAAAAATATGTCACAGATTAATGACAGTTTTTCCAGAAGAGAAGCTGGTTAAGGCAAGTTTAATGCCAGTTTCTAAATTAAAGACTCTCTTTAGGACATTGCTATGACATTTATAGTGTGCTAAAAAGGTTGCAAAGCAGTACTTATTCTATATAGCAATGTCTTCAAATATTTGCCAAAATAATTGTCCATAATAATTGTTTTTGTTGGGCTGGAGAGATGGCTCAGCGGTTAAGAGCATTGGCTGTTCTTCCAAAGGTCTTGAGTTCAATTCGCAGCAACTGCTTGGTGGCTCATAACCATCTATAGAGAGAGATCTGGTGCCCTCTTTTGATGTGTAGGCATACATGCAGTGTAGAATACTGTGTAAATAATAAATAAATCTTAAAAAATAATTGTTCTTGTTATCTAGTGCTGTATAATAAACTAATGATGCAAAATAATGACTTATTGTGCTCATAAATTCTATAAATAAGGAAATCAGGGTGCAGAAGGGATGGCTGGACCCTATAGTGGAAAAGCTGGGTGGTTATCCCCACATCTTATAGTTAGCTGAGGTAGCTGAAGGACAGATTCAATTGGGCTATCACCTAACATACCTACATATGGCTATTGTTTTGAGACAAGATCTCATATAGCCCTGGCTGGCCTTGGACTCTGTAACCAAGAATAACTTTAATCATTCTGCTATACCTTCTGACTGCTGAGATTATAGGTATGTGCCACCGTGCTTGGGATATACATTGCTGAAGACTGAACTCAGGGACTCGTACTTGCAAGCACTCCACCAACTGAGCTATATACCCAGATACCCAGGTGGCCTTCTCAGAAGGTGGTTGAGAGTTCTGCAAGCAGTGTTATAGTAAGAATATGTTGGCCTTTTACAGCCCAGCCTTTACACACCTTGTTCAGTCACAGACCATCCTAAAATAAAGAGGAGAGGAACCTTATTTCCTGAGGGAAAGAATGTCAGATATTTGGGACTGTGTTTTAAAGCCATCACTGTTGTCATTGATGAGAATTTTGGCCAGATGTTTAATATCTTCACTGTTAAATCGTAACAGGTAACTGGGACATAGTAGAGTTTGATAAACGTGTACGTAATGAATGAGTATCAAAGTTATGCTTGCTTAGTGCCTTTCTGTACTCTGTGAAGTGTTTTTTACAATAAGCATCTGATAGACATTTTTAAATAAAAGCGTGCATGTTTGTGTGTGTGTTTATATTTTGAGTTTATTGCACCATGTGCATGTAGGTGTCTATAGAGAACAGAAAAGGGCATCAGATCCTCTAACTGGAGTTCAGGTGGTTGTAGCCACCAGATGTCATTACTAAGAACCCAACTGAGTTCTCTGCCAGAGTGGTCAATGCTCTTAGCTGCTAAGCCATCTCTTAAGCCCCCTTTTCTTTTTCTTTCCTCCTTTTTTGAGATACTGTGTTTCTGTGTGGTTCATACTGACCTGGAACTTATGGTCCTCCTGCTGCAAACTCTATGCACTTTGTGTGGCTAGCATATGTTATAATTATGAACCAAAATAAAGAGAAAATACAACATATATACAATTTGAACATCTTCATTTCTTTTGTGATACCCTAGGTATTTAAATGATTTCTATGAGTTGGAACTACAGCATGGTTCTGGGGTTGTGGGCTGGAGCATTCCAGCCACCAAAGGCATTGTACCTTCTCCAAGAGAATCCCATACCGCTATTATATATTGTAAAAAAGACTCTGGGAGTCCTAAGATGTATGTTTTTGGTGGAATGTGCGGTGCTCGGCTGGATGACCTATGGCAGCTTGATTTAGGTAATCTTAATTTGATTCAGGAATTTCTTATGATTGGTAAAGAAAAATTTAAATGTATTTAAAATATTTTTGTTTTAAATAGTTGTCAAGTTGCACTAAGATTATAGTCATCCTTTATAGTCTTAGGAACAGCTGGGACATGATCAATCATTTTGAACAAGTGAATGCTCAATTTATGGTATTAACTTTCCTGTGTTTCCTTTGACATTACCATAGGTCCTGGTTTGTCTAGAACAGTCCAGCTTTATGCTTATTGCCCTGTGTAATTGTCAGTAGTACCCGTTCTTACTCAGAGAAGTGTCTGGTTGGCTTGCTTATTTGTATGGTTGTCCTCCTGCCTTTGGGAAGTGTGGCTTTCACAACATTGCTAACCAGCGGGAAACTTCAGGGTAGCTTTGTCTGAAGGGATTACAGAAGTCACTGGAAATATGCTTCCCATCTTTGGCTGTCTTATTTAAAATGTAAAACTCAGAAATAATATTTATAACTCAAAGTTAATGATGCTGAAAACACACCTCTTCAGTATAAATGTTAAGTTCAAATGAAAATAGATTTCTGATTGGCAGTTTTTGTGGTGTGGAAATGTTTAAGATGAAATTCAGGTAACTGATTTGCAATATTTTAGCTTTATTTTGATAAGTACTTCTTTTGTTCTGTTTTTAAGAGTGTAAAGTGAGATGAGATGATTCACTATTATTAGATCAAGGTCCTGATTTGCTTATTTTTATTTCTAGAAACTATGTCATGGTCCAAACCAGAAACTAAAGGCACAGTACCACTTCCACGAAGCCTTCACACAGCCAGTGTTATAGGAAACAAGTACGGCTTTCTTTTGTTTGCTTTTTTATTGTTATGTTTACCAACTTGAAAATTCAGACAAAGTCAAGATGCTGCTTTCTCAGATTACCTGACTTAACAGTACCTCCGTGCGCTGATCACAGCTGAAGTCTGTGGGAGCTGAACGCCTCTACACCGCTTTCTTTTAATACTATCTGTGAAACTTACTTAGCTTCACATGCCTTTCCTGACATGGAGAGGACCTAAGTGTCAGCAGGTACTGCCAAGCTGCCTTGTCGTTTGTCTGGTTAGATTCCCAGCATCTGCATGGTGGCTCACATCCACCAGTGACCCCAGTTCCTAGCTTCCTCAGGCACACCTGCGATGCATATGCACACTTGCAGGCAAAGCACCCACACACACAAAATAAAATATATCTTAAAACATTTTTAAAAGAATTGTTTTTTTCATTGGCAGCATGAACGTGGGAGAGCGGGGCCTAAGAGGAAGGGCGACTAAAATCTCATGCAGTAGCCTCTCTGTTCAGAGCACAGACAGCTTGTACTGTGAGGTTAAGAAGAATCACATGAGCAAGGTGTTCAACCACAAGGACAAGCCACATGTGGCAAGAACATGTTTTTCCATACAGGCATATGAATAACAACAGCCGAAGTAAACTCCTATCTGCTACACCTGGGAGGAGCATGAAAACACATTCCAAGAACAGTTCTGTGTTTTGAAGAAACTGAGGTCACAAGACTCTTGCTTTCTTGGAGTTTTCTCACAAGCACTCAGAATTCTCACACAAGAACCTTTGGGTGCTGGGGAAAAGTTTAAGGTTATTTATGTATCCGTTTTAACAGTGCTAGAGTTTGAACTGAGCATCTTACACATATCTCGTAAGTGTCCTACTACAGAGCTACACCACCAAACTTTTTTTAATTTGAAGACTAAGTTTCACTTACTTGCCTAGGCAGGCCTCAAACTTGTGATCTTCTTGCTTCAGCCTCCCTGAGTAGCTGAATTGTAAGCCTGCACCATCGGGCTTGTTCAGGCATGATTTTACCACAGCCTCCCATGTAGTTGGGACTATAGGCATAGCCACACCAGGCTTAAAGTTGCTACGTTTAAGTAATAGCAGTGACCAAAGTTACCTGAAATTTCATCTTTTTGGGCCACTGTCTTAGTTACTTCTCTGTTGATATGATTAAAATTCTCTGACAAAAGCAATTTAGGAAAGGGGTTAATTCTGCTTGTAGTTTGAAATGATAGTCCACCATTTTGGGGAAGTCACTGCTTGCAGTCAGGAAGCACAGGTAGATGGATACTTGTCTTACTGTGTTACCTAGAGCACTGGTTTTCAAGATTGTAGTTCAGACATTCTTCACTTCAACTTACTTGACAGTATAATTTTGAGTTAGTAGTGCTTTATTAAATCGTCAACTTTTTTGTTGTTGTTGTGTGGCCTTAATTAAACTCGGGCTCAAATAAACCCCCTCTTTGCCTAGCTTCCTAAGTACCTGTTACTTCAGACGTCTACCACCCTTTTAAAATAATTTTCTTATTTATATAATACTACCTTTACATTGTGGCGAGTGAGTAGTTCTAAAGTTTTAAGTCAACCAATAAATTTAAGTTCATTCTTAGTATTTCTGTCAAAAAGTAAAATTAAACCACTTACTGTAGGTTTTTGGTTTTCTTTTGTTGTCTAGGATGTACATTTTTGGTGGATGGATTCCACACAAGGGTGAAAGTACTGAGACTTCACCTCATGATTGTGAATGGAGATGTACCAGCTCATTTTCTTACCTAAATCTAGGTGAGTCTTTTGAAACTTACTCATTAACACGATGTCTGAAAAACTAATTTTTGTTACTTTGCTGCTTACAAGCAATAGCAGAGTCATGGAAAGCCTTTCATTTTAGATACAGCAGAGTGGACTACTCTAGTGTCAGATTCTCAGGAGGATAAGAAAAACTCAAGGCCGAGACCAAGAGCTGGACACTGTGCTGTTGCAATTGGCACTCGTTTGTATTTTTGGAGTGGAAGAGATGGCTACAAAAAAGCACTTAATAGCCAAGTCTGCTGCAAGGATCTTTGGTATCTTGATACTGGTAGGTAAGAGTACTTAATTAAGTTCTACCCATAGGAACTCAGTATCTGTTTTCAAAGACAAAGTGAATATAACTTCCTCTTTCTCTTACAATTAGAAATGAGTGGAAGAAATATAGAACTACTCACCACGCTGAAGAGTATATTAATTCCTCTCTCCTTGAATGTAGAGTGGATTTAAAGATGCCTTCCCAGAGCATGGGGGGAGAAAACTGTTCTCACTCTACTGAACAGGCCTTGCAAGCACCTAAAGAGATTAAGATTGGTAACAACTAGTGACAAATTTTATTCCTATCACTTATACCCTGATAAAAACACGTAGCAAGAAATATGCCACCCCTGTTGGTACTTTCCTGTATCCCAAGTACAATGGTAGAAAAATACCAGACAACCTCAGATTGAAGGACATTCTAGAGCATTTATAAATAGTTTCATCAAAAGTTTTAAAGTGGGGGCGAGCAGATGTCTTATCAGGTGATGCTACTCCCTGTCAGGCTTGTCAGCACCTTTTGGATATATGCCTAGGAGTGGTATAGCTGGATCTTGAGGAAGCGCTATTCCTAATTGTCTGAGAAAGCACCAGATTGATTTCCAAAATGGTTATACAAGTTCACATTCCCACATCCTCCCAATTGAGGAGGGTTCCCCTTTCTCCACATCCTCTCTAGCATGTGTTGTCACTTGAGTTTTTGATCTTAGCCATTCTGATGGGTGTAAGGTAAAATCTCAGGGTCATTTTGATTTGTATCTCCCTGATGGCTAAGGATGTTGAGCATCTCTTTAAGTGTTTCTCTGTCATTCAGTATTCCCCTATTGAGAATTCTCTGTTTAGCTCTGTATCCCATTTTTAAATTGGATTACTTGATTTGTTGCTTTTTAACTTCTTGAGTTCTTTCTATATTCAAGATATTAGCCCTCTGTCAGATATAGGGTTGGTGAAGATGCTTTCCCAGTCTGTAGGCTGTTGTTCTGTTCTGACAACAGTGTCCTTTGCTTTACAGAAGCTTTTCAGCTTCATGAGGTCCATTTATTGATTGTTGCTCTTAGAGCCTGTGCTGTTGGTGTTCTGTTCAGGAAGTTGTCTCCTGTGTCAATGAGTTCATTACTCTTCCCCACTTTTTCTTCTAACAGGTTTAGTGTGTCTGGTTTTATGTTAAGGTCTTTGATCCACTTGGACTTTAGTTTTGTGCAGGGTGATAAATATTGATCTATTTGCATTTTTCTACATGTGGACATCCAGTTAGACCAGCACCATTTATTGAAGATGCTGTTTTTTTTCCATTGTATGGTTTTTGCTTCTTTGTCAAAAATCAAGTATCCGTAGGCGTGTGGGTTTATTTCTGGGTCTTCTATTTGAGTCCATTGATCCACCATTGTGTTTCTATTCAGCCTGCTTTTTTGTGGAACCTTGTACCACCAATCCATGGATGGCACTACCCGAAATGGGCTGGGCCCTCCCCTGTTAATCACTAAGTAAGAAATTGCTCTTACAGCTGGATTTTATGAGGGCATTTTCTAAGTTGAGGTTTGCTCCTTTTAGATGAATCTAGCTTGTGTCAAGTTGACATAAAACTAGCCAGTGCATGAATAATACAAGGATAAGCTTAAACATAAAAAATTATAAGAAAAAATAAGTATGTATAAAAGTTTCTCTATGGAATATATCAATTTTTATTTTCTACTTAAAAGATATGTACCTTTAAAGGGTTAAAAGAAACCACTGGATCTGTAATTTTTTTTTTTTTATTAAAGGCCTTGGACACCACTATTCATTTAAAAGTAACTATATTGCCTGTAGTTTTTTGAGTAGGATTGAGGCCTCATAGTATTTGCTTTGACTTTGGCGTGTTGATTGTTGTTGCGTGTGTTCAGCTCATATTTATACAGTTAGGATAGTGACACCTCATGGGTGTAGCTCCTGACATTGCTGGGAGACATAGTTCCAAAGCAAACTCCCCGACCCCCTGGCTTTTATGATCTTCCTGTCTCCTCATCTGCAGTGTTCCCTGAGCCTTGGGTGCAGGAGTTGTCTTAAAGACTGATGAGAATGTGAGAAATAGTCCTCACCCAGGGGATAGAGCACACCAGTTTTTTGGTTTTTTGTTGTTGTTGTTGGTTTTTTATCCAACACACAGAATGGTCAGCCCTGAAAAAATATATACAAGTACCTTTTTACAGACCGAGCAGGTTATGTTTAGGAATATACATGTATATACATATGAATATGTGCATGTAACACAATTCACAAGATATTTCTCTCTTTCTTCATCCTACACAGATTTCCATATAGTGATATGGAGGCTAGAGACCAAGTCCTGCAGGAGAGGCGTGAGCTTGTCTTCCTGAGCCTTGCCTACTCATTCATAGTTTGCATTTTCATCTATTTTGGAGGACTTTGGGGGAGGGGTTGGTTTTTTAAGACAGGGTTTCTCTGTATAGCCTTGCCTCTCCTGGAACTCGCTCTATAGAGCAGACTGGCCCTCGAACTCAAAGATCTGCCTGCCTCTACCTCCGAGTGCTAGGACTAAAGGTTTGCACAACTACAGCCCGCCTCTATTTTTTTTTTCAAACTATAATTCTATTTTTCTTTGTGTGTGTACCATTTTTTCACTATTTATTCATTTATTGATGGACATTTAGTCTGATTCATTTCCTTGACATGATGAATAGAGCAGCCGTAGACATAGCTGAGGAGAATGGCTGTAACAGAATGTGAAGTCCTTTTGGTAGATGCCTAGGAGTGATAGAGCTAGACGAGGTGGGAAGTCTATCTGTAGCCTTTTGAGACCCCCCATTTATGTCCATAATGCTAGTGTCAGTTTACATTCTCACTAGTAGTGAGTAATTGTTTCTTCCCACATCATCTTCAGTGTTTGTTGTTTTCTTGGTGAAAACCATTCTGACTGGGGTAAGACAGAATCTCAGGGAATCTCAGCATTTCCCTGATGGCTAAGGATGTTGAACATATTTTAAAATATTTATTAGCCATTTTATTTCCTCTTTTGAAAATTCTCTATGCTCAGCCCATTTTTTAAATTTAGTTGCTTTCTTGTTATTAGTTGTGGTGACAACTACATGGTGACTTGAGGTATCTTCCCTACATTTTTCCAGGTTTCAGATTAGGTTTTTTTTTTTTTTTTTTTTAAGATTTATTTATTTTATGTGTTTTGGTGTTTTGTCTACGTGAGGGTGTCACATCCCCTAGAACTGGAGTTACAGACAGTTGTGAGCTGCCATTTGGGAGCTGTGCATTGACCCATCTGGAAGAGCAGCCAATGCTCCTAACTGCTGAACCATTTTTGTAGCTCAACTTTTGGTTCTTTTTAGCTTGACTTTCCTACACCCCCTGCCTCTAGAAGCATTTAGAATTTCTTATTTTTATTCTTGTAGTTTTTAAATTTTGTGATGCTTCTCAGTAACCCCCTTCTCCTTCTCTTTTCTCCTCTCCCTTTCCCCCCAGAAAAGGAAGTGCCCTCCCTCTCTATCACCCCTCCCCAGTACATCAAGTCACATTAGGACTGAGCATATTCTCACCCCCTGAAACCAGGAAAGGCAGCCCTGCCTGGGGGAAGTGATCCAAAAGCAGGCAATAGAATCCATGTTAGAAACAGCCCCCTCTCCCAACACACACACACACACACACACACACACACACACACACACACACACACTTTCTCTCACACTCACCAGGTAGCCCACATGAAGATCCAAGCTGCCCATCGGCCACGTTATGTGCAGGGTACCTAGGTCCAGACCATGCATGCTTCTTAGTTGATGTCTCAGTCTCTGTAAGCCCCCATGGGTCTGGGTTGTCTCTATTGGTCTTCTTGTGAGGTTCCTGTCCCCTAGAAGTCCTTCCATCTTTCCCCTAACACTTCCACAGGACCTCCAGAACTCTGCCCCATCCCTTAGCTATTAGTCCCAGCATCAGTCTTGATGATCTGCCTTGGCTGGAGCCTCCCAGATGCTAGTCCTGTCTGCAAGCACAGCAGAGCATCATTAATAGTGTCAGAGGCTGGCTCTCCACTGCGGGGTTAGTCTCAGGTTGGGGTGGTTATTAGGTGGACATTCTCTCAGTCTTTGTTCCCTCTTTATTCCTGCACTTCTTGTAGGCAGAGTAATTTTTGGATCAAAGGTTTTTTTTGAATGAGTTGTTGTTTCCCTCCCTCCACTGCCTGGCTAGGAGGTGGTCACTTCAGTCACCATTCCCTCCACCCCCCACTTAGGGGTCTCAGCTAGAGTCACATCCATGTCCTCCCAGGAGCCTACCCTGTTGCAGGCCTCCAGCTTGACAAAGAGATGCCTCCCCCTCAATTTCTCTTCTTGTTCCCAGCCCTCTCACCTGCACCCCACCCCCCACTTTCCCCATATCTGATCCGTATCTTTGTTTCCCTCCCCATTCCATCTCCTGCCCAGTTCCCTCTCTTCATCCACTTCTGCTGTCTATTCTATTTCCTCTTCTTAGTGACATTCTAGTACCCTCCCTTGGGCCCTCGTTGTTACTTAGCTTCTTTGGGTCTGTGGATTGTAGTATGTTTATATTGTACTATATGGCTAATGTTTGTTTATAAGTGCCATGTGTGTTTTTCTGGGTTGGGTTACCTCACTCAGGATGATCTTTTCTAGTTCCATCCATTTGCCTGCAAATTTCATGATTTCTTTGTTTTTAATGGCAGAGTAGTATTCCATTATGTAAATGTACCACAGTTTCTGTATCCATTCTTCAGTTGGGGACATCTGGGTTGTTTCCAGTTTCTGACTATTACGAATAAAGCCACTGTGAACATGGTTGAGCAAATATCCTTGTTGTATGGTGGAGCATCTTTTGGGTATATGCCCAGGAGTGGTAATAGTTGAGGTAGAACTATTCCCAGTTTTCTGAGAAAGCGCCAGATTGCTTTTCAGAGAGTTTGGTTTGTTTTTCAAAGAAGTTTTATTTTTATTATTTTGAATTATTTGTAGGTATGTCTGAATTTTAGTGTTTCAGTGCAGGTGCCTGTGGAAGCCAGAGGCATCTGATCCCCCAGAGTGGGAGCTACAATGATTGTGACCCACCTGAGAAGTGTGCTGGGGAGCAAACTCAGGTTCTTTGGAAGAATAGCAGGTGTTTCTAGCCATCTCTTCAGCTCTCGAGATCTGGCGGTTTGGTTTGGTTTGGTTTGGTTTGGTTTGGTTTGGTTTGGTTTGGTTTGGTTTGGTTTTTCAAGACAGAGTTTTCCTGTGTAGCCATGGCCATCCTGGAAATCACTCTGTAGACCAGGCTGGCCTCGAACTCCCAGAGACCCGCCTGCCTCTGCCTTTTGAGTGCTGGGATTAAAGGAGTATGCCACCACCCACCGCTGGAGATCTATTTTTAATCTGTTGTGCTGAGTACTCAGTAGGCTTTTGATGCTGAAAACTCAGATTGTTTAGTTTCTCAGAAATTTATTTCACGATTTACATTTTAAAAAATTCTCTCTATAGCTTCTACCTTAATATGTGTTTGTTTTACTCCCTGGACTTTCCAAATGTTTACTTTTCTTTACTTTGAGAAATATAAATAGCTTGGATTATCAATGGGATAATGGAGGACTTCATACGGAATTGAAGGAACTAAGTATTCAAGGCCATATGGGTCTACAAACTCACCTTGAAGCATGAAAGTAACCGTAGGCAAAATGCATTAACAAATGTGTCCTGCTGTGTTTCAGCACACTTGTTTAGGAAACAAGCTTGCACTGGCTATGGCCTCTTGGCCATATGTTACTGATCCTTAGTAAAAAGATATATTTGAGGCTGGAGATGACTCAGCCATTAAGAGCACAGGCTGCTCTTGCAGAGGACCAGAGTGAATTCCCAGCACCCACATGCCTCACTAACATCTGTAACTCAGTTCCCGGGGTCTAACACCTTCTGCTGGCTTCTGTGCACCAGACATGCTTACAGTGCAGATACACATGAAGGCCAACACCTATATATGTAAGATAATGATTAAAATATTTTAAATAAAGTAGATAATGGACTTGCTCTGGGCGGCTGAGCCACAGGCTTGTAGACTGCAAATCCCAGAGATGGATTTTCTTAGCTGTGCAGAGCTTGGACATCCTTCCTCTCAGTTGTGGAGCTCCAGAGAAGGCAGGACCAAAGCTACTATATTCCTGATCTCAGATCTTAACAGGCTGTTACTTGTTGTGGAAATATGTAGCAATATTTTATACCAAGGTGATATGCTTTTGGTAATACTGATTTTGTTAAAGGGCTATTAAAATTTCAAAAAATATCCAAGTTATTTTTGCTAACAGCAGTATTTCTACCATATTTGGTGTTGGTTGAAGATCAGTTCTTTAAGTTAAAAAAAAATAAAATTTCTAAAGGTAAAATAACAAAGCAGTAATTCACATAGTACTTTTTCACATCTCCTTAGGGTTTTAGATGAGATTAATCATGTTCAGGATAGACCTTCAGCCTTTTATTTTTAAACATTCTTTTTTTATTCTGAATCTAATTACTCAAGTAGTTTGGTATTAGATTGTTTATTTATATAAGAAACTAAATACATCAGAGCTGAAAACTACTTTGATTTGACTGGATCTAAGCTTTGTTTAAGTATATTCAGTAAACAGGTGCAATGTTCATTGCTGGTGTTCTTTCAAAGCTCCTACACACCAAAACTGTTGGCAAATTATTGGTGCATTTGAAACTAAAGGCATTATGTGAATATTTTTCTTTAGAGAAACCTCCAGCACCATCACAAGTCCAGCTGATCAAAGCTACTACCAACTCTTTCCATGTCAAGTGGGATGAAGTGCCTACAGTTGAGGGCTATCTTTTGCAGTTGAATACTGACTTGCCATATCAAGCTGCATCGTCTGACTCTTCAGCAGCACCAGATATGCTAGGTAAAATATGTGTCATGCTTAAGAATGCATGCTTAGGAATGCTAATGTGCTTTGTAAACACACTGCAGAAAATCCTGTGACTATGCTTGGCTCAGGAAAGTGCATGAATGTTAAGATGTCCTGGTACATAGCTGTAAGCCATCTCTCTTGAGTTTCAGTTCTGAACCCTGGCTTATCTCACTATCTGATATGGCAGAACATAGGACATAGGGTTCATTCTGGTGCACTATTAAAACTGATAGTACTTGAGTTCCAGGCGTGTTTTTAATTAGCTTTCAGAAATATTTCACTGTTTGTATCTTTTTTCCAAAAGTGTTTTGAATTGAACAGGTCCTTGGAAAGTAACTAAACTTGTTACAGTCTTCAGGAAGGATTTCAGTAACTATTAAGTAAACTATTAAGAAAGCAGATACACTGGATAAAGATGTTATTTTAATCTTTAACATGCACATTTAAAATATTTACAATGTATTTTATGGATGCTAATTAAGAGCATATCAGTGTGAACTTTCTTATCCCTACAGGAGGCAGGATGGACCCTCACAGACAAGGCAGTAATAGCATTCTTCATAACAGTGTAAGTGGAAGCATCTGTGATAAAAATGCATTTTTATGGCTTTAGTCCCAGTTTTTATTGAATTTTTTTGCATATTACTCTGAATAAGGGTCATTATTCCTCACTTCAGGTGAGACTCATCTCTGAGATGTCCAGGCAGCCCTGTCCACAGGGCTGGGGATGGAGGCCAGTGTTAGGGTGCTTGCAGCATACATAAACCCTGAATTTCTAGCACCACGTAAATAAAAGGAGAAAATTAGGTTCCACAGGCTTATGATGACAGAGCCTAAATTCAAAAGTCTAGTTGCATTGAAGATAGTCAGGCCTGGTGCATGCCTGTAATCCCAGCACTTGAGAGGTGGGCCAGAAGGTTCAGAAGGTCAGGACCAGCCTACGATATATTGTTGAGTTCAGAGCCAACCTGAGCTACACGAAACCCGCTTTCAACCAAAAAATTCTTTTATATGTTTATATTGTGACATTCCTAGATGTCACACATGTATTTGTTCTGAATCTATATAATAGGATTTAAGTACATTTTCATATTTTAATGTGTATTTCATTTACCAAAGAATAACAGTAGCCAAACCGAACAATTTCTGTGAGTTTACTTGTTCTGTATGAAGTGATTATGGTAAGTATTTGTATAAGCTAATGGCTGAGCTTACTGAAAATTCATTATTTTCATCTGGGAAACTGCTCCTGATAGCAGTGATCCTTTCCACAGGAAGGGATGAGGTATAGTCCTGTTCTGAGCATGACTGAGAGTCAATAGTATGAGAAATACTGTAGTTGCTCAGGAAGGAGATACTACAAGTTTTGCTCATACAGTTTGTGAGCAGCCTATTTTAATAGACTATATTTATATATTTATACATGTGTCATGAATATTGCATGTTATGTGTGTCTGTGTATACCATGTTAGATAATACAGTTGCCCCTTCCTGTTCTTGGATCTTGCTTAAAACAACTCCTTTAAACCATTCCAGCTTTCTTTTAGTATCTACTTATGTCTTCTAAATGAAGTTCTAGCTGGGTGTTGTAGCCCACCTTTAATCTCAGCATTCAGGAGGCAGAGGCAGGAGGATCTCTATGAGTTTGAGGACAGCCTGGTCTACAAAGTAAGTTCCAGAACAGCCAGGGCTACATAATAAGACACTGTCTCAAAACACAAACAAAGCAGAACAATAGGTAAAACTCTTACTCCACCATGCCTTTACCTTCTAGCTTTTCATCACTCCCATTTGATGAGCAGATGAGGAAACTGGAGCGGTGGCGAGTGCTTGTGATCCCAGTACTAGGGGAGGTAGGAGCAGGGGTGGGGGAACCCGCTGGCCAGCTAGACAAGCCTCTTTGGCAAATTCTAGGCCAGTGGGAGACTGAAAACACAAGGTGACAGCATTCCTTAGGAACTACAGCCAAGGTTTCTTCTAGTGTCCACACACATGTGCAGAGATGTTCACATGCATGAACACACTCACACATACAGAAAAAATAATGGAAGATTTGACGACATATCCCTCCTCGACTCTCCCCTCTCCTCCATCCTGGAAATATTTTTAGTTGAGTTGTACTTGATGTTTGTGTTACAATGACGACTTCTTTCCAGATGAGGCATATGTATGTTATTAATGTTGTTCCTTCATATACAACTTTTCTGCTCCCGCCATTAGCTGCCTCCCTTTTTCATTTCATCTTTTTCTTTATTTTAATTAATTTATATTCAAATCCCAGCATTCTCTTTTCGTCTTTTTCTTTTTGGTCTCCTGGAGCCCTTCTTCATGCTCCAGTTCAGGCTCTCCTAAACTTTTTCAACACACAATACCCACCTTCTTTTTTGTCTTAAGAAAATTTTGCACAATCCAGTATAAAATATACAAATGACAATTATCTGCTAATAATAAATTGTAAATGTATTGTGTGTGTGTGTGTAAGAACACATGGAAGACAGCACCTTAACATCAGGGGTCCTCTGCAGTCATTCTCTACCATGTGTGTTAAGATAGGGTCTCTCTCTGAACCTGAGTCTGTAAATTCAGCCATACTGGCTGGCCAGCAAGCCCCCGGGATCCATCCTCCTGTCTCCACCCCTTTAGCACAAGGGTTACAGGGATGTTCCACCTTATGCAGCTTGTTCACATGAATTTTTATTTGGATTCTAGACAACTGAATCCAGGTCCTCATATTTGTACTGAAAGTATTTTATCAACTGGGTAACCTCCCTAGCCTGACAAATTGCTCCTAAAATAATTATTTGGTATATATACAGTTTTACCATCATTAGAGATAAAAGCAAATTTGCTGCTGATTAGATGGTGTGTGCTGTTTTTCATAAAAATATTTTTATATGAAAAGATTTACATAATCTTTCTTTTCCCCCTCCCTGTCTCTTCTGCCTCAGTCTCCTAAGTAACTGTAATTACATGTCTATACAACCAGGCTTACCATTAGGAAAGTTTTTGACCAAATTTTATTTAATAGCAAATAATATTGATGTTAATATATTGAATATTTATATAGAAAATTCATTCATAGAGAATAATTCATTTGCTGAAATTTTTCTTTTAGGAGTCATCAGATCTTTCATCTGCGTGTCTGATTTGTTTTTTAAAAATTGAATAGGAGGTAACAAAATGGTACAGTAAGTCAAGAACTTTCAGTGCAAGCCAGACCACCAGAGTTCAATCCTAGTACCCACATAGCAGCAGCAGGAGAGAACTGGTTGCATAAAGATATCCTCTGCAATCATGCCATATGTGCACCCACACACATTATACACACAGTCAGTTATAAATTGTTCATAAAGTGTTAAACTGAGCAGTTTTCATGGCCTAGCCCGTGTTACATGAGTATTTACTTGTAATGTTAGCCACCATGTGAAAAAGCTAAACTAAAAATACAGTCTTTGGAACATGGAGATTAAGTGAAAAAATATATCTTAAAATGCTAGTTTAAAGAATAATTCTATAAAAATTAGGGATATAATTTTAACTGTTTTATGTTTTGGTAAGGTTTTTGTTGTTTTGAGAATCTTATTTCGTAGCCTGGGCTAGCCTAGAGTACTAGAACTTCCTGCCCTATTTCTCAAAATACTGGGATTACAGGTGTGCACCACCACTCCCTGTTGGTAAACTTACTTTCCCAAATGGACTTGTAGATTATTTTGCTTGTTTTTTTTTTTACATGTAATTTTATTTCACTGAACATTTCTTGCTATGATGAACTATTTTATTTCTTGTAGGTTAGTGATACAGTAAACAGTGCAAAAACTGAACACACAGCTATGAAGGGAACTTCAGTGAAACACAAACCAGATTTCAGAGCAACAGATTCTAATGCTGGTTTACATTCACCTTTGGCGCCTAATGCTTCTAATAATAACAGTTGTATGACGGATATGCTATGGAAGAATGAAGGTATAAGGTTACATTTTGAATAAAATTAAACCTTTTTAACATTGGTAGGGAACTTTAGAGTTACTAAAAAGTAGACATTAAACACTGTGTGTGTGTGGGCGCGCGCGTGCATGCGTGTGTTTACATGTTTCTGTGTAGTCGAACTCTGACCTTGAACTCAGAGATCTGCCTGCCTCTTCGATTAAAGACATTATCACCCAGCATATATGTGTGTGTGCATGTGTGCCTGTGTGCCTGTGTGCCTGTGCGCTTGTATGTGTGTTGAGGCAAGGTCTTACTGTGTAGCACTGGCTGGACTAGAACTAACAGAGATCCACCTGCCTCTTCCTTGTGAGTGCTAGAATTAAAGGCAAGTACTTATGTTACATGGTTTTGATAATTTTCCTCTTAGTGAAAATCTTGATGACATTGAGGTGACTGTCCCTGTGCTTATTTTCTGTTCACTCTTTAGCTCTATGAGTTTATCTTATTTTTTATTTATCTTATTTCTTTTTCCAAAGTGTTGAGATCTGTGCTTGATATATGGTTGTCACTTAGTAAATAATTGTGTAGCAGGTATCTGAATTAAGGTAATTCAGTTGTTGGAACTGTTAAATCACTTACATTCATTCATAAGACAGCTCACAATTTGGTGATTTTTTTTCTATTTGAATATTCTGTTATATATATTTTTTTAAATAGGATCTTACTTTGACTCCCTTTCTAGCCTAAAACTCATTATTGTAGCTTAGGCTGATGTAAATTTGTTGCAGTCCTCCTGCAATAGTCTGTAAAGTGTTGAGATCCACCATGCCTGGCTATATTTTAATAGTCAGATGCCATTGAAATACATATCAAGTATTGCTTGTGATTTCAGTATCTAAATTATTTTTTAAATTCTTGTATATCCGTGGAATAGAAATTCAGCTTTTTTATTTTAAGACATTGTGGAAGCTGTTCTAAGTCTATAATTATCTCAAGGATTCAAATAAAACAGGATAAACTTTTATTTTGAATCTAAAATAGATTAAAAATACTGTAGAAAGATGCTGTCCGATGCTATTTTCATTGAATTCTTTACCTACGAGGAACAGTTTGTTGGTTTTCACTTTTCTTTTTTTGAGACAGGCTCACTCTGTACTCCAGGCAGGCCTAGAACTCACTTGTCTCCCAGACTAGCTGGCTTTAAGCTCTGAGTGACTCTCATGTCTACCCTTCCAAGTGTTGGGATTATAGGCATGGCTCAATACACCTGGTTCCCGTCTTTCTTGACATAAAGGAATTATTTGCTATAGATAAGCTTGGTTCTAAACTTCCATTTTAAAATTTCTTATTTGTAATTTTCTGTCTTTCAAAGAACTTTATATGTTGAAAACAAGACTTGAGCTTGAAATTTCCAAATCTTCAGTAAAATTGGTACTGAGCAAATGGTAAAGACAGAGGTTGTAGAACACATCCTGAACACTCTGTCAGAGACTGGCCAGTCTTAGGTTACAAGGAATGTGACATTCTTTACATATTGGAAGAGCTGCTGGTGTGTTTCCAGGAGTGGAGGAGTGATAGGATTAGATTTGTGTTCCTTGAAAGCACCCTCTGGCTTTACCAGAGGAAGAGATGGTTTAGGAAATAATTGAAAGACTACTTAGGAGTTCTTTTAGGATTCTCAGACAGATATGCATAAAGACAAACCAGTGGGTAAGATAGAATAGGAAAAAAAAACCTTGAATGCTCATCATATACCTTTATATTATATTAGAAGTATCTTAATTAAACTCCTCAGCTAGTTGGTTATGAGACTTTTTAGCTGGACATCAGATGGACACTGACCTTCATCAAAATGGAAACAGAGGGCTGAGAACCATTAGGGAGAATATTCAACTCTGAACTTAACTTGAGGAACACCAGGCAGTTTAATATATAGGTCTGGAATCTAGGGAGCAGTTATCAGCTGTAAATATAAATGTAGAAATATCTAAAATGTAAGTTCCACAGGAGCAGAGGCCTTGTTGACATGTTGCTAGATTCCCAACAGCCAGTACTGTGCCCAGGTCATACATGCTTGTCTGGTGAGTGATTCGTATTTACAGCATAGGGTACATGCAGGGAGAGGGAAGATCCACTTACGAACACCAGATAGGCTGGCATGGTGGCTCATACCGTGATCCTCTGGGAGGCAGAAGCAGATGAATCTCTGTGACTTCAAGGCCAGCCTAGTCTACAAAGTGAGTTTAGGACAGCCACAGCTATGCAGAGAAATTATGTGTTGGGGGTGGGGGAAGAAAACAGAACACCAGATAGAAAAGGATAAATGTTGGAGGTGGGAGTGGGTTTGTTTGTTTGTTTTCTTTTTGTTTTTGTCTTTTCCTTTATAGTGGGCATCACAGTTTGTGACTCTTTGTATGTATATTTTTACCAGATGAAGAAGTTCATGAAGCATGAACCCTGCCTGTTTTCATTCACCATCATAGAAAAAAACATGATGCCTGATAGTCTTTATTGTTGTGAGATGAATGAATATAATCACAGAAAGAGACAGGCTTTAAAAAGAAATCTGTGCCATCACTTCTTATCTTCCACAATGGGAAAGAAGACAAAAAATGCACAAGATCATAAATACATTCCTAGTTGAGGGCAGGAGAAAGCAGAACATTGAAGAAATTCATGCCTGATACCCACCCATCCACACACACATACACACCCTAAAATGGGTGGCAAAGCCATTTGATCTAAAGTTTAGTAGGAAACATCCATGATAGGTCCCGTGCATCTTATTGAAACATTTTACACCCAGTGGTTAATCCATAGTAGTGCTGTGTGCGGGGCTCATGTTTATGACTTAGAATTGAAAGCACCAAGAAACAGCCAGCCAAAGCAGTAAGACTCAGCAGTCTCCAGGCTCTGCACTGCACTCCGCCCTTACACGTGGGTGCTTGTGCTTCTGGGCACGCAGGTGTGCTAAGTAGTGCCTGGACCTAAGGAGAGCAATTCCTGAGACTTTGCTCTCTAGTCCTGTGTCCAGCACACAGACCATCAAAGCTGAACCAGCCAGTTGATAGAGCTGAGCCCTCACTAGCAACATTCAGTACCAAATCTAAAGGCTTGGAACACATTTATGCTTATGAATCATCAGGGATAGCAGTGTGGATGGGGACTGCATTTCAGCATGAACTAAATCAGGAAGCAGTTAAATATAAATATATAAAATAATCTATCCTTTTTTTCTTTAACTTTTTGGTTTTTGTGAGTTGAATCTTACTTTGTAGTTCAGCCTGATCTCCTAACTTGAGATCCCCCTGCTTCATCCTCCTGAGTGCTGAGATTATAGGTATAGATCCTGTACCCAGCTAGAGCTCTTACTAACAGTCCTCTTAGCTGAATTCTAACAGTGTCGCTTTGTGTTCTCTTGTACGAGAACTGTGCTTCATCTTTGGTAAGCATCCTCTTTACTGTAGCTAGTCACCAAACACGAAGGTGACATCAGGATTAGTTTGAATGGTTATTGATTACGGATTCCTCTGGCTACTTTTCCCAGTGTGTGCACACACATGTGCACGTTTCAGTTTGTACACACATGTACCCACAGATGTCAGTGTATATGCATGTGAAGGCCAGAGACACACTGTGTGTCTTCAGTCTTTTTCAAGATAGGGTCTCTAATTTTTACATGGAGCTTGCCAATTTAGCTAAGCTTGCTAACCAAGAAGCCACCGAGATCTGCCATTCTCTGCCTCCCCAGCATGGGTTAATAGGACCATACCTAGGTTTTTTACATGGGTTCTAGATTGAACTGATTGTGATATTTCTCTAGCTCCCCAGTTTTTCGATTCCTTTAATTATGGTAAAGTGCACATAATATGGACTTTGTTAATTTAAGTGTTTGGTGTCATTAAATACCCTGAATGTTTATGAACTGTGTTTTAATATATCTGAGTGATTATTTAATATTTAACTGATGGTTTACTTTTCAGCCGATGAAATATGTGCTTTGCCTGCAACTAAGATCAGCCGTGTAGAGATGCATGCTACAGCAACGCCATTTTCTGTAAGTGTATGACCTGGTGGTGATGTGTGTTATAGGAAAATCTGTGTGTTTAAATAAAATGCTTCTCAGGTCTCATGTACTAAGGAGTTGATATAAATTTATAAGCAGGTAGGTTAGTAGGAAATGTTCATAACATGTTTAGTGAAACAAGATTGATACAATAATAATGTATATTTTGTGGTCCCAATTTTGATGTAAAAATGCACTTAATACAAATTTTCAGGTTCTCGGTGTATCAGCTCACAAGGTTGCTGTATTGTGATAGTACCTAGGTTGCTAAGTAACTATCTCTGGGATGTGAGGCCACAGATAATTTTGACATTCTTCTCTATGTTCTCATTATTTTATATGTATGTTTAAATGAACATACACATCTGTATTAGTGTAAATTACACTAACAGTTAAAAGATGGAATTTGTTATGGAACAGAAGTGCTTGGGTAGCTCCTTCATAGCAGCACAACAGAACTTTGCAATAACAGATTGGTGTGCATGCAGGCTAGCTCAGAAATCTGACATAGAGTTATTTCATGGATGGCCATAATAGATCAGCAGATCACCAAACTTAAATGCTTGCAGAGTGCCTCACAGATACACCAGGATTACCTTAACCAGATAAATAAGAGGGTCATCTATTCATACATACTGTTTTTAGGGTTTAAAAAATAGTCATTTCACTTTATTTCTGTGATTATCTTATTTGACTGTTTACCATTTAGAGTCTTTCAGACTTGTCTGTGTTTTTTTCCTTTTCCTTTTTGGAATTTTAATAATGTATCTTGCTCCATCAGAATGTTAGTCTGTTTTGTAGACTCTTCTCAGGGAAGGGTTAGTAACTGGAAAGATTTTCCTTCTGACTCTGTTTTGTAATGTAGCAGCCACAGTTTGTTTCTTCAGTTGGAGCCAAGTACTTTATAAAAGTTACTGAAGAGTTTTTACCGCTTTAGCAAATGAAGACTAGTTTAAAGCTGCTCCTAACCTTTAAAGACTCTTGTAGTTAGTTCACTTTGCTGTGTGTGCTAGCCTGAATAACAAAGAGGGAGTGCTAAACAGATGCCTGTACTGTTGCATACTTGAGACAAATAAATGAAGTGTATGTTTGTTTTGAGATGGAAACTGTCATTTATAAGAATGTGGCTTTAAAAGGTTAGTTCCAAGGATAGTATACCATGAAAGTAGTTTAACTTGGAGTCTGTTTTTAAAGCGGAGCAAAGAAATGTGGTTTGTTTGTTTGTTTGTTTGTTTGTTTGTTTGTTTGTTTTGAGACAGGGTTTCTCTGTGTGGTCCTGACTCCTGGACTCACTTTGTAGACCAGGCTCGAACCCTCAGAGATCCACTTGCCTCTGCCTCCTGTGTGCTGGGATCAAAGGTGTGTGCCACCAAGCCCGCCTCAGAGCAAAGAAATGTAAAACAGCTTAATCTCTATTTTTAGTATATATTGATGCATATTCAATATTACATTTACAATTACATTTTAGTTTGAACATTTTGTCTCCCTTTATGTTTGGAGAGGTATTTCAAATGCAAAGATCTCTGGATCTCTGCTTCTGAGTCTAGGGAGAAAGCCAGCTTGGAATGGAGTTTTCTACCTGTTCCTTTTGGAGCAGACAGTAGCATTTCTCTAAAGGCATCACTTATAGCATTCTATAAAACAAGCTGGCATTGGAACCTGTCACTGATTGGGAAGCATGATTGTAGCAAGCCCCTGGTGGAGAGGGCCTGTTACAGCCTCTGCTTAATGGCCTCCCTTTCCATTGTCAGCTGTTGAGACTTGTATGCTACAAGCTAACGGTGAGTGCTATTCATCCATGTACGTCCATGTACGCACGTATAGATCACTGCATGGGATTGCATAAATCTTGACATTTCTATGTTTAATGCAGTCTTATAAATTTTTCTTTCTCTGAAATTAGAAAGAGACACCTTCAACTCCAGTGACCGTTTTGAAAGCAGAACAACAATGGTGTGATGTTGGAATTTTTAAAAACAATACAGCTTTAGTGAACCAGTTTTATTTGCTACCAAAAGGAAAACAAAGTATGTCAAAGGTAACTGTTGATAAATTTTCTACACTTTGAGAGCTGAGAATATAACTGTGGCAGAATGCATGTCTAGCATGTTTATAGATTTGGCTACAATTCCTAGCACTTCAAAATAAGCTAAATATACAAAAAGTGAATTATGATCCTTGAAAGTGAGATTATTTTGATTAATCTGATTGAGGTCATTTGAAGGAATGAAACTGGGGTGTTTCCACAGTATTATTGAGAGTGCTTTATATATAATTATCTTTTTTGTTTGTTGGTTGGTTGGTTTGGTTTGGTTTTAGAGACGGGTTTTCCTGTGTAACCACCCTGGCTGTCCTGAATCTAGCTCTGTAGACCAGGCTGGCCTCTAATTCACAGAGATCTGCCTGCCTCTGCCTCCATTAAAGGCCTGTGCCACCACTGCCTGGCTCATCTTGCATTCATTAATACTGCTTTGTAAATATGGTGCAAATATAGCATTTAAAAATATTCTATTTTGACTAAGGTATGTTTATTGAGACAGAGTCTCATGTAGCCAGGCTAGCCTCAGACTTCCTGTGTAGCCAAGGCTAGACTTAAATTCCTGGTTTTCCTGCTTCCACCTCCCAGTTACTAAGATTACAGGTATACTTGATCAGGGTTCCAAAGCATAAAGATCTTGTCTGGTGAGATAAAGTAAGGTCTTTAAAAATATCTCCGCTGGATGGTGGAGATATTTTTACCTTTAATTGCAGCACTCAAATCTTTGAGTTTGAGGCTTAAGGCCAGCCTGGTCTGAAAAATGAGTTCTAGGACAGCCAAGGCTACACATAGAAACACTGACTCAAAAACCAACAAACAACAACAAGAACCTCTTTGGGTTGGGCAGTGGTGACACATACTTTACTCCCAGCACTCAGGAGGCAGAGGCAGGCAGATCTCTGTGAGTCTGAGGCCAGCCTGGTCTACAAAGTGAGTTCTAGGACAGCGAGGGCTCTATAGTAGGAGCCTGTGTCCAAAAAAGTAAAAATACTACGGTATCTAATTATTTCAGGTAAGGAATCTGTAACCCACCCTATATATCACTTATCAGTTTAGTTTCTCTAGCAAAACTTTTGGGACCCCTCCCTCTTTTCACACTGCACATTTCCAATTCTTGATAACTAACATTCTAGTAAACACTCATTCCTTTTAAGGTTAATGAGATTCTTAACTGGAGCTGAAGCTGTGTCCATATAAAGATATATTCACATGTAAAGGCATATTAGTGACCTAATTTTTCTGTTTATTTATTTATTGTGTGCATTTGTGTTTTGCCTGTGTGAAGGTGTCAGATTTCCTGTAACTGGAATTAGACAGTTGTGAGCTGTCATGTGGATGCTGGGACTTGAACCTGGGTCCTCTGGAAGAGCAGCCAGTGCTCTTAACTCCTGAGCCATTTCTCCAGCTCACCTAATTTTTCTTAAAGAACAAAAGAGCAGAACATCTGCAGCTAGGAACTTGAGTTTGAATTTTTTCTTTTTTCTTTCTTTTTTTTTTTGAGACAGGGATTCTCTGTGTTGCCCTACCTGTCCTGGAACTCACAGAGATCCCCCTGCCTCTGCCTCCTGAGAGCTGGGATTAAAGGCATGTGCCCCCACTGCCTGGCTTGAGTTTGAATGTCTAGTTCCAGCAGTCTTCAGTGTAAGCTAGGGCAAGTGCGTTATCTGACCTCTGTGAGACCTGTGTCCTCACTGTAAAGTAGAGACGAGCAGGCTTCCAGACAGTGTGCTGGCCCACTGGCGCCTTGCACAGGTTTGCTGGTTGGGAAGAAAAGTGCAAAGTGTCTTGACGACTCAGATCACCTTTCCTCTGGATGAGAATCTCTGATTCAGAAAGGGCTTTAATGGGTTCTGTATCAGAATTTTACTCTTTGTGTGGGAATGGGAAACCCATGATGAAGCTGGATCCTTAAAATATAGCTTATTCTTAAAAGGTTTTGTTGTTTAATAAAAACTGAAGTATAACTTTGAAATAATAAATGTACCTTCTTTCTGACTTTTGTATATTTTGAATTTTAGGTAGGAAATGCAGATGTACCTGACTATAGTTTGCTTAAGAAACAGGATCTTGTTCCAGGAACAGTGTATAAATTCAGGGTTGCTGCAATCAATGGTTGTGGAATAGGCCCTTTCAGCAAAATCAGTGAATTTAAAACATGTATCCCTGGTTTTCCTGGAGCTCCTTCTACAGTCCGAATTTCCAAGGTACTCTATCAGGTCCAGCAAGCCTTATCTGTGATGCAAATGACTTAGACATTCTTACTAATAAACTTGTGAAAGATGCCTAAGAGAGGTGGGTTAAATGTTTAAAAATATGTTTTGTTAGCCATGTATGGTATTTTTCAGTACCAGATTGCAAAATGAATTATAATATTTAAACCACAGAAGGACTGGGAAGTCACTTTGCATTGTCTTTGTTACAAAACCCAGAGTCCATTTTGGAGAGTTTTAAATTCTCGGACATATGAAAATGGATTATATTTTATAGTAAGTCTTGCTCTTTGTTAAGGAGGAAAATCCCCTTTGGAGGATATGATAGGCTACTAGATATTTAAGCCTCGTTTTGTTTGTGAAAAGTATGTAAACTGTAGAGCCAGCTGAGGTAGACTCTTACTCAGCAGGAAGAGCTCTAATTCTAGTATAGTGACAGAAGGGAGGGTTCTATGTTCTAAAGGCAGGTCAAGTGATACTAGAGAAAACTGGGGAACCTTCACCTGTTTCTTCCTCTCCTCTAGAATGTTGAAGGTATACATCTTTCTTGGGAGCCTCCAACTTCCCCATCTGGAAATATTTTGGAATACTCAGCCTACTTGGCTATCCGCACAGCACAGGTGCAAGATAATCCAAGCCAGCTGGTGTTCATGAGGATCTACTGTGGTCTTAAAACCTCGTGTATAGTGACTACTGGGCAGCTTGCAAATGCGCATATCGATTACACATCCAGACCCGCCATTGTGTTCAGAATATCTGCAAAGAATGAAAAGGGCTATGGACCAGCCACACAAGTCCGATGGCTTCAAGGTAACAATAAGAAAGCACCTTTGAGTTGAGTTGTTTTTATTAAAGCTGTTGTGATGGTTATTTATTAGTAGCTGGTTATGAAGATATGTTCTTTGAGAGTATTCTCACTGTATTTCTAGCAGTTATGAACTTGAGTTTGTAAGTTGTTCTTAAAATGTATTTGCTCACTTCTAGATCCAAATAAAGATAGAAAGAAGTAAAGACTGAAAATTAGTATATGGATTCTTCCTTACCCATATAACTACTTATAAAGTAAAAAGATAGAATGAAGATGAAAGCCGGGAGGCGTTATTCCCCTACCCTTTTATGAGGGCAATGTAACTCAGCTGTCCTGTATCTACTGAGATGAGTCTAGTACCTGGCTGTCGTGCACCCTCCGTGCTGAGCGCTTTCCACGCTGTAAACGCCCTGTCTGTGTACCCTCTGACTTTAGTCCATGAGCACTGCTCTTCTATCGGCTGGCTCCCAGGGCAGCGGATTTATGATACCAATTTTAGTAGCCACTTTATTCCTTTATTTACAGTTATCAGAAGCTTAAGAAATTAAAAGAGAAAGGCAAGGTCAGGAACTCTGATTCAGTGTTTTAAAAACTATTTTCTGAAATCATAGCAAAATATTAAAAAGATAGTGGATAGTCTTGATTTGTATCTGACCAAGATGTCTGAATATATCTTTAGCTAAATCACCTAATCTATTAGGCTCTTAATTTCTGTACTAGCAGGTAAGGGAGTTAGAAGTGTTTTCCTTTAAAGTCCCTTTCAACGCTTAACTTTTTTTCCTGAGGAGTTGGGTGTATCTCTGAACACTGTCATGTGTCAGCAGTCTTAATGACTCTGTGTTTTCCCATTACTTCATTAAAAAAAAAAAAAAGTAAAGATTATGTCCTCTTGAAGAAAGAAATAAGCACCTTAACAGGACACAAGTTTTTAAAAAGTGTTTTAAACATTTGTAAAGATTTTTGTAAATGCTCTAGATGTTTTATTTTTTCATTATTTTTACCTCAAAATTGTATACGCTTTTTTATACCAGAAATAAAAGCATTAGACGGCCAATTCAGGCTCCTTGCCACCTTAGAGATGCAGATAGTTCCGTGACCACTTGGCTACAGGTAACTTACTTTACGCCTTTTGAAATCTCATGGTTTGACCGCTTAGTCAGTTCAGAAGTATGTACAGAGCAGTAACTGCAGAGAAGACTTTTCTGTTTGAGAGCTGCCATAAGTGTATAAGCACAGGTCTAGCTTCTTAGGATACACAATCTCATGCCAGTTTGGGGTGTCTGGGTAGTTGTGTCCTCCAACTTTATGTGTGATATGCCCAGTGAAGATGAATCTAATTGTGAAGAATTGATATATATATATATGCCAGTTGCTAACTTAAAGTGTATAGAATATTTTAATATATAATTTTTGTAAAGAACTGGGATTTTTATACTACAGTATTTGTAATTAATGTCTCACTAATTAAATTTCTCTTGAAGAAAATATGCAAACCATTAGACACATGAGTCATTTCTGAACTCTAAAAATAAAATAAATGCACTACTAAGGTGTTGTTAGAATACCTTTTTTGGGGTACGTGAATCCTTAATCATTAAATGGGTACTTTCCAAGCAGTGTTTACAAGGAGCACCTCTGGTTGGTAATTCCAGCAGCTCCCATGGGGAGAGCTTCACTCTGCCTTCATTTAATTTATGTGCTTTGCTTTTGGCAGTGCTTGCTTTTTGCACAAGTAGACTTTGAACTTACCTCATTATTACGTTTGTAATCATTTGTGTAGCTTCCATGATGTGTCTGATAGAAGCTAACATATCTTAACCAAAGTTACATGGTATGCAGATTTGCACATATCAAATAGTAGGCTTTGTTGTATGTGTGTGCTCAGCCAGTTGCAGGAAGTGTATGTTTCAATCCCAGTTACTTTACTTTATTAGAAAACTTCTGGCTTCTAATCCTATTCTCGGCATTAATCAACAGTTTGCATCTCAAAACATTTGTTGTTGAGAAATAAGTTAATTTAAAGCAGACCAGACCGTTGGTTTTGTGACTGCACGTTTTTACCTATTTAGTATGTGACTTAAAGGCATCTTCTAGGCCAGCAGGCAGATATGAGTTTATGGTTCTAACATACGATTTGATTCTTTGATGAAAGGATAGCCTTTCTATACCAACCAATTTGTTAAAATAATAACTCTTTTTACCTCAAGAATTGCCCAAATTGTATTTTTCATTGGCATTACTTCCTTAGGCATAAGTCATGTTTCTGTTTCTGTCGTGGGACTGTTGACTGAAAGACACCCTTAGCAGATGTGGCTTTGCTGTTAGCAGTTCCTGTGTGTTAGAACTGCGTGTCCATGAGTAGGACGGCCTGTCATGCTGATGTGAGCACCTGTAGCTTCTGAGGACCTGCACATCGTGAGGCTTCCGTCTGTATCATGCAGACATTGTTTTCTTTTTCCTCCATCTCTTCCTCCTCCTTTTTTTTTTTTTTTTTTCTCTCCCTGGGGATTGAACTTGGGTTTTGGGCAACCAGGCCAGTGCTCTAACACTGTGGTACCCCACAGCCCAGGCAGATATCTCTTAAAAGAGGGTTTACCTTACACTAAATTTATTTCTTTCCTCTCTGAGCTGTATAACAGTCTTTGTGTCATAAGCCTCTTTCATGTGTTCTGGTCTTTGGTTAGCATAACAGTAAGAATATTGTTGATATTGCATGTTCTTAGAATTATGTTTCTAAAATACTGTATTGGCCTTATTTTAGTTTAGCAAATTATTTTGGCAGTTAACTAGAAATAAGTTATATACACACTCAATCTGTATTTAAAAATTTTAAAAATCCTATTGCATGTATGAGGCACCTTTGCCCATAAGCCAACTACATGTGTAATCATCTGTAGAGAAGTGAAACTGTTGGTTCATTATTTCCAAGACTTGTAGGGTAGCAAAAATTGGTTCTGCTTAGAGAGTGTCTGCTATAACTGAAGGGCTTTATTTTAAAATGGTAGCATATTGACATAAGGAACATTTGTTAACATCCTGTCTGGAATGAGCAGTATTTGGAGCTCCTGTGCTCCTCTGCTCCTAAATGGAGAGACTGCAAGTAGGTGTGGTCTTTGGCCATGTGAAGTGTAACTCTTGTGTTTCCCAAGACTGACTTTAGGCAGTTCTATGTATTGTGTAGCAATGATCTGCGAAATAAAACCACCTTTTTGGCTATAAACAGTTAGAGGTGTTAATATTCACTATGAATGATACAAAGAGTGGTGGTGGCAGAGCCAGTCTGTGGGGGCTGATGTGTGTGTCATTCATTTGAAGACAACAGGTAGTCTCGAACCTAAGGTGGACTGTTTAGAAACTCAAGTTAGGTTGTGGTCAGGAGTCATTTTCTCTAAGATTTGATGACCATTTACCCCTTACTGTATTACAGTTGTGGTGATCTGCATGCAAGCAAAACACAGATGGCTCCAAGAAGCAGTCTAGACTTGTTTTGTTTACATTTTGGAAGTTTTCTTCCCCTCCCCTTCCCTACGCTTTTTCGTTCAGAGCAGCCAGGTTGTGCCCTGCTACTTCGTTGAGATGGCTCTAGCAAAAATCAGGTATAATGCTGCATTTCCAGGTCTAGGGGGCTTTCTACTCACACTTCATCTTGTCACACGCGCACCCCTCGGACTCTGCACTGTTCCTCACATCTGTCTTTCTTCACACACTTCCTCCTGTCTGGAATCCACATTTCCACTCCTACCATTTTTACTAACTGGATCAGTCTGGCCACACCTTGCTTGACCTCTTCTACCTTCTGGAAGATCTAACTGCTGCATTAAGTTTTCTTTCTTCAGGCTCAAAGATGATGTCCCCACTGTCCCTTTCCCCTCTCTGATGGGTATTTGTGTAGAGACTAGGTCTTTAATCTTTTTCACACTGGGCAGTTAATGGTGCCTAAAGATCTTAGCAGGTAAATAAAGAAATTCACCAACTTTGTATTTTTCAATTCCCCAGCCTCAAATCAGGATTAAAATGGGGTGGCTTTAGTGTATTTAGTACCCTGGGAGAAATAGACTCTAGCTTTGTCTCGCCTCACCTGGTTGCTAACTAAGGAAATTGCCAGTTACATAACAGGTTTAGGAAGACCTGAGCTAAAGTTATTTTAGCATTTAATGACATTAGTGGACATAAAGACATTAAAGTTAGTCTCTTTCATGTGTGTGTGTGTGTTGAGACAGGGTCTCACTATGTAGCCCTGGGTGTCCTGGAACTTACCATGTAGATCATGCTGGCCCCAAACTCATCCATTGGCCTGCCTCTGCCTCCCAGGTGTTGAGATTAAAGGCATGTACCACCACACAGGGCAGATGTTAAGCTGCGTCAATTTAAGCATAGAGAACTGCTGGAGACAGCAGACATAGAACTGTTCTCTGCTGCTCCCTGGGGCACACTACTTCTAAGCTTATTGGGCAAAATACTGTTTTGTTTGGTTGAGACAATGTTTCATTCTGTAACCTAGGCTGACTTTGAACTCATGGTAATCCTTTGCCTCAGCTTCTCAAGTGCTGGCATTCCAGCCTGAGTCACACTTAAAGATTCTTACTGTCAGGGAAGCAAGGTGGCCTTGGCCTTCCTCCCTTTGAGTCTAGTGATAGTTCAAAGTCCCCGTACTTGTATATTTCTGTAACTACAATTTCTGACTATGCATGGAAAAACAAACTATAATGTTCTGGGAGAAATAAGCTGAATGAAAGCTAAAAATCTCAGGACAGTTAGTCTCCTTGTCCCAAATGGCTCTCCATCTTCCTGTCAATGTGGTGCTGCTGTCCTTTGCCGAATAAAGTTTTTGAAAAGGGAAGTAAGTGTCTGCCCGGGGGTCTGCTGACCCCAGCAGGTCTAATCAGAAGCCACGCATGACAAAGCATCGCAGGTGCTTGGTGGTGTGTGGAAGCCCCTGGTGTTTGACCCAAGGCCTCCAGCTGCAGTTTGGCACTTCTTTGTTCATTCCAGTTAAAATGTGGGTGAGACTTTGGGTTTTATAGCTGGCTAGGTGTGCATGTGCCTGCGTGTTTGTGGTTTCCAGGTAGCCAAAGCAGTGCCTGCAACTTGGTCATGAGTTGCTCTTTTGATGAGTAGAGCTCAAAAGCCCTCAGGCTCATTTGCTGCCTCACCCAGTCTGTACTGTCCCACTCCATAAACCAAGAAAAAAACTTCAGCGGTTGATGGGTTAAAAGTTTCAAGAGCTCTTCAGTTTTTCAGAATTCATGAATTGAGGATCAGAATTTGTACTGAATTTCCTGAACTATAAGCTGTACCTTAACCTCCGCATGTCCACAAAATGGTACAGATGGGGATGATGTTGGCAGAGGGTCTCTGGAGACAGTTGGCATTTTTTATATACCCAGAAGGGAGCTGTCCTTGAATGAATATAGAGGCAATTGAGAGCAGCTCTGTGTTGCCCAGATTTTAGAAATAAAAGCACACAAATGCACAATTAGGGAAATGTACTAGACAGCACCTTTCAGTAAGGAGGTGTAGTATGCTTTACATTGCCAATTAGTTCCTCATCCACCCCCCCAGTTTAGTCCAGACCTTGAGAGTGAAGGCTGGCCTTGAACTTGGAGTTCCACCATGCCTAGATCACCGTCTGCTTTATAGAAATAATTCTAGACAGCAAAGTAGAGGTGGCGGGGGGCTGATGTGGCAGGGCAGCGCTCTTAGTACTGCGAGCTCACAGGCTGTTTCTGAGGACTCCTCTCCTCACACCCGCATCCCCAGTGGCTTGTGTCATGGACTTCCCCATTGTTGGCTGCACAGCAGCTACTGGTGGAGTATGGCACAACCTCACATCTTTTTTGTTTAAAGGTATTTGCTGTGAAACAGTGTGTGCCAACCATAAACTGTGGTTTGTTTTTAAATAAGATGATACTTTCATCAAACTTTTGCCCAAGCAGAACACTCTTAACTGCCCAGAAACACCTTCTGTCCTTCTCTCTTCCCTTCATACACAGTGTAAATGTTCTGGATTTGTTTTTAGCAATTATGCCCATGTTTTTATTTGTAGCTCTATCATACATGTGTATGTTAATAAAATATTTAGAGTTACCTGGTTTTGAACTTGTGTGTAAAAGGAATCATGATTTATGTATTCTGTGACATATTTTCTGCTTTTTTAAAAAGATTTGTATCCCTGTTTATGCACATAACTGTCTTTCATGTCTTCACTGCTATAGAATATTCCATTGTATTACTATGCTGCAATTACTTTTGATCTTTTGTTTACTAGGATTTGGATTATCATTTTCAGATTTTTGCTATTGAAGACAATGCTGCTGTGGACATTCTGCCCAATTATAATGTAAACTCTGTGTTCTTTGCTGTATTCAGTATTGAGAACTATGATAGACACAACACAGATACTCAGTAAATGTTTAAGGAATGTGTAGCTTCTTGTATTCAGTTCCATGTATGTACAAGAGTTGTTCTAGGTCAGTTGTTTTCAACTACTGCACTGTGGTTCAGTTACCATACCTTAAAAGAGGGTCTTTCAGGACAACTGAGACATGTGTGTGTTTCCCCCAAGTTTAAACATTGTCCCAGCTGGTATTTAATCAAGCATACACATGTATGTTTGTGTCTTCAAAAGTCTCCATTGTAGTTTCTCATGTGATAAGTACTAATAGATGCACACTGCGTGTGCTGTAGCTCTCTGAGGGCCTCAGTAATCTCTAGGACCATACATTTACACACTGCAGCTTGCAGGAGGAGGCTGTAATGCTGAGCTGGGCTCTTTAGTGCCCTCCCTGGCTTGTGGCTGCAGTTCCTGGAACACCTTGGCAACACTTGTTCTTGGCTCTCTAGTATTTGCCAGTGTATGCATAGTATACAAATAGTTCATGGTGGGTTTCATTTGCATTTCCCTAGTTACTAATGGAATATATGGGTCCTCTTCTGTAAAATACTGAATAGTGTCTTTTGCCCATGTTTGATAAATTGTTTTTCATTGATACATATGATTTCTATATATGTTCTGGATGTCAGTCCTTTGCGTATGTATGGTACATGCATTTCCTACAAATTTGTGCATTGTCTTCTGTACTTTGTGTTAAACGTCCTAATCAACTTGGAGAAGACTTACATCTTTTCCATGTGTCTTCCCAGTCAGAAGCATTGTATGTCTCTCCATTAAGCCATCCTTAATGTCTTCCAATAAACAACAGTTTTCTGTCTGAAAGCCTGTCTGACATTAGATTTCTCTGTAGGAAGTGTGTGTGTACATGCTTCTTGACAGGGTTTCTGTGTGTAGCCTTGGCTGTTCTGGAACTCACTTTGTAGGCCAGGCTGGCCTCGTGCTCACAGAGCCACCTGCCTCTGCCTCCTAAGTGCTGGGGATAAAGGCGTGTGCCACCCTGACTGGCTCCAGTGTCACATTTTTAACACTATGGGGAATTTATTTTGAACTTCCCAGTCTTGTCACTGGAGACTATGAAAACAGTCTTTTAGATCTAGCAAGCATCCCAAGTTCTTCCGAGTGCTATCTAGCTGCCTTTGAGCTTTTTTTCTTGGGGGGAGAGGGAATTGAGGTAAGGTTGCTCATTATGTAGCTTTGCTGGCCTGAAACTCACTCTGTAGAACACACTGGCCTCAAACTCAGATCCTCCTGCCTCTGCCTCCTGAATGCTGGGATTAAGTGTGTGCCACTACAGCTGGTGCTTTCTTTTTCATCTGCCCATTATGGCTGTTTCTGATCCTTAACTACAGCACTAGGCAGGACCTGCAGTACAATGCTGGAAAGTACAGATGGTGAACGTATGCCTCCTCAAAGACAATGCATCAACTGCTTTGTGTTGTGTGCACGTGAGCATGCAGGTACGTACACTCATGTGCATGAGGCAGCCAGAGTGGACTACGGGAGTCCTCCTCTGCTACCCTCTGCCTTCGGACACAACTCTCACTGAACCGGGAGCCCTGCCCTGCCCTCAGTGTTGGGTTAGGATGTTTGTGTAACTCACCTGTACTGGTGAGGAAATCTACCCTAGATGCTGGTACTTTATTACGAATAGTAGTTTTACTGACTGCTGCTTTCTCCATCTATATACAACTCTTCTAAATATTAAACTGTACTTGAATTCTTAGTAGAAACACAACTTAGTTGTGGTATGTATGTTTTAATATATTTGGACTCAATTTGCCTCTCTAAAAAATATCTAAAAGATTTCTATATCACTTTATTATTCTACCTTCTTCATTTACTCAGTGTTTAGGGTTTTTAAATAAAATCTCTATTGTCTAGGCTGCTTCCCAAATGAAGTCTGAAGATGTAATTTACTGTAGATGTGAGTAGGAAATACAATGCAGCCTTGTTTGAGACAAGGTTTCTCTCATGTAGCCCAAGCTGGTCTCAGAGATGGCCCTGAATTCCTGATCTTTCTACCTCTACCTCCCACGTGCAGGGATTACAGGCCCATGAGGTGATATCCAGCATTCTAGGATGTTTGTAGTCCCTATAGAAACACTGGGAAACACCGACCTGTAAGGTAGCACCTGCACTGTGGGGAATCCTCGTTGTCTCACTCGCTAGGGATCCTATCTCCACCTCCCCAGCACTGGAATTATGGCCACGTGCTGCTGTGCAGTTTACAGTGCCCCTGGGACTTGAACTCCAGCCCTCAAGCATGAATAGCAAGCACTTAACACTGAACCAATCTCCCCAGCCCCCGTGGTAACCCTCTCCAAGTTATTTTCACCAGAGTAAGAAAGGGCACTGGCATTTCCTTAAATGGCCCAAATTTTCCCTTGCATGACAACCTTTGTTGATTGCTTTGATCTCCAGTTTTTGATTTTGTAAATTGGGGGAGAGGGGTTGTACATTTGAGTGCAGGACAGACTTGTCAAATCCCCTGGATCCAGAGGTACAGGTGGTTGGGAGCCACCTACAGTGGATGCTGGGACCCAAGCTCTGTAACCACTGAGCCCTCCCTCAGGCCCTGGTATTTTTGTTTTGAGCAAGCATCTTATTTTGTTGCCAAGCTGTCCTCCGACTCCTGGACCCAGTCTTCCTGCGTCAGCTTCGCAAGTGTTGGGCCCTTTGGCAGCATGACACCATGCTGCTATTCACAAGTTGACAAGCCTCCTTGGCAGAAAGGTCCTGCTTATGCCTTGGCTTTATCTAGAAACTTGTTTTCTTACATTTATTTGTGTGGGTATGAGTAGGGTCAGAAGGTCAAACTAACAGAAACTGTCCTCTTCCCTCATCCTGAGGGTCAGAGATTGAACTCAGTCCCTAGCCTTGGTGGCAAAAGTACCCGCCTGTTGAGTCATCAGTTTAAAAAAGATACTTATTTTTATGTTATGTGCATTGGTGTTTTCTCTGTCTGTATGTCTGTGTGTAGATGTTAGATCTTGGAGTTACAGACAATAGTGAGCTGCTATGTGGGTGCTGGGAATTGAACTTGGGTCTTCAGGAAGAGCTGTCAGTACTCTTAACCACTGAGCCATCTCTCCAGCCCTGTGCTGAGTCACCTTAACTGGCCCCAAGAAGCCTGTTTCTACTGACTACTCAGGTATTCCAGATTCAGAACTACCTTTCATCATATACACTCTTGGATTCAGTGTAGAAAGCAAGGGCAGAAGTCAACCAGATTGACTACTGGCAGTCAGGAATCCCCCCTTAAAGGGATGAAGGATGGTGCCACTGTTGTTGTAGGGTGAGGAATGCATGCTAATGCACCATGTGCACACCTGTTTCTCTGCACTTCTCCCAGGGTGCAGCGCTGAGGGAAGCAGTCTCAATAGGGAAGAGAGCCAGAGAGAAGACATCCCACTGTCATCTGCGATTGTGATTCTGAAGCCTGTCAGAAACCCCAAAATGTGAAATGCCTTGCAAGTGGGGCTTGGCCTTGAACTCTCTGTTGCTCTTACTTCCACTTCCCAAAGTCCTAGGATGACATTCATGTGCCACTGTACCATCCAGAAACAAACACACTGGAAGAACTGAGGGGTCTTAGCAGCCCTACTGTTGAGCAATTTCCACAGGAGTGACTGAAGGCACGTTCTGTCTACTCAGCTTTCTTTAAGAGAACTACATATATGTGTATATATTTATATCTGGCAAATGATAGAATTATGTGTGGGTGGGGGCAAGAGAGTGAGCGAGCACATGTGTGCCTTAACACCCGTGTTAAGGTCAGAAGACATCCTGCAGGCCTGAACTCGGGTCAGCCTTGGCAGCAAGTCCTTCCCCATGAACCATCTCAGCAGCTTTCTATTCCTTCTCGGTGCTCTACTATGGTAACCTGAGGTTGGCCCTCAAAAGAATTTTAGGTAGAATACTGAAGGTAACTGGATTTCTTTAGCTCACCAAGGCAATGGGCATGTTTTCAAGACAGGAAGGTATCGCACACATATTACATGGGAGGAGAGAAATAAATACAAAGAGCTTTCACACCGCTATACCAAACACCAAAGTCAGGATAATTTAAGTCCCTTGTGCTGCTTGTGACTTAAATAAATCACTAAAATCCCATGTCACTCTTAAAAAAAAGGTGTATTTACAAAATTGTAAGCTAATTTTAAGCTAATAAGCTTATTAAGGATGGTGATGAGATGTAACCCAGGGCAACCAGAAAGCCAACACTAACTGACACGTTAGTTAGAATGCCCGCACCCTGCCCTGCATGTTGTGGAGTACCCAGAGGGCATTTGCCTTTGCCCTAAAAAGTGTTACTTGCAATCAGGTTCAAAATCCTGTTTTAATGATGATGTAAATTTAAAAGGAACTGGCAGTTTTTCTCTCTTAATTCTTCCCTCAATTCAGTCTTTAAGTAGAGAATGATCCGATCCAAGGCCTCACTCCATCAGTGAAGTAGCAGCACCATCTGGGTAGGACACATTCCAAAGTGAACCCACACATGAGCAAAAACCTTACTGTTCGTGTATCTGGTAACCCAGCAGTTCTACTTCTAAGAATTTATTTCAAGAAAAGTTACGATGTACACAGGATTCAGTGAAGGGCTGTTTATAACTATGAAGAGATGAAAAAAGTCAAATTTTGCAATAGGCGATTAAATAAATTAATCATGATTTAGTCATACAGCAGAATAAAAACCCAGTAAAAATGATGCAGAAGACCATGCATGGCCTGGGGAAGAGTTCACAATATATTGTTAAGTGAAAAAGCCAGTTACAAAACAGTGTGCACAACATGAGCCCATTTTTATAAAAATATACATATTTAGCAAAGTAAAAGGACAAATGAATTTATCAAAATTTTAACATTGGTTATTTCAACACAGTAGGATGACTGTTGATTTTGCTTATCCATCCTTTCCCATTCTTTCCTATGTGCATTTTTTACAAGAAAGATTATTGAAAAGGGAGGTAGGAGAGGAGGGAGTTGTTTAATCTCAGAATAGCCAGCTATGTTCCCTAAGACTCCTGGCAAAGTGGCCATTATGTAAGTCTGTGCCTAAAAAAAACCTGCTCTTCTTTTTCCATTGGAGTCCCACAAATTTGCTTCTGGACAAACTGTACACTAAGCCATTTTTGATAGGGCTAAAACTACCACCACCACATACACAAAAATTCAAAGTAATTATTACTAATAAAAGAACTAGATGAGAAAATAGAAATCTTTTAAAAAGAAACCCAAGTACACACTAGTAAACTGTACAAAACAGCATCATCTAATGTTAGTGTATTGCAGATAGCACAACAGCAAACCAGAAGGCTCTTGTGTCACAGAAATCAGACTCACAGCTCTCCTGTTCACTACTTATGCCCACAACTGTCTACACAGAATCATGTCCACAGTTCCCACAGCCTAACAGGAAAGCTGACCTTTCAGTAAAGCTAAAATGACTATCAAAAATCCCTCCTCTTGAAGAGGATACTGTTAATACTTCAAGATAGGACCATTTCAGGAATGCTAGGACTGTATCAAATAGAAATGAATTCTAACACCCATGACAGTAACTAAAGCTACCTGAACAGGCACAGACAGTGATGGACGCCAAGTTTAACAGGCCAGACAATACTTGCTTCTGCATCCAACTTAATTATTCAATTACATTTAAAAAAGACGTTGCTTAAGCTATGGGTGTTTTACCAAAAAAATGTTTTTCAATAAATAAAGTGCTAAAAATCTAGCTAAGTTCTCATGCAAGATAGTATATAGCCAAGACAAACTCAAATTTGTAATAAAGGCAACTTTCATTCAAAATGAACTCTACCCTTATATTTTATTAAAAGGGCAAACATTATGAATTAACCCAGCTGCTTACTTGAATTACAAAATAACATGATTCAATATGAAAATAAGAAACTGTCTACAAATCTCTGACAGTAATAAATTGCAATATACAATGCATACAGGCGTCATACAGAGCAACAAACTCTCGTACAAAACAAAAATATTTTAATACCTTTAAAATCCAATTTTTTTTTCTTTAAAATCATTCATGAAAAAGATTCTCAAGTCAGAATTAACACCTCAATTAGTCAAGCATCAGGAAGCTACATTACAGCTACTTATTGTACAAAGAGGCGGCTTCACCCTTACTTCCTCCCAATGCCTCTGTTCCAGACTTGCTCAGACTCTCACTCTCCACAAGCTTGGTTCCATCCTGTTTTCAGATCACGAAAACTGAATCTGCTGGACACCGGAAATCTAAGATTTGAAAATGTAAATTAAAAGCTTAAAGTAACATGTCTATTTCAGATACCAAACAGGCAAGGCAGAGGGCTGCCCCCACCCCAGCTAGGCAGGCTGCCCAGCTCAGAGTTCTCTCAGTTGTCATCTATGTAGATGGGAACACCTGTAAAATGTTCTAATCGTTAAAGAACTTTAATAGTAATACGTATTTTGAGAAAAACTTATTGTATCCTTAATGTAACTGCAATTACATTAATGAATTGGAAATGATGGGTGATTACAAACAAAATCAGTGAGTAGCTGGGTGTGGTGGTGCACACCTTTAATTGGGAGGCAGAGGCTGGCAGATCTCTGTGAGTTCAAGGCCAGCCTGGTTTACAAAGAATTCTAGGAGAGCCAGGGCTGTTACATAGAGAAGCTCTGTCTCGAAAAAACAAAAAGCAAAACAAAACAGAAAAAAATGAGTGACTATACCGTGTGTTTGAAGCTTTCTGAAATGCAGACAGCACCGTACCTGTTGGTAGGACGTCGTGTAAACCATAACGTTTTGTTGCTGGCCATCCGCAGTTATTAAGCCAGCTGGTAACTGGTTAGCTGAAAGGAAGGGGAGGGGAAAAAAAAGAGCAAATGATCTTACTTTCTGGGCCTCAAACTTTGTTTAATGCCATTATGTCCCATTAGATTTCTCCCACACATGCAGAATATAAGCCCATGTAAAATCATGACTCACAACTCTAAACTGCCCTTAGCAACAGGGTTTGAGACATGCTCAGACGTAGCCTCACCACAGGGCTTGGCTGGCAACACAGGACTGAGCACCACATGTCCCGTAAGTAACATGTAAGCCTAAAATTTTCTGGTACAAGCTACAGTAGTCAATATTCCTAACTCAGGAATCTTCACTTGAAACTAGAAGTTATGGAAATGACTCATAACTATCAAAGAAAATCTCCTACTTAAAATCTACACATGTCACTCACTAACTTCAAACACAAACAAAGGCATAAACTTGTAGTGGTCACTGAGAACAGGTCTGAAAGATCGCCCAGTCCTGAGACTCGCCAGCACTGCTGCCTACACACTGCCCATATGGTGGGTGAGCCGCTGCCCAGCACAGCTGTGGGATGTGCTTACTGAATGCCTCTTCTGTGAGCTCCTCGCTTAGTCCATCTGTGGCTGAGACTGCTCCACCAATGCCCTTCTCTCCTTTCATGGCCTAGGGAAGAAAGAACCCAAAGTTGTTAAATGAGAATGTTCATGTAATGTCCCGAATCAGAAGCTTCTGTTAGAAACCTTTACTCTGAGTATTTTATGAACACTTTCTGGGATCACATATACACAAGCAGGCAGAGTTACCAGCCTTTATTATGATAGCTAGTTTATCAACCCTTTCCGGGATCACACCACACACACTCATTGCGTACACATGCACATGGGTGGAAAATAGTGGATACTCTAAGCTTTAGTGTTTAAAATTCCCAAATAAAAGTTAGTTTGAACCAGAGACCTCCAAAGTTCCACCTGTTTTCTGGGTACCACAGACAGTGTTGTGGAATTATTTGGGAGAGTACTGTGCTTTAGTTTTCATACTTTAATCATAAAAACACCCATACCATCACAGCAAGCCTGAGGACCTGAGTTCAGATTCCTAGCAACCCACTTAAAAGCTGGGTGTGGTGCACACACCTGTAACCAGTGCTGAGGACACAGACTAAAGGGCTCTGGGGCTTAGTGGCCAGCCAGCCTAGCTACTTGGTGAGCTTTGGTCTCAATGAGACTTGTCTCCGAACAGACAGCACCAAGTGACAGACAGCACAAGTGCGTGCACACACAGCGTCCTCTTGGTGCCCGAGAAGCCTCACACCGGCTAGGTTACCACAGCAGCACAGACCACTGCTTATGAAGTATTTTCTTTCCTTCCTTTTTTAATTTTCTCTCCCCAGAACGTTTCTCTGTGTAGCCATGGCTGTCCTGAAACTAGCTCTGTAGACCAGTTTCACAGAAACCCACCTGCCTTTTCCTCTCAAGAGTTAGGATCAAAGGCGTGCAGCAACACAGCTTGGCACTTAAGTAGTCTTTTCAATAATCTATAATTAAATTGCCGGAGTCTCTCTTTATAGACAAGGCACCAAAGTCTAAAGCATTTAAACCTGGCCACGATAAAACAGTTCAGACCTCAGGCAACCCAAACCCAGAATTCTCTTAATCACTACCCACCTGCTGAAGTTTGTAATAAACGAAGGAAACAATAAAAGGCTTGGAATTTAAATACTATAACACATTAAATACTACTGGAAATGTAATGCTGCAGAGTATTTAAGCGATGTATTGTAAACACTGAGGTGACAGTGCGTGTCATTTACCTCTCTGAACTTTTGAAGGTACAGTTTCAGGGGCTCCACATAGCTGTCAAAACCTAGCGTGGACATGGCAAACAGGATATCCTCCCCATTGATTGTCTTCCGCTTCTCTTGATGACACCGTTCGCTTGCTTCGGACGTTATAAAGCTTATGAATTCACTCACACATTCCTGAACACATTCTTTGGCATCTTTTGCAATCTGAAGGAAAAAAAGCCATGAGTAAATTTGTAGGGAACATAAGTATTACCTTAACAGCTGCAAAAGAAAAAGCTACAGAAACTGTATATCACTGTACTGACCGACAACCTTTTGACACAGGGTCTCGTGTCTCCCAAGCTGGGCTCTCTCTGCGAACTTTAGATCTCCCTGCCTCCACCTCTCAAGAGCTGGCACTACAAATGGAGTTTTAAAAGCCCAGAGCTTTGTGCGTGGTAAGCAAGCACTCCACCACCTGAGCCAGGGTCCTACTGCTGCTGATGGCGAAACTTTAGCCCCTTAAACACTGATGTATGTTGGAACAGCAACTCGGAGTCAGAATAAACAGAACAAACATGTACATGACAGTAGGAACTATTCACAGCAAACAGAACTGAGATGGTGAGAGCTACCACTGAGTGGCCCTACCGTCCCAAACAGATGAAGACCACATGCCCAGGAAGTCAACCCCAGTGCCTGCACTGAGCACACAATGGGTTCACACTCAGCAAGCACTTTTCTCAGCATTTCCAAGAAATGATGATCTAGCAGATAAACAACAGGCCCCTCCCTAAAACAAATAAATAAAAATGGGCTGAAGAGTTGGCTAAGTGGTTAAGAGTACTGGCTGCTCTTCCAGGACACAGGTTCAATTCCCAGCAACCCCATGATGGCCCACAACCATCTATAACTCCAGTTCCGGGGATTCGACTCCCTCTTCTGGCCTCAGGCACCAGGCATACATGTGGTGCAGACATACATGCAAACAAAACATTCATACATAAATAAAATGATTAAAAAAAAAACAATGTTCAAAAAAAAAAAAACTGAATCCACAGGATACTTAGAAAAGAGTAAAATATTGAATTTATTTACTTTTTACTATTGAGGCTAGAAAATGTCAAGTTATGGTTTCTGAGTATTGCCAGGAACAGCATAATGAATAAAATATCATTATGAATAAAAATTCTCTTTAAGTTCTGGGATCTGCTAGGCATTGCAGTGAATGCCTTTAATTCTTGGGAGGCAGAAGCAGGCAGAGGGCACCCTGGGCTACATGGCAAGTTCCGGGACACCCTATCATAATATATACATATATACATAAAAAGATAAAGTTCTGGGATCTAAAAATGAAAAACAAATAGATCAATCAAATAATTAATTCTACAGCCACTTAAAATGGCAGTGACACTCAAAATTCTTCCTAAAAAAATTGCTATTATTGGGCCCTATTATTGGGCAAGAAGGTTCATTAGGTAAAGGTACTTGCTGTCAAACCTGACCACCTGAGTTTGACACCAGGGCCAAAATGATGGAAAGAACTAAATTAAATACCATAAGTTGTCCCGTAACCTTTACACATGTTCTGTGCTGTTCTGTTCAATTTTATATGGTAGAGAAGGTAAATCAAAGTGCACACACTGAACGAAAACAATGGAATGCAAGCCAAGCGGATAACTCTATATTTCCTAAAGCAATGTTACATTATTATTTTATCTAGCATGCACACACACACACACACACACAACTTTATATTAAAGTTGTTACGGCTGAAACATGCAATCAATTTAACATGAGACATTTCCACTGTCCTCCTAACACCAGGCCTCTAATACCTGGTGGCTTAGTTATAGCATGTCTTTTTAGACCAGCCACATTTTAGCGGCTTGGTGGCCACAGAGCTGGAGTTCTGGGAAAAGACAGGGCAGGCATGAGCAAGTCTGCAACAATTCCTCTGCCCTAAACACACAGAGGAAATTTCTTAGATCAGGACTTACAGTGTGAGCGACATACCTATAGTACATTTATTGTAAGCTTTACTTTCAAAAGAACAGTTATAAATGGATGGCAAAAATTAATATATATATAAATATATAAAGTATGAAATTTACCTTAGACCAAGTGATACGCTCAATTTTGAGCTTTGTCTGTTTTATGACACAAGGTCTCACTATGTGGCCAAGGTTGGTGTGGACCGTATGTAGCCTTTGAACTCTTGGCAATCCTTCTGCCTCAGTTCCCCAAATGCTGGAATTAAAAGTGCCACCACACCTGGCTGAGGAATGTTTTGCAAAAGGCATTCTAAGAAGACAAAGCTACTGTGTGTGTCAGATGAAGTGCACATCACCCCATTTGCATTAAAAATGAACACAACTGTTTCCAAATGCCAGGGTGTTGTAAAATCTGATCATACCTGTCCAATGCAACCTAACGTCACTGACATTCTAGTGTCAGTGCACAGGGGTAGGTGAGAGGACTGAAGAGAGAGCACTGTTCAGTAGCCAAGTAGTCAGAAACAAATATTCGATGTGCTGAAAGGCTGGGGACTGAAATCAATAGCTAGCTACTGATTTAACTACGTATACATGTGTCTTACAGTTTCCATTCCCTCGCCCTCCCCCTGCAAAAGAAAAGCCAGATAAAGTCTCCTCTACGTTACCTTTCCTGTTTGAGGTATGGCATTTTTCATTATCCTAGCCACATTTGCAATTGGAAGATAAATATCTTGTTCTCTGAAACTTTCTTTTGAACCATTTGTATCTTCATGATCATTCATGCTGTCCTCAGTATCTAAAGAAAGTTTTTTAAGAATTAGGTTTAGGGGCTGGAGAGATTGCTCAACGGTTAAGAGCAGTTACTGCTCTTGCAGAGGACCCGGGTTCGGTTCCCAGCACCCACATCAGGCAGCTCACAACCGCCTGTTACTCCAGTTCCACGGGATCTGATGCCCTCTGCGTCCACAGGCAACTGCACACACGGTGCACATAAGCTCACCCAAGCACATACACATAAAGCTTTTCATAATTTTTACTTCAACCTTGAGAAGACTATCTGTGATGTTCTGAAGCAAGAGCCACGTGGCTCAATATCCGATTTGCATTATGTATCAACTGTTTTCCACATTTTCCTCAGGGTCAGAACTGATCTCAAACCCAGTGCCCAGCATTCTTGTCTTCACTGTCATGTAAAATCCCACCACCCGGTCTTCAAAAAGTTCCCTCATATCCCTATAGCACCTTGCAAGATGCCCCTTTCATGCAAAACCTTTGCTAGTTCTGTGCTTTCTCTAAAAGGTTTTATAATTCTTTTCGCTTCTCATTCCCCTCATCAAGATTTTTTTCCTGATGCCAGGTATCAGGTTTGTGCGCCTGGGTCTTGGTTCTATGGGCAGATGGGGGGTGCCCAGCACTGGGGGGAACGGAACTCAGTGTGGACTGCTTGCCTTCCATGTAGGAGGTCTTGGGCTCAATCCCCAGAAGCCGCAGGGTCATAACTCCTGTCTAACTTAGCTATAAAACTCAGTCTGCAACCTATGCTCCTTACAAACTGCTAGACTAAGGTTTATGTTTATCAAAGCCAAGTTTATATAATCCTGTATACAAAGGTTTATACAGTATAAAACTCCCAGCATGTATATAAACTTGTTCATATAAAGATTAAATTAAATTCTACAGACCTGAAAAATTACTGACTCAACTGGGTAGCGACAACATAGTATATAGGAGCACCAATCCCTTCACAGCTCCTAAAGCTACATGTTTAAATTTACAAATTAAAATGGCACTAAAGTAAACTATTTCTGGTGGATTAATTAAATAAGAATTCCTCTTATTTACTGTTTCCAGGGAGGCAGTGATAAGTTTTGAGAATTTCTGAAAGCACTAGCAGAGTCTTTCTAGGACTCAGCACGCTTCTGAAGACTAGTTCTAGTAAAACAGTAGGGTACTCCAAGAAGGGGCTTGCTTTTCAAGTATGTGGACAGAACCTAGGAGATACACTAACTGTAGAGCACTGAGTGACTACCTCCAGCTGCTATGCCTGTCTCTTTTTTCCTTGCCCTTCCTTTCTTTCCCACCTCTCTTTCTTTTGAGACAAGATTTTTCCATGTAGCCCTGCCTAGCCTGAAACTTGCTTTGTAGACCAGGCTGGCCTCGAACTTACAGAAATCTGCCTGCCTCTGCCTCCCGAGTGCTGAGATTAAAGCTGTGTGCTACATCTGGTCTTAACTTCTTATTTTGAGACAGGTGTCACAAAGCTGATTAAGCCAGTCCTGAACTTGTAACCCTCCTGCCTTAGCCTGCCATATAGCTGGGATTATAGCTCTGTGCCACTAGACCAGGCTCATTGAGACTTCAGTGAACTAGGGCATGCGATCGCTCTCTCTGCTGTAAAGACACTGGTGACCTAGTGTAGCCTGGCTCTGGCTGTGGATCTTACCATCGTGGGGTTGGATAACATAATGGCTTCCTCCAATGTAGTCTGCGGAAATCCCTAGTTGAGAAGCATCTGTTGTGGAGCTGTCGCCATCCATCTAAGGAGACAAAGTCTTTTAGTCTCTTCAGAAAACATGACTCGGCGCTTAAACTCTCACCAGGTGGACTAATTCTATTTCTCAGTTTAACTTATTGAAAGAAAATATATTTCTTGACTTGGAAAATTTTTAATAATTTGCTAACTACTCAATATTCCTGTCCATTTTCCATATGTAGTATAACTATAAAATCAAGAGAGAAACAAAACAACAAAATGAATCTACAGTTGACCTTACTTACCATACACCTTTTCCTTAGAGTACAAATCAAAGTGAGCAAAGCATTCCCAGGAAGTAGCCCAGCCCACCCCTCCCTTGAGGCCTAAGGATGTAAAATTTTGTTCCTGCTGCACACTTCCCTTTGCTGCCTCTATGTCAGCCAAAAGTACAGCTACCTTTTTTTTCCAGCAGGGTGTTGTTACAGAGCCCAGACTGAACTTGCAGTCCTCCTGCCTTAGCCTTTCTACATGAGGTATACACCGTCATGCCAGGTCTTGAACGAACCCATCATCTGAGTCTAATACAAGCATCTTCTCTTCCCCTGGCTCCTCAAACTTTTTTTTTCTCTTTTCTTTCCTTCTTTTTTTTTTTGTTTTTTTTTTCTCAAGACAGGGTTTCTCTGTGTAGCCTTGGCTGTCCTAGACTCCCTCTGTACACCAGGCTGGCCTCGAACTCACAGAGATCCACTTGCCTCTGCCTCCCAAGTGCTGGGATTAAAGGCATGTACCACCATGCCTGGCTCCTCAAACTTTTTGATTCTTTAAAGAAAAGAAAATATCTAAGAGACCGGAATATAGAGTTAGGAAAAGTATAACCACAGAGATCCGCTTCCTCTGCCTCCGAGAGTGTTGGGACTACAGTTGTGTGCCACTATGCCCAACTCACACCTTGTTTTCTAAGATAGTCTCTCACTGACCTGGCACTAGCCAATTAGGCTTGGCTGTCTGAACCCCAGGATCTGCTTGGATCCCCCTAGCCCAGGCTATGCACATCATCACGGCTGGCTTTTTCACATGTGTTCCGGAGACTGAACTCTGGTCCTCATGTGGCAAGTACTGAGTCAACCACACTTACTCCTCAGCCTCTACCTTTTTTCTTTTCAGCCTGTTTAGGACTATGAGAAACAACAATTTTAAGAGGAAAAATCTGGGAAGAAAGGAAAGTATCAGTCCTGAACAGACTCTAGTTCATTTCAGCAGCACCAGATGCAGCAGCTTTCTGCTTTGCGAATACTAGACAAGGAAGCCCTGGCCTGCGTGTATGGAGAGCTGCACGCGCAGGGCAGCAGCTGCACGCTCACTGCACACTGAACCAAGGCCTAGGAGACACACTAACTGTAGTCTGCATTCTCCACGGCTGGGGTTTCTCTAATACGAACATGCCAGGCTAGTCTCCAAGTTTTCAACATGGCATATCTCCTGTGCATCTGTTGGCTTTGGTAGCTAATTCAGCTGTAGAAAGAGATACATTTCTGTAATTAGAGCTGTTTTAAGGAGCGTTTAACAGTCTATGGAGATGTAGAGGTCCTATTCACTTACCTTCCTACCTATTTCTATATTTAGGGAACAGTACTGCCCTGCCATCTTACATTAACTAATACACATATCACCCATCACCCCAATAGACAATGCTACTTCTTATCATAAATGCCTTTCATGGACATGAAAATAGACCTGTTGGCCATGGAAAGACGGTCTACAAGGATAGCTGAGGGGTCACTATTTTGGAAGAAATAGGATCAAAAAGTTTGTCTCAGAACCCCAAATTGAAGACAAGTCTTGACTAGTAAGGTGTGAGATTCTTGGCTAGGTGAATGTTCACAGGATAGTGTCTTAGTGTTCCCCAAGCAAGAGTCTGTTCAAGGAGCTAGGTGGATCTAGAGATGAGCTGACTCATAAATAAAACCCAAGATACTAGAGCAGAGAGCTGACTCCTGGCATCTTGCTGTACGCGACCGTGTGGACTGCCTGCACCAGCCTTCCAAGTGGGCAGATAATACTGTTTCACAGCTGTCAGAATGAAGGGCAGAGCTGAGAAGATAGTGCTTGGCTCACAGTTACTGCAGGCGCTGGCTCGCCTCTTCATCTTCTGAAGCCCTGTGTCTTCTACTTAACTGCACATGGTGCATGTCTTTGGGTCTACAAGTTTTAGCCTGTCACTGCAAGCCTTCTGTTCCTTGCCTCTTTCTACCATTAAAATCCGCCCCCCCCTCCCCCTTATTCCAACATTCCTTTCCCGGCTGGAATTTCTTGACTTATCCTGTTCTGAAATCTCCAACGTCCACTTGTCTGAAGACAACAGCAGCAGCAGCATCCCTTAACACAGCAGCCTAACCTCTGGGCCTTACACCATGCTGGCTACTCTGCTGTATATAAGGAGTAGAGGGGAGAACTTGTTATGTAGTCTAAGGTTTGTTTTTCTATGAAATGTTTATGAAAGAGAAATGGAGATGAAAGTCAGCCAGCAATCAGTTCACAGACTGAGCACTCACTGCTTACTGGTCCACACTTTGGGGCACTGTCCTCATCCACAGAGAACAAATATTACATAATCTAGGGGAGAGGGTGAGGAGTACAGAGCAGTCTGGGCTCTTCCAGGCCACTGGGTCTGGAATCGCCTAGTTTAAAAATCCCTGCTACCTTCTGGTCATGAGAATTTGAGCATGGTGGATGGGTGGAGGACTTCCTCGTGGATCAGGAGACATAGCTAAAAACACTGAGCATGGTATACCGGGGATACTCCATGCTGTTACATACTTAGCATGTGTGTATATGCAGACATAATATAAATAAACATATTTAGCATATAAATGACAACCAACCAACCAATTGCTAATGCTACCAAGTGCTAAGAAATACAGATGTTTTACTAGTGACCTTATTTCAAAGGGGCTTCAATAGACTAGTCTGAGAGGGCCAAGAACAGCTCCATTAGGAGATGAAACTTAGCTAGCGATGACAGCACATGCCTTTAGTTTTAGCACTCAGAAGGCAGAGGCAAGCGGATTCTTGAGTTCAAGGCCAGCAAGGACTACACAGAAAAACCCTGTATTAAAAAACAAAACAAACAAAAGGAGATGGCATTTAAACTGAGACTGAAAGAAATAGAAAAAAGGGGTTGGGGGCACAGTGATGTTTCAGACAGAAGAAATAGAGAAACACAGTATTGGGGGACAAGCTAAGAGCCACCAAAGGGGTATTTTTAGTAAAAGAGTAGAGTACCGCCCAGGATAGAAAATGGAGGGGGCAACACCACAGCCAGAAGACAGAAGAGTGTGTAGCATTGCCACTGTGGCGGGAAGCAGGCTAAGATGATCCCCAGCACCTGTCCAGGGCCAGAGCCCTGCACATCACCATGAATTTACAATGTCATGTGCAGCTGAGGCAGTTCCTAGGCCTGGTGAACTGAGGTGGAGAAGCCACCTTATTACATTAGGGTCAGCACCTATGCTATCTGAGCTGACAATGATGGCTTTTTTGTTGTCTTTTTTGTTTTTTGTCTTTGAGACAGAGTTTCTCTGGGTAGCCTTCACTGTCCCAGCCAGCTTTGTAGACAAGGCTGGCCTCGAACTTGTGGAGATCCGCCTGCCCCTGCCTCCCTAAGTGTTGGGATTACAGGCATGCACCATCACGCCCGGCTGCTGCTGATATTCTTTAAATCCAATGAAGTGCTTAGGCCTGGCTTTTCATGTTCCCTCTGCATATCCACTGACTATATATTTAGAATGTTTAAGCTGCTTGGAAAGCCAGAATGTTCTGGTGCAAGGTCCCTGGCCTCCTCTGAGTTGGATGCACAGCTCCCACAAACGAGAAGTGTTGTCAATGGGTCACTTTCCACCCTCTCTGCTGAGGATTACAGAGCCGCTGTAACAGGGTTCTGTGCAAATGCCCCAGCAAAGGTGTGCTACAGCTTAAAAGCACACAGCATCAAGTGTCTGTAATTTCTGTTTTTTTTCTAACAGTTTTGGTTCTTCCAGGCACAAAGACCTTTCCTCCCAGACCCAACCTCACTTCTTATCTGCTCTTTATCTTCCTTGGAGAGTAAGAAATAGTATCAAGATTCCCATCTCTATGCCACAGCTGCGCTGTTATGGCTTGTGAAAACCTTCACTTTTCCCACTCTTTGGTCTAGCTTCACTCTCACTGCAACACATGGTTCTTACACACCCTTTCATTCCTATGTAGACTCCCTAATGAATGCTTTTAAACTCTGGCGTGCCAATGCCGGCACTCTGAAAGCTGCCAGAGATCTTGCAGCCTGACGGACCGGAACACTGAGGCCGCCTGCTCACTTCGTTCTCCCCAGACTTACAAAGCAATAATCTTACTCTGTCCCTAACTGTTAGTTTCAATCCACGGTTATTGTTTTCTCTTTCTTCCTCTACTCTTCTAGTGAACTCATTAAATGTTACCTCTACTCTCATAAATGCTAAATTTACAATCACTGTTTACCTGCCACACAAGCAGCCATCAAGGAACACTAGGACACTGGGGTATAAGCCATCTCCCCTCTCCTGGTAACTACTCATCTGAGCTAACTATGTCAGCATCGTCTGCTGCTCTCCACCGGGAACTGCCCCTCCTTTCCTACCTCACTGGATCACCATCCAGCCCAGCTCAGCATCCTGTCAAGACTAACTTAACAAAAATGCTTCCACAAGACCTCTTGTGTCAAATCCAAACCTCTTCAGAGCTTTACAAGAAGGTTCCTTTTGCCACCTAACAAAACCTTAGTACTAAAATATGCCTGGGGGACCACCAAATGCAGGGCTCTCATTTAAGAGTGAAGCAACCATGACTCATAGGAGCTGTGCCCCGCCTGGAGTCATAGATGCTGCAGCAGAGCCAGATCCCGCCAGGTGGGAGGTCTGTCACACCATCATCCTATGAAATCCCCACCTAGAAAAAAATGTCTGTCTCCATCTCCAAACCAGTGGCTCTGAGTGACAACTTTTACCTAACCAAATCCCATCAAGTGTCAGGCCCTCTTCAGGCCAGGAGGATTCCTCCTGACAGTCCCAGGTTAATTAACTACGCCCCTCTCAGCAAGTGCAGGAAGATTCAGCCTTTTCCATTCTGCACATAACCATGTTCACATTCATTAATAACCTACCAGCTGAGCAGGCGGCCCATAGCAATCAGTGAGCGTGTGCCAGTGGCTGACAAGAAGCAAAGGCGCTAAGCACAGGGACCGTCTGCCTCAACTGCAAAGATTCATACAGAACTAACCAAGATGATTAAAACATACTCACTGTCATGAAATACTGTCAGAATTGTACGTCAATGGTGCTCTCAAACACCTGTCACAAAGGTGTTGGATCCTTGTCCAATTTTAACCTAAAAGACAAACATCAATTAATAGTAACGTGTATGGTCTATAGGCTTTCCTAAAATCAAAGAGAACACAGGTCACCTTATGTCCTATACTTAATCAATGGAGGGGAAAAGTTAATTCTACAGGGAAGGTGGAAATGGCTTTCTAACATAGCCCTGGATTTGTTTTAATAATCAATATTCATCACAACCCTGAAAATAAGGGACCAAAGTATATATTATGCAAAAGACTGAAAACTCACATCTAATTTACATCAAATATTGACACCAAGTACAGAAATAGCCTACTTATTAACTTGAAATTTTGAGGGTGGCTTTCTTAAACGTTTCAGAGATGTACACATTTTTAAACTGAAAAGGAAGGAAAAAATGTCTATCAGACTATATGCTGTGCTGCCCCCACTGCACATGGGGAGGGCATGGCCACACTGCCCCAAGGGCACACCGAAACACAGACATCCACAGGGCCCTTAGCTATCGTGCTAAAGCGCCATCACTGTGAACTAAAATCACAGCAAGCCAGCAAGCACTCCGGTCTTACTGTAAGGCATAAATAGCTGAGTAAATCAAAAGCAGTGGCAATACTGGCACCTTCCTAGTTGCTGTTTTTGTATTTTTTTCAAAGGAAATACTTAAATGGAGGGGGTACAAAACAAAAATCTAGTATTAATTTCAAAGGAAGGATTGCAGATTGGCACTGTAGTATGAAATGTTGTACACAGCAGGGAAAAAAACTGTGGCTACTGAGTTGAATTTTAAAAATGGCATTCAAGGACCCAGACAAGCAAAGACTGCCTGGCATTGTTCTAATATTAAAAGTAATCTGTATTATCTGTCCATACATATCCCCTTTTATAGATCCAAAACTGCTCTTGTAGCTTTAAAAAGTGTGTCTGAACACTTAAAACACAGGAGTTGGGCATGCTTATGTATCTTGCTTAGAATAGGTGGGTACAGGGTGAGAGCCTTACCAACCCTTATAGTTGGCTAAGTATATATTTAGATTTAGTCCATTAAAAATAAAATAATATGGAAAGCATTTTCCTAAGGGCAGGTTATAATCTGTAAAATAGCTCAAGGGAATGCATACATCTGCTTAATGTTTGAAGAAATGCAAATTTGTATCCAAGAAAAGCAGCGCTCCCTTCCTCCAACCTCCATTCTTTGGCATGGACAACCACGGCTTTGCATCCATAGAATCCTTAAATTAAGTTACAGAGCAGTGCAGAAGAGGGAGGAATGATTTGCCTTTGAAAGGAATCCTGGTTAAACTCTCAATACTTCACCCATAAAGCGCCTATTTATCAATGCCACTACTACTGACCGGTTGAGCCCTCACTTTCTGTTGCCGTTTAGTTTCCCTCCCGAGAGCTGAAGACACCCCGGTGGTTTGTGGCACTATCCACAAAACGAGGGTCCGTGAGGGTTAGCGGGATGCCATTTTTTTTCTAAAGGTCGCCCGCTACCCAACCTTGCCTAAAGCAAACAGTCCTGCTGTAGCACTTCGGGCATGAGGAGGATCTGTGGGTGCTCGCTAATTCTTTGTTCTCGCAGAGCCTCCCGCCGCCCCCCTCCGCCCCCCAAGCACGGGCGACTGGAGCCCCCGTGCAACCTCCAAGACTCCCTTCCCACCTTCGGGGCAAGTCCGGGGCGCGCCAGCCGCCAGATGGCTGCATGCTGCGGGCGCCTGGCGGGCCGGGGGCCGCCAGGCCGCTCGCTCCTCGCGGGGACCCGCCGCCTCGGCTCCCAGGTGCCCGGGCGGCCCCGCCGAGCGCATTCCCCGCCGCCCGCGCCCAACGCCCGCCGC
>NW_026596091.1:3559383-3562468 GCF_907164565.1 Psammomys obesus | reverse complement strand
AGCGCCCGCCGCCCCGCGCTCGGCCCGGCCCGAAGCAGGGCGGCCTCGCCCGGAGGCCCCGCTCGCCCGGAGGCTGTGGACGGCGAGTGGCCCCCGGCCGCCGCGGCGTTGGCGGCGGGGACGGCGCCGGGAGGAGACGGACATTTCATTCGAGCTAAAGTGGAGTCGGTTTAGGAGCGATCATTGGCCGAAGCGAGACACAAACCTCCAATGCAGCCCTGGTTGGCTCCCGTCTCCAATCGGCTGTTTGGTTGGACAGAAAATGGCTGCGAAGGAACCAGTCCCAGCGCGGAGCTCCACTTCCAGGACTCGGCCTCCCCTCCCTCCGCCGCGGGCCGCTTCCCTCTGCGTGACACCCTCCCTCCGCGACGCTCGCGCCCGAGGCCACGCCCCCGCCACGCCACGCCCCGGAGCCCGCGAGCCGGCCGAGCCGCGCGTTCCGGAAAAGCGCGCGGGCAGGCTCCGGGCGCTCAGTGGTTTTCTGGCTGGTGGGCTCGGGAGAGGTCGGCGTCTGCCCCGGCGTTCTCGTCCCCGGACCGGCGCCGAGTGGGCCTGCTCCTGCCCCTTTTTCCTTCCAACTCCTTCTTCCCCACCTCTTGCCAGCGTCTCGCCCGCCTGACTTCAGCCCGGAGGGGATCGACCCTGGAGCTGCCTTCCCGAATGCCCGGAGCACCTCGTGTTTTCCTAGTGTCTCTCCAAGCGTCCTCGGGCACACCGTGTTCCCTGTCAGTCCGTGAATATGGCTGTTCGTTTTTCAGGTTTCGTTTTAGCACAGCATTCCTTTGTGCAGACTTGACAAGTCGGCCGGTGCAGCCGCGCACCACCCCGCACTCCGGGCTAAAGGCGCTGCTTTCTCTTGATAAGCCTGCCCCACCAAATTGGCTTACTACCTGAGGTGCTTTTTTCCGCAACTGGGTTGCAAAACCCACTGCCTCTGTATAGCCAAAGCCTGCCCTGTCAGCCTCACTGACATCTGGATCGAATATCCCTTGGCTACTGTTCTCCCTTATGGTGGAGACCCAAACTCCCTGAATGGCCAGGCACTGCAGGATGTATGCACCGGAGCTGGGAATTCCTTTACTTCTGCCAACAATTCCTGCCACCACATTAACTTTCTAGCTTTATTTATTTAAAAATATGTGGGAAATTTGTGTCCTAGGGCTTACAGGGATAAATAAGCAAGAAGATCGAGAGTTCCACCAGCCTGAGCTACGTTGAGACCCAGTAGAGCCAGGCCATAGGGTTTACACCTTTAATCCCAGCACTGTGGGTTCAAGGCCAGCCTGGTCTACAGAGCGTGTCCAGGACAGCCAGGGCTACAGAGAAACCCTGTCTTGAAACACCTTCTCTGCTCACCTCCCACCAAAAGCTAGGCTGGTGGCTCACACCTTTAATCCCAACAGTCTTCCTGGGGCCACCCCACTCCACACCGAGATAAGGGTTTCTTTTGGTAGCCTTGACTGTCCTGGAACTCCTCGTAGAGATCCACCTGCCTCTGCCTTCCAAGTGCTGGGATCAAAGGCCTCTGCCACCACATCCCGCTAATCCCAGTACCCCTGAGGCAGAGACAGGTTGATCTGTGTGACTTTGAGGCTATAGCCTCTCTACACAGTGAGTTCCAGAACAGCCAGGGCTGTTTTACCAAGAAACCCTGTCTGGAAAAAACAAACAAACCAAAAACAATAGTAATAATAAATATAGAAAGTCCTGGTGTTGTAGTTTATGCCTTTAATCCCAGTACTGGGAAGACACAAACAGGAACACTGGAAATTCCAGGCCATGTTGGGGTCCCTAGTGTGTTCACATCCAGCCCGGGCTACAAAATGGAACTGTATCTAAAATAAAATAAAAAATAAAATAAAATAAAATAAAATATTTTAAAAAGCATGTGTGAATACATATAAAGATTGAGAAAAGATGTTATTCATTGAGTTTCTACTGTGTCTAGAATACACAACTAATTTTCGGGCAAATATGGAACCAAGAACAAATGAGGCCAGGTGGTGGTGGCACATGCCATTGATCCCAACACTGAGGGAGGCAGAGGCAGGCGGATCTCTGTGAGTTTGAGGCCAGCCTGATCTATAGAATGAGTGCAGGACAGCCAAGGCTACACAGAGAAACCCTGTCTCAGGAAGAGACGGGAGGGGGGTTGTCAGGGCCATTAAGAAAGAGTTGCCATGGGAACAAGGATGGAGTAGAGTCAGCCAGGACAAGACTAGAGGACAGGTAATAGGACATTTGGCTGGGAAGTAGGCCAGGCTAATGTAGGGGTTAAAATGGATGAAAATCTGCCCAGCTAAAGTGCTTTAAAGTTTATTAATAAATATAACAGGTCTCTGTCTCATTATTTGGGAGCTAAAGCAAGAATAGAAAAAAAAACTTTAATTCAACATATATAGATCAAATAAATTCCATATATATTTATGGGATTTATTAGAGCGGGTTACAGGTTATGGTCTATCTAGTCTGACAATTGTTGTCTACCAATGGAAAGCCCAAGAATCCAGTAGTTGTTCAGTGCACAAGGCTAAATGTCTCAGCTGGTCTTCAGTCTATGCTGGAATCCCAGAGAAGTAGGCTCTAATGCCAGTGGACTTGCTGGTAAGAGTCAGGGCACACAAGCAAAGAGCGGGAACTTCCTTCTTCCATGCCACCAGAAGGTGTGGCCCAGGTTTGAAGGATCTTCCCACCTCCAAAGATCCAGACTCAGGATGGGTCTTCCCAGTTCAAATTATTCGATCAAGCAAAATCCGTCCAAGGTGTACCCAGACACTTGGATTTTAGTTAAATCCAGATGCATCAAGTTGACAACCAAGAATAGCCATCACAGTGTCTATCATAGCATGGTCTCCATGTGTAACCCCAGTTCTACCCTTGCTTCTCTCTTCTCAGTCCTTTCTGTGTGCTGAAACGCAGAAGGATATGGCTTCTGCTTCTCTCTCCCATCTTGGCTATAACATTCCCTTAGCCCCAACTACCACCTCTGGAGCCCCTGTCTTCACATACACACACACCAAAACAAAACATACACGCATACACACACACACACACACACACACACACACACACACACACACACACA
>NW_026596091.1:3559274-3559373 GCF_907164565.1 Psammomys obesus | reverse complement strand
ACACACACACACACACACACACACACACACACACACACACACACACATCTCAAGATCCTACGTGGCTCTTTTTCACTTCTGAGTCCTCTTTTTTTCAAA
>NW_026596091.1:3507052-3559264 GCF_907164565.1 Psammomys obesus | reverse complement strand
TTCTTCTTCTTCTTCTTCTTCTTCTTCTTCTTCTTCTTCTTCTTCTTCTTCTTCTTCTTCTTCTTCTTCCTCTTCCTCTTCCTCTTCCTCTTCTTATTCTTTATTATGTATACAGTGTTCTGCCTGCAGGCCAGAAGAGGGCACCAGACCCCATTATAAATGGCTGTGAGCCATTTTGTGGTTGCTGGGAATTGAACTCAGGACCTTTGGAAGAGCAGGCAGTGCTCTTAACTTAGTAGCCCCCAGTTCTGAAGCATGGTAGAACATGCCAGTAATTCCAACACTCAGAAAACTCCTAAGGCAAGAGGATTTTTGCAAGTTTGAGGCCAGCCTTTGCTGTCTTCTGCTCCTCACCTGCTGAGCCTGAGGCAAGCCCCACCCAGCTGATAGCTTAGGTTATGGCCTTGATAATGTACCCAGAGCAACAGCCACTTTCGGACTATTTCCCCAAAGAGACTGATAACAGTGTTTGCTTTGTAGGACCCTGTTTGGGAGTTGACCCATTGCACAGCAATAAGGAATGAACATGGTCTAATTACATAACAATTTGAAATGGCCGAATAGTATGGCACACACCAAAATATGCTGCCAACTAAAAGTGGTAAGTAGGTTCGTTCTTTCTTTCTTTCTTTCTTTCTTTCTTTCTGAGGCCTCACTTTGTAACTTAGGTGGGTCTCAAGCTGGGGATCCCCAGTCATGTCTTCCTAAATGCTAGATTTACAGGTGTGCACAACACCAAGCTGAACCATTTGTTTTTATGTTTACTTATTTGTATGTGTGTATGTTCCACTGCCTTGGCACCTTCGTGGAAGTCAGAGGTCGACTTTCAGGAGTTGGTTCCTTACTTCCACCATGTGGATTCCAAGGTACCAAACGGCCTTTACCACATGAACCACTTTGTAGTCCACGAACCATCTCTTTTCATTCTTTTTTTTATTTTATTTTCTTGTATGTACATTGGTGTTTTGTCTGCATGCATGTCTGTGTGAGGGTGTGACATAGTGGAGTTACAAACAGTTGTGAGCTCCCATGTGTGGGCTGGGAATTGAACCCAGGTCCTCTGGAAGAACAATGAGTGTTCTTAACCACTGAGCTATCTCTCTAGCCCCATTCTTTCTTTAAAACAAAACATTTTATTGATTCTTTGTGAATTTCACATCATGAACCCCAATCCCACTCATCTCCCAGTCCCTCCATACCTGACCTCTGCCCTTACAACCTCCCCCCTCAAAAAACAATGAATGAATGAATAACTAAATAAGAACTTGTCACGGAGGCTTCGGTGTGTCACACAGTGTCCCTTCTGCCCAAACAGCTTTATGTAGCGGAAGTTTTGGTTTCTTTAAAAACTCAGCAATGTTGTGTAAATATGTTTTTGTGTTAATCCCAAGCGTGGGATCTGGGACTGCCTTAGTTTATCCACGGCTGATAACCGCCTCCAGCTGCTCAGAAAGGGGTGTGTTCTTTGCCAGCTGCAGATAGTTTAAATCTAAGGACTCAGAGCAGAGATAAACACCAGAGCCTACAGAAAGGAGGAGGAAGCTTCAAGGGCTGCTGGGGCAGGTGTGGGAGGAGGGTCAGGACGGGTGGGGAAGAAGGCTGCTGCTGGATATCCTGACAACTGAGACTGTCATGCCCCAAATAATGCAATGACCCTAACCAGCCAGAACTAAGTCTAAGGAGACCTAAGTCCCTTTCCCTTCTAACTTTCTTTCTCTCCGACCTAGGGTTGGGGGGTTGGAAGGGAGGTAGAGCTTAAGGAAATAAAGTGGAGTGAGAAAGCAGAGCCTACAACTTCACTTGGCGCACATTCATTGCAGTGAGTCATCGGCCTGCTTTGAGGTCTCTTGGCTTCTGCTACACCATCAATACTAAATCCCCACTGCTCTCCTCTTGGATACCCTGGTGCTGCCCTGTGTCTTTGAGATTCTGCAGGAGTGGTTCTGAAGGATCTGCGGCACCTTTGCACACTCCTGCAGTTCATAGATGGGGTAGACGTCGGAATGAACCAAGTCAAAGCCCTGGTTCAGAGCTGAGTTGGTCAGCCCGCCAGCTCCCCCACCATGCCACCAGGGCCAACTCTCCAGCTTTGCCCAGGCAAGGGGTGGGACCAATTCTCTTGCCTGCAGCAATCAGCAAGGGGTATGACCAGCTCTTCTGTAGCCACAGCCTGCCAACGCTCCAGGGCTGCACTGGTTGAGGGGTGGGGCCAGCTCAGAGCAGGGACTTCCCACGACCTTTGGTGGTACCACCTTTGGTGGTACACGGTCATCAACACAGACCCTGCTGCAGCAGGGCCACAGATCCACACGTGGTTTTCAATGGCAGTTTAGGCCAGGACCTCACCAGTTCTGCCTCTCTTCCTGGTGCACAAACCATTCCGTTGCTCTTTCGCTCCCATCTCGCCACCACATACTTGCTCATTGTAACGGTATGCCCACACGTTATTCATCATTTGTTTTTCCAGAGACAGGGTTTCTCTGACTAGCCTTGGCTGTCTTGGCTGGCCTGGAACTCACAGTAATTCACCTGCCTCGGGCTCCCTGAGTGCTGGGCTTACAGGTGTGCTTACTCACCATTCCTATTGAGTCCAGAGCCATGAAGAGTGAGACACAGAAACCCGACTGCTGCAATTCTGCAACATTCAATCTCTGTACAGAGAGTCTCTGTTTTGCTCCTTCTTCTGAGAGACATGAGCAGCTACAAAACTGTCATCAAATGCTACAAAGAGCAGATTGCTGTAACCGTCCACCATCACATCCGTGTATCACACCCTCTGAGCACAGTCTAGACATTCCCATTCCTCCTGGGAGAGGTCCACAGCGCCACAACCCTGAATGTTAGCAGGCCCCTGGGAACATTTACCAGAGGAACATTCATTTTTCTTGTTGCTCTTCTCTGAGTTCCTGTCTCAGGAACAAACACTGGAATTCTTGTTGAAATTTCACATCAAGGTGTCAAAAACATAAAGCTTACTATGCACGAACCCCTCTCCGTTGCATCAGCCTCCACATTCCAGGACCTCTACAACGACAGCTCTCTCGGGAAAGAATTCTGAGTAATTCATTTCAACAGCATGGGGGAGTTTCTGGTATATTTGGTACTGTCTAATTTCTCTCCACCTTCCTGGGCTCTAGGTTCTGCATCAGAACTGAGCAGGTCTGGCTTTTCAATGAAACCCATGAGATACTAGCCTACTTCTTCCTCTTCCATTCAGAACTATGTGGCTCCCTAAGTCCCATATGGAAAATCCACAAACCATTTCTTAATGGTTGCCTTGTAGAGGATGTCTTAGTCCAGTCTATTGAAACAGAATTCCTAGGCAGAAATTTATAGTGAACAGAATTACTGGCTCATTGCTCTGTAGGCTAAGAAGTCCAAAGTCAAAGGACATACAGTGTGCCTGAGGCACCTGGTAAACACTTTCTTTATTCTATGTAGACAACATTGGTGGAAGAAGGAGAGAGAAAAGAATCTCCTTTGTCAAAAAAAGAAAAAAAAAAAAAAACCCAGAATCTCAAAGAGTTCTTGTTTTCTAACAAGCCCATTCTGGATTCTATCACAGCATTTTCGGGAGCAAATCTCCCATCTTAAAGGCTCTCAACACTGCTGTGTTGGGAATTAAGCTCTGATACCTGAACTTCAGGGACCACTTTTAAACCAAAGTGAAAGAGAAAGAGAGAGAGAGAAAAGCACAGGGGCTGGCATTACGTTTTAGTGATAGACCATTCTAACCCTCAAAAAGGGAACTGTGAAAAAACAGTGGCAGTTCTCCTCATGTTGCTGGCTTGGTGGAGAGTGGATGGTGTGTGGGATCTGAAGTAGAGTCTAGAGTAGAACCCTTATGCCAGCCTTTACCGCTGAGTACTCTGGGGTCCACAGACTACATATGCCCTGTTGGTTTGAGTAGGTATGGCCCACACAGACTCCTGTGTTTGAATGCTTGGCCCATAGGGAGTGGCATTATTAGAAAGTATATGTGTGGTCTTCTTGGAGTAGGTGTGGCCTTGTCGGAGGAAGTGTGTCACTGTGGGGCAGGCTTTGAGGTCTCCTGTGCTCAAGCTATGTCCTGTGTGGCACAGTCTTCTCTGCTGCCTGTGGATAAAGATGTAGAACTCTCAGCTCCTTCTCCAGCACCATGTCTGTCTGCATGCTGCCATGCTTCCTGCCATGATGATATTGGACTAAACCTCTAAAACTGTAATCCAGCCCCAATTAAATGTTTCCCTTTATAAGAGTTGTCTTTGTTATCATGTCTCTTCATAGCAAAAAAAAACTTACCTAAGGCAGAAGTTGGTAACAGGAATGGGGTATTGATATGATAGACCTAACCATGTTTTTGTTTGGAGGAAGCAGATTTTGGGACTTTGGATTGGAAAAGCAGTGGACTGCTTTAAGCAGGGCTTAATTCGCCATCCTATTAGAAACGTGGAAAAGAGTAGTGCTGAGGGTGATTTGAACTGTGAAGGGCCTAAGAGACTGTTCTTGTGATATTTTGACAAAGAATGTCTGCCTGAGGCTAAAGGGAAGAATTTTGGATTAATAGAGTTGGCAAGGGAAATCTGAAAACAGCCTGGTATGGACAGTGTCCTGTGGTTACTAGTGCGCAAGCTTGTGAAAATCTATAACTGAAAGGAGCAAGTTGAGTAACGAAAGTTACAAAATGTGCAATCTGAGGAGAAAAGGGCACCAGGAAGTGGAATGGAGCTAATTCAAGGAGATAAACAAATTAAAGAAAAGCCTGGTGTTAAATGGAGTAAAAGGAGCCGTAACCTCGGGGCAAGACTGCACCCAGCTAACCTTCCAACTTGTGAAAAGGTGTGGCGGTGTACAAAACTTTTAATTCCAGTTCCTGGAGACAGAGGCATGCGGATCTCTGAGTTCAGCCTGATCTACAGAGCACATTCCAGGACAGCCAAGCTTAGGCAATAAAGAAAACCATCAAAAACAAAGCTAGTGAAGATGTGATAACAAGGGTCCCTTGTTCCAGCCGTACTTGCAGAACTCGGCAGCTTCAGCCATGGGGTTCTTGCTTTAGAGTCAAGGACAAAAGAAAGTGCTGAGGCCTGATGTGTGGCGGAGTGTTGGGACGGAGGTCTAAAAAGACTGTTGTGTGAAGCTGTGAAGGTGAAGCCTGGATTGCCTTGGAGAACCCAAGAAGTCAGAGCTGCTAACAGGGAGTGGAAATAGCCCAAGAGAGAGAAGTGTGTTGCAGTCAACAAAGCTGAAAGGAGTCATCAGACATGCAGATGCAGAGTTTGGAGTCTCCCCTGCTGGGTTTGTTGTTGTTATTTGTTTGTTTTGTGTTTGTTTTTTGAGACAGGGTTTCTCTGTGTAGTCTTGGCTGTCCTGGAACTCACTCTGTAGACCAGGCTGGTCTCAAACTCCTAAAGCTCCACCTGCCTCTGCCTCCAAGCTTGGAGATTAAAGAGCCTCACCACTGCCAGGCCCCCCTGCTGGTTTTCAGTCTTGCCTTAGTCCAATATTTCTTCACTATCCTCCTTTTCCTCCTTTTTAGAACAATAATGTATATCCTGTGCCATTATATGTTGGAAGTATGTGATATGCTTTTTTATTTTTATTTTGATTGTTATACGGGGATTACAGTTAAGAGATTGCATGAATCTCAGAAGAGACTTTAAATTTTGGACTTTTAATCAAGGTTGAGACTGTTACAGACTATGGAGACTTTTGAAGTTGGACTAAATGCATTTTGCATTATGCTATGGCTACAAGCCTATGAGGGTCAGGGAGTGGAATGTGGTGGTTTGAATAGGTATGGCCTCCGTAGACTTATGTGGTTGAATGGTTGACCCTTTGGGAGTGGCACTATTAGAAGGTGTGGCCTTGTTAGAGGAAGTATCACTGTGGGGGCAGACTTTGAGGTCTCCTGTGCTCAAGCTATGCCCCGTGTGACACAGTCTCCTTCTGCTGTCTTTGGATCAAGATGTAGAACTCTCAGCTCCTTCTCCAGCACCATGTCAGCCTGCATGCCGCCATGCTTCCTGCCATGATGATAATGGACTAAACCTTTGAAACTGTGAGCCAGTCCAATTAAATGTTTTAAAGAGTTTCCGTGGTCATAGTGTCTCTTCACAGCAATAAAAGCTTAACTAAGACACACCCCTTGTGCCTTCATTTCTTTATCTGCCAGCTGACTTCTTCACCCAATTTCTCACAGAATTGTTGGGACATGAGGTCACATGCAGGGTTTAAAGTGGTGCTGCCTCTGAGAGACAGCCAAAACCACGAGTCATTTGTTACAGCGGTTGAGACGGTTATGACTGAAGAGGTTATTAAAACCAAGAATAATGGAGTACTTAGGAGGTGTAAGCTTTATTAATATTCCTCTACTGCAGCAGAATCATGCCATCCAGGAAGGTTTACCTAGTTTAACCAGTTATGAGAGTTATTTATGTGCTCCGTGATAATGAACTTGTGAGTTAGAGGTGCCCGAGGGCAGGAATCAGAGCAGTACATTTTCATAAGGACTCCAGGGAATGGCTCCAGGAGGGAGGGCTGCTGAAGCAAGCTGAACCCGGGGGGGGGGGGGGGGGGGGGGGGAGCTCTTGAGAGTGCTATGGTAGGAACTGGAGGCCATTCCCCTGCCTCCTAGTTCAGGCAGCATGACAGCACGGGGACGTTTAATGGCTTGACATTCACTATTTGGGGCCTCTCTCATAAGTATGGACACTCCAAGATGAAAAGGGAACTTCACTGGAAAGTGTGTGGGTAAGAGTCCTGCAAAGCTCAGCCACTCCAGGATTGGCACATCTATGAGCTTTGTATTATCAAATTCTCTTTTCTTTTTTTTCTTTTAAACACTCTCCCTTCATTTTCTTTTTCCTTGTTACAGTGCTGTGGATTAAACCTAGGGCCCACGTACATGCTAGGTAAGTGCTGAGCCAAATGCCCAGCTCTCCTCTGCTTTTCTGGTATCTCTTTTTGCTGCTCTCTAAGCTCATTCTTGGTTTGCCCAACAGTAATCCCACCCGGGGAGTTTTATCCACTCACTCCTCACCCTTTGCCATTTGCTTGGCTAACTCCTAGGTATTCTTCCAAATTTAGGTTAGATAACACCTTGCTTCGATGATTAATCTGGATTGGATTGAGAGACACCATAGAAGATTAGCAGGGCATCCCTCTGAGTATGTCAGAGTATGTCTGTGATTTTCAAAATGGATCAGATCAGTCATGAGGGCTTTGACCTATAATTGTTTAATACACTGATAATTTCAAACTACTTATTTATTTATAGGCAGCAGCTCACTATGTAGTTCTGGGTGTCCTGGAACTCGTTATGGAGGCCAGGATGGCCTTGAACTCACAGAGATCCACCTGCCTGTGCTCCACCAGTGCTGGGATTAATGGCACAGGGTTGGATTTAAGCTTTGAAAAAACTTTTGGGGAGCGGTGGGACTTTGAAAGGTGAGGCCCAGGTGAGAAAGTGAGTCACTGGAGATATGATCTGAAGGGTAGTTTGGGTTCTGATCCCTTTTGGTTCCTCTTCTTTTCGCCCTGGCTGCTGTGACATTGAGGGAATGATTTATAATAAGCCTGTCTGACTCCATGACAGGCTTCAGAAGTGGCCTCAGACTGAACAGGCCTGAGATTCTATTTCTCAGAACACAAAACTATATCGTCCATGGAAACCAGATACAATAACTCAATAACCTCCCTGAAAACCAGAAACAATAATTTAGGTAAGTCCCCAAGCACTTGAAATCAAATTAAAGGTCAGTTTAAAACTCTTTGTCTAACTATTCAAAATGATACTTTGTTGCCTGGGCACCCCATGAAGTCCCCACCCCCCACCCCCTTATTCCCTAGATCAGCACCAACCAATTAATGAAAAGATTGCCTAATCACGCTAGAGAAATCCCCTACCTGTCTTTAAATTAAGCCTGGGTGCTCACTTCAGGGTTGCTGTTCTATGGAATGGTGGCCCCAGCATGCTGGCAATTTCTGCAGAATAAACACTCCTTGCTTTTGCAAGGAGTCAGAGGTCTTCTTTCCAGCCATTCCTGGACCCAACAACGCGAGTAGCTTTCCTCTACAGTGAACTTCCTTGTGCTCCTGCCCACCCTGGAGCCTGAAAGGATTGACTGGAGCCTCAGAAACCAGGAGCCAAGTTAAGCCTCTCCTCCCTGAAGCTGCCTCAGGCATTCTGTCACAGTGATGGCAGTGCTGAGGCATACCTCCTCCAGAAAGCTTTCTTGACCCCAGCTCAGGAAGCAATATCCATTCTTTTAAACCACTGTTCACCCCGCTTTGTAATTTTAAATTTTCATTCATTCTATAATTTGTTCAGTTGTGTTTGGTTTTGGCTTTTTGAGACAGGGTTTCTATGTAGTCCTGGCTGTCCTGGAACTCCCTATGTAGACCAAGCTGGCCTCAAGTCATAGAGATATATCTATCTGCCTCTGCCTTCCCAGTGCTGGGATTAAAGACATACACCACCATGCCTGGCTCTCTTTGTTGGTTTTTGAGACAGGGCAGGTCTCAGAAGCCCAGGTTAACACCGGACTTCCTCCATCTCCCAAAGTCAGGGTTACAGGCATGCCGCCCCATGCCTGGCTGGGGCTATACGACTGTGCATTTTGTTGAGCCAGATTAGTATCTATCTTTCGATTTTTTAATCTCTACATGTTCCTTCCCTCAGAGCTGAGTGAAAATGTACTAAATGAATGGGTATTGAATAACTAACCCTGTCCCTCCTCTTCTCCTCTTCCAGCAAGCGCCTACAAAGAGGTGGCCCCTTTGTTCTGTTATTCCCACCATCTCACTCCCACACCACTGCCTCAGGCCAGGGGACCTCCCACCATCATGCCAGTGGCGTGACACTGATTGAGTTCATTAAAAAAAAAAATCAACCAGGCATGGTGCCCCACACCTTTAATGCCAGCACTCACAGAGACAGAGGCAGGCAGATCTTTTTCAGTTCGAGGCCAGCCTGGTCTCCATATCCAGTCCAGGTCAGCCAAGGCTACACTGAGAAACCCTGTCTTGAAAAAACTAAAAACAAACAAAAACAAAAACAGACAAACAAAAAATTACTGGACATTGGTGGCCCATACCTTTAGTCCTAGCACTCAGGAGGCAGAGGCAGGGGGATGTCTGTGAGTTAGAGGCCAGTCTGGTCTGCAGAGTGAGTTCTAGGACAGCCAAAGCTACACAGAGAAACCCTATCTCAAAAAAAAAAAAAAATCGAAATAAATAAATTTAATTTAATTTAAAAATCAAAGGGTAAAAAGTGATAATCACAATGAAATCCCAGGACTGACTCTTAAGCCCAGAGGATGGGACCTGGAGCCTCACTCTGAGGAGGCCCTGGGTCTGTGTTTGCAGTGAGGGAGCTCTGCACCCCGCCCCTGCTCGGCCCATTAATCATCTGCCGGAAATAGCGCTAGCTTGGCTAGGAAGGCTCTCCTCAACATTTGAGGACACACATTCTGGCTTCTATCAGGCTGCTGCTCACATTTTTGGCACCTGTTTGACCTGACCTCTGAAAACCAATCAAAGTCCTGGCTACTGATGTTGTCCCAGCCTTAGACCCATCCCAAGAGTCGCCCTGAGCCTCAGTCTCTCATCAGAGACTCATGTCAAGAAATCCCTACCTTCCAAAAGCAGTAGTCCTTCCTGGACCTACTCTAGGAAATCCATTTTTACTCTTATATGGTTTAAGTGTGAAGTATCTCCCCAATAGGTAGGTGTTCATCGTTTTTAGTTATAAATATATATAATACACATATATAAATGTGTGTGTATGTGGTAGAGGGAAACAGTATGAGCACAGGAGTACCGGTGCCCTCAGAGAACAGAAATGGGTCTCACATACCCTGGAGTTTGAGTTACAAGCGGTTATGAACTGCCTGGTGTGGGTGGCAGGAACTGAACTCAGCTCCTCTGCATGAACAGTACCTGCTCTTAGCCAAGGAGCCACCCCAGCAGCATCCAAGAGGCTCATGTTTTGAAGACCAGGATCCCAAATGGTGGCTGTCTTAGTTAGGGTTTTATTGCTGTGAAGAGACACATGAGCATGACAACTCTTATATAGGAACACTGACCAGGCTGGCTCACAGGTTCAGAGGGTTAGTTCACTGTCATCATGGTGAAAAGCGTGGTAATGCAGGTTGGAGAAGTAGCTGAGAGTTCTACATCTGAATCTGCAGGCAGTAGGAAGAGAGAAATGACACTGGGCCTAGTCTGAGCTCTTGAAACCTCAACCCCTCATCCCCAGTGACACACTTTTTCCAGCAAGGGCACACCTTCTAATAGTTCCGCTCCTTATGAGGGCCATTTTCATTCAAACCACCACAGTGGCACTACTGAGAGAGAGAGCTGAGTGGGTCACGGGAGACTCGAGCTTCATCAATGGAGTAAACTGTTGACATGTTCATAGCTGAACGGATTATTAACGTTTGGGCAGCTCATCAACATTCCATCGTGGGTGGCCCACTCTGAGGTGCTATTGGCAGTTCATGGCTGCTGAGGGAGGAGCAAACTTTCACTGCAGTGAATAACTCCCCACCCATGCAAGTCACCCCAATTAAACTCAGTGGGTTCTGAAACAAACACAATATACCTGAGAAGAAAAGGGAACCTTGGGAAGAAGGGATTCGGTGGGAATGGAAAGGCGAGGTGGAGGTGATGAAGGTGTGTGAAAAGTGACTGTGTACATCACACACTTGTGTGAAACTGTCAAGGAATTTCAGGATGACACACAGGACTGTTGGAGGAAGTGGGTCGCTGAGGATATGCCTTTGAAGGACAAGCGTGCTCCACAGCCTGCCTCTCTCTCTCTGGTCACCATGAAGTCAGCGACAGAACTCCAGCACAGCCCGCTGTAGCCGAGAGGCTCTGCCTCACCACAGGAGTAACAGTGGACAGAGTCAACCTTGAAGGAAGGCCTTCAAAATGGGGAGGTGCAATGAAGACTTCATCCATCAAGTTGTTTATCTCAGGTGTTTGTCACAGAGACAAAATGCTGGCTAGCACAATCCCCTAGCCACATCTTCTTTCTTGTGAAGCTTTGTCAATGTCTTACTGTTCATGCTCAGTGTCACCAGTTTGTACAGTAAGCCTTAAAGGAGCCTGCAACAGTTTTCTCAAAACTCAACTGAGCCAGGAGTCAGCAGAATAAATAAAGCACACCAGAAAGAGCACATGTTGGTCACTGATGTCAAAACCCTGTGGAGAGGGGCTGGGGGCTTGCCACCCGTCCTGTGGAGAAAGTGAACACATGAGGGCAGAAGCAGAGAGGAAAAACAGTCTCTGTGGAGTGTCTGTTCTTCTGTCTCATCTAAGCTATTACTAGATTTTGTCACTTGAAGTTAAGTCCTGAGTAACAGGGGCTTTTTATATATCATGTTGAATAGTGTTCCAGACATAACAACTGCAAAAGGGGAGTTAATTTTGTTATTTGTGACGTTTTTAAGCGTCTCCTTTCAACTGAGTTAATAAGTAACCATCCTTCTGCTAATCTATAATGCAAATGAAACCATTAGAAAGCTGTAGTTAGCCTGGCAGGGTGGTGCAGGTCTTTCATTACAGCAGGCAGATCCCTGTGAGTCTAAGGACAGCCTCCTCTACCTGAGTGAGTTCTAGGACAGCTAGGTCCATAGAGGGATACCAGGCCTCAGAACAGACAGACAGACACATGCATAAGCAGGGAGAAGAGAGACTGAGTGGAAGAACACAGCACGCGAGACACAATGAAAGAAGCTCAGATAAAAAAATAAATAAACTGGACTTTGTTTCAAAGATTTATTCGTTTTTATTTTATGTGTGTGGGTGTTTGCCTGCATGCGTGTCTGTGCACCATGTGTGTGCAGGGCCCGTGGAGGCCAGAAGAGTGTTGGATCCCCTGGAACTGGAGTGACCGACAGACAGACAAAGCCTCCATGCGGGTGCTGGGACGGAACCCAGAGCTGGAAGAACAGGCAGTTCTCCCAACCACTGAGCCATGCCTCCAGCTCCGACCTCTTCTTAAATCCCAGCTGAAGAAATATTTGCCCACATTTTATGGCCATGGACAAGAGCTTTTACAGATCTGACCTATTGTTTGGAAAACCATCAGAGTCACTGCATTCCATGAGACCTCACATTAAGCTGAGACCAGATACCCTAGTTGTACCCTTTTTCTGGCTATTGGCTCTGCCATCTATTCATGGGTGGGAGATGGTGTTTGAAGGATCTTAATTATAATCATCCAGCCACATATAAAGCTGGGTTATCAAACTTGGTAAGAGTGGGACATCTCTGTAGCACACAACTGTCTGCCCAGCTGCACTGTGTCCTTGCTCAAGGAACCCTGCTCTCCTTCTTTAGCAGTAGGAAAGTTGTCAGAATCAAAATGGAGTTACTTATGTCATTCCTGAAGAAGAAAAACTGAATAAAGGAAACTGATAAAGCAGATATTACTAACTATCCAAAAGACTGCCAAGACTAGACTCACACACCAAAAATCCCTGTGCCGGGACAACTGTTTTCTCAGCCTCGGGATGAGGTGGGTCACCAGGTTATCAGCTGGTGGCCAAGGCTTATTGTTTTTAAGTAATCCTCCTTAGTCTGTCTTTAACTAATTTTTTTTCAAGACATGGTTTCTCTGTGTAGCCCTTGCTGTCCTGGACTAGCTCTGTAGACCAGGCTGGCCTCAAACTCGCAGTGATCTGCCTGCTCCTGCCTCTGCCTCCCCCAGTGCTGGGATTGTAGGGGTGCTCCACTATGCCCGACTTAAATAAATATTTTTTAATTGGAAAAAAAGAAATCTCTCTTTACTCAACTGGTTTGAATCTTTCCACAGTTCATCATGGGGCAGGTACTCCCATTGCAATGATGCCTCTAAAATAAACTTAAGCTTTTAAGAATCCCCGTTGTTAGTTTGTTTCCTCCAATCTAACCACACAGCCCCAGTAAGTGCATGTGAACTTAACACAACCTTGCCAGTACCTGACTTCCCTCAGCCAAGCTCAAAGAGTGGGTTTGGGCAAACACTGTTCTTCCATCCTTTTGTGTTTTGTTTGAGATAGGTAGCCCAGGCTAGCCTCAAACTCACTCTGTAGCTAGGATGATATTGAACTTGAGATCCTCTCACCTATGTCTCCGGGGTGCGGGGATTACAGTCTGTGGGGTGTGAGGATCGACTCAGGGCTTCATAAACATCAGGGAGCACTCTATCAGAGGAGCTGCACCTCCAGCCCTCTGTGGAGTTCAGAAGTCTAGATCTAGTGCTGGATGAAGCTCACTGGTAGAGCTCCTGCCTTGACCATGCAAAGTCCTGGGTTTGATCCCTAGCATATACACATGTGTGCACATGTACACACACACAGCATAAGACAAGGAAACGTAAAACACTACAAAATCTATATCTAAGGGAAAACAAAGGATTTTCTTTCCTTTTGAATGGGAAGCCAAGCTAGAATCAAGAATTCTCAACTTGTCTGTTGAAACTGCTTGCCCACACAGGAAGAAGAGGGACAGAGGAAGAAAAGAGAGAGAGAATGAGAAAGAGAGGGCTCTTGAGGTTGAATTGCTAAGCCTTCTGGTCTACTCCAGCAGCCAGGGATCATTTTTCTCCTGTAGCTGGTGAGGCTGATCTAGAGTCGCAGGAATACAGAAACAGCCCAGGGTACCAAAGGGCATTCCACTTTCCAGACTCACTCAGAGCCTGTGGCTCCTCCTGCCTCTTCTCACCCCACCACTACCCTAAACCTCTCCCGCTCATGGCTTCCCCCCCCCCCCCCCTCCTCATTCCTACATGAACCTGCCATTTCGGCCTTGTGTTTTCTTAGCTCTTTTGCTCTCTTGGTCCTCCACTCTTGTCTTTGCTCTCTCTTCTCTTCCTCCCTTGCTCTCCCCCCACTTCCACTCTCCTGGCTTGGTTCAGTCCCCTGGTCATTGCAAGTCATTTTTATTTATTTTGTTGGGATTTCCTATGCCTCTACCTCCCTTCTCCACCCCTTATCTCTCCTAATACCATCCAACACCCCAACACTAGGTAGGAAAGAAAGAAAGTTAGTGGGGAGAGGGGTGGAGTTCTCTTTGACTACTTCCAGCTGGTTAGGGTCTTTGGGTTCTTTGGGGTAATCCCAATCTCAGTCATCAGGATATCCAGCAGTCCAGCAAACAGCAACAGCAAACAGAAAATACAGTAGCAGGACCAACAAGCAACCTTCTTCCTCCTCAGACCATCTCCTCGAAGTGCTCTTCTCCTCTCTTGCTCTGCTATTTTTACCCTCTGAGAGTCCTCAGAATTAAACTAACAGCAGCTGGCAAAGACTACAGCCCTCTCCAAGCTGCATGAGGCAACTATTGGCTGTGGAAAAACTAAAACCAACCCCATATCCCACTTGGGATTAAAACAAAAATATAACTGTGTTTTTAAAGAAACCAAAACTTCCACTACAGGTCATGTTCAGTGTACTGCTTTCTTTCCCTGCTCTGGACTCTTCCTGAGGCCTCTGGCTGTGCCCTCCCTCATGCCTCCAGTAAACACCTTCTCCTCAACCATACCTTGGAGCAGTCATGTCCTGGTTTTTCTAGGTTCTGTTCTGGGATGTGTGCCTGAAAATATTTTAAAAACCCATATTGAGATTGGAAAATATATAACTTAGAAAAAAACAAAACAAAACAAGCAAACTTTAAGACCCCATAGAGGACAGTAGAACGGGGCAAAGGAAAGGAAGCTTTAAGTGTGAGTGGGTTCTGTTATCTTTTGTAATGAGAATAGCTGTCATTTCCTGTGAAATAAGGAAAGGGAACTGGCAAAGCCAACATCTAGTTAATGACAGAGTTTTCAGCTCAGGTCTGCCTGCTGTCCAAGATTAATCTTCATTTACTAGAACAAGAATATATTCCTGGCATGAAAAGAAAACAGTCCTTTAACATATTTTCCGGAAAATACTTGAAATCAAAATGATTGGAATTCGAAGTCCTGGCTCCGTATCCCTTGTTACTGGTTTCTTGGCTACATAAGCATTCACTCTGGGGTTTCTGTAGGAATTAGCAGTGCAGGGTACTGACTTGTTCCTTCCAGGAACTTCAAGAGAGGGTCAGCCTGCTCAACTGCCAGAAGCCAGGCGTTGGGACAGACCCATCCCAGGAAAGATACAACAAAATTTATCTGATGGCTGGAGGGATGGCTCAGTGGTTAGGAGCACTGGCTGCTCTTTCAAAGGACCTATGTTCAATCCCCAGGTCCCTAGAGGCAGCTCACAACTCTCTGCAACTCCAGTTCCACGGAATCCAACATTCTTACAGTGACATCCATGCGCGTAGCTTATTAAAAACTTCATCGATGACGTCACCCCACGGTACACTACTTGCCCCATAGGCACCTTTAGTCAATCCCCTGCAGTCGAGAAAAGAAAATGACTATCTGAACACAAAATGATCAAACAAAGCCTTGGAAACCTGGCGAGGCCTTGGCAAACTGCCCGTTTTTGTATATAAATGGTGCTTCCTCACAGCCATCATGGACTATGTACGTTTATGTTTGCCGGTTGTGGTGGCAACAGGGGAGCCGGGATGCAAAGTGACAACTGCTCCCTGGCTGTCTCTTTATGGAAGTATATGACCTCTGCCCAAGGACAGTGCTCAAAACTTGGGAGTCACACACCAGTTTCTAGGCTGGCTGAAAGCCCTTCCAAGCCTGTCAGAACATTCTGGCAATTCTGGCACTCTGCAGTCAACCTTATCACAAGTCCTATCAGCAGTACAGCTCATTTTCCACCCCACTGTCCCTGACCCTGCTCCAATGCTCTCCTGCATTTTTCTCTCGTTTTTGGTTTTCCCGGTGCACAGCCCAGAACGTTGACATCACCTCTGTTTCCTCCTCCCCCACCCTGCCTCCCTACAGCACACACTTACCCTGCAAACCCTGCTTCTACCAACATCTAGCATGTGTTCGGCCAGCAGAGGCAGCGACTTGATGGCGATGAGAAGGAATGGAGACGGGGGTGTTTGTTTGCCTGGCGCCTGTCCTCCTGGTGTGCCACCTCCTCTACCAAAGGCTGCAGCCAGGCTACAGATTCTACAGCTGTTCTCCCGGGGCTCTTTCCGACCTCGGAGGCTGGCTAATGGTCTCTAGAATTTGACTACTCTGTTTGTCATTGTATTGACAATGCCCACTGTATTGACTGTAACTTGTTATGCAAAGAATTACCCTAAATGTAGAACCTTAAAAAGTTAGAGTCAGAAGCTGGGTACAGTGGTGCACACCTGTAATCCCAGCACACGGGGAGACAGAGGCAGGCAGATCTCTGTGATTTCAAGGCCAGCCTGGTCTACAGAGCAAGTCCAGGACAGCCAAGGCTACACAGAGGAACTCTGTCTTGGGATAAAAAACAACAACAACAACAAAAACAAAAGTGAGACATGTATGAGTCTGGAGGTGCAGCTGTCTGTCAGCACGTGCTAAACCAGGCATAGTTGCTCACAACCTCTAATTCAGCAAGTGGGAGGTAGAAGCAGAGCGATCAGAAGTTCAAGGTTATCCTTAGCTACCAAGAGAGTTCAAAGGCCAGCCTGAGCTATACAAGATCTGGTCAAAAACACAACAGAAAGTAAACATTTGTAGTTTCTGAGCGTGAGGACCTGGTAACGGCTTTGGAGGGAGATTCATGACTATGGTCAAGTTGTTGGCTACTGGTATTTGGAGGCTTGAATGGGACTTGGTGATTGACAGCCAAGGTGATAAAATTCAGATCTAGAATGTTCTCCAAGGGTTCATTTGTCCAGCTATGGAGATGGCTCAGTGGGTAAAAGCCCTTGCTGTGTACAAGTCTGGTGACCTCAGTTTAGGACCCGGGAAAGGGGAAGGTGGTAGAGCACATCTGTGATCCTAGGGCAAGACTGGCAGGGGAGGTGGGGGAACCGGGTGGGAGCTTGGAGCCCGCTAAGTGGGAGGCTGCAGAGAGGCAGAGAGAACAGGAGAAACCCTGGCTCAGTGTGGGAGGAGGGGCAGAGAAATCTCCTGGAAGTAACCTTGTTGACACTGGCATATGCACACACACACACACACACACACACACACACACACAATACACAAACAAAATGTTTTTAAAAGATTTATTTTTATTTTATGTGTGTTGGCATTTTGCCAGACTGCATGTCTGAAAGTGCCAGATGCCCCGGAATTGGAGTTACAGACAGTTGTGGGCTGCCATGTGGGTGCTGGGAACTGAACCCAGGTCCCCTGGAAGAGCAGCCAGTGCTCTTAACCACCACGCCATCTCTCCAGCCCAATAAACATTTTTAAGGCTTGGTTGTTAAAAGCTGTTCCCCAGAGTAGCATTACAGGGAAATAGTTTAGGAGGTGGGGCCCAGTGGATTTTAGGAGAGTTGAGTATTACATGCTCTTTTTTTTTTTCTTCCTCTCTCTTTCCGTGTGCACCCATGAGTAATCATGGAGACCAGAAGGGGGTGTGAAATCCCTTGTGCTGGAATTAGCAGATTTGGAAGCCAACCAGCGTGGGTGCTGGGATCGGATCCCTGGCCGATAGAGCAAGAGCACTCTTAGCTGCTGAGCTATCCCTGAAGGAGAGCATAGGGTCTGGCTCTCTCCCATCTCTTCCTCTTTCCTGGAGGCCACAAGATGAGCAGTTCATTTTTTGTCAATTCCTTTCACCGCAGTGTGGCACCAACCAGAGAGCTCAAAGCCGTTCATCTGCTGGACTGGGCCCGCGGCCTAGACCAGAGCAAAGCGTTCCTCTTACGTTGACCATTTCAGGTATTCACTATCCAGACAAAAAGCCAAATGAGTACATGAGCTGCGATCCCAGCACCAGGGGCGGCAGAGGCGGGCAGATCACTGTGGGTTTGAGGCCAGCCTGGTCTACAAGTGAGTCCAGGACAGCCAGGGCTACACAGAGAAACCCTGTCTCGAATAAAACAGAAAACAAAACAAAAAAGCTGAATACACTAGTCTTCTCACACCGCTGCCAACAAGAGGGGGGGCCACAGTCCCCGGCCACATGAGCTAACCATTGGGCTGCTCAAGAAATGAAAGGACACCCCAGCAATCAGGAAAGACACTCCAGTGTCATTTACAGCCTGATTGCAGAAGTGACCTTGATAAGGTAAATGATACATGTGGCTGTAGGCTAGGCTGGCTGGCCCATCAGCCCCAGGGATCCTCCTATCTCTGCCTCCCCACACAGGTATTACAACCATATGATACCATGCATGGATTTTGTTTGCTTGTTTTTAAAATGAGTTCTGGGAATCAAACTCTGGCCTGTCATGCTTACAAGGCAAGCACTGTACTGACTGAGCCATTTCCCCATAATTAAAATGATGCAAGTAGAAATCTTAATATATTTTCATGAGCTAAATACTGTCTGACTTCATTTTCATCTTGTCCTAATCAGTGATATTATGTTGCGTTTCCAGATTAGAGAGGTTGGTGCATTACTTGCCTTTGGGCAGTGTGTGTGTATGTATGTGTGTGTGTTTGTGTGTGTGTGTGTGTGTGTGTATGTGTGTGTATATGTGTATGTGTCTGTATGTGTGTGTATGTGTGAGTGTCATCTGCACCTACCACCTCATTTGAGCAGGATCTCCTTGCCATTGTATGCAGCAGGCCGGCCAACCTGTTTCCTCTGATGCCCCATCTCTGTCTCCCATCTCACCACTACAGCACTGAGGTTACAGATGCTCTCGCTACGGCACTGGGCTTTAGCTGGGTCCGAGGCTCTAAGCTCCTGTATTCAGGTATCAAATGTGACCACAAAACCATAATCATTCAGGAAGGTTTCTTCAATATATATTTTAGAGGAAAAATAGATTTCAAAGTTCAAAGTCCTGCTCTTTTGATCTTTGAGTCACTCCATGCTTATCATTTGATTTCTTGGTACAGTATAGATTTTTCATTAAACCAAGCTTTGAAGGTTTGCTTATCTTGAGTGATCTTAAGGGACAGTCCTGCATAACTAGTACTAGGTTCAGAAACCAAAGCAAATTGTCCTTCCCTTCCTCCCAACTAAAAATGTTTAGGACAGGTTACCTGGCATTACAAATAGTGCAGGGAGGGCTGATGAGATGGTTCTACTGGTAAGGGCAATGCAGCCTAGCAACCCGAGTTAATGCTCTGGGTCCACAAAGCAGAAAGAGAAATTAGATTCCTGTAAGTGTCCTCTGACCGCCATAACCATGCCAATTACATATATATATATATATATATATATATATATATATATATATATATATATATATATATATATGTATGTATAATTACACATATACATATATATAATTTTTTAATTAAAAAGGCTGGTGTAGACTTAGATTTTTCAAATGCCTACTTTATTTAAGGCTCTTAAAAGCCTCTGCCTCCCCTCCCATGCCTGGACCTTAGGTAGGAGATTAGTAGGAAAGGGATATAGACCTCTCTCGGCTCCTTCCTGCTGATTAGGGTCGCTGGGTTATTTGGGGATACACCAATCTCAGTCATCAGGATACCAGCCATCAGCCATACAGCAAAGCAGCAAACCACAGCAGCAGCAAACAGCAACGACGGAGGTGGTCCCACCCAGAAAAGGCAGACAGACTGTCCAAATGGCACAAATCCTGTGAGGCACCAAAGCAACACAAAACGTTCTCCAGAGCGTTTCTCTCTGTGAAAACCAGCAAACAGAACCGAACCATTTCCAAGTGTAGAGATGCAAACAGCCTTACCTCACTGTCTGTGGGCTTCTATTTCTCCCTTCTCAGAGTCCACATGAGGATGCTTTCCAGATCACCAAAATCACGCCCCTTGTAGGAGGTCGTTTCCAGCTGACAAACGCCAGGTGTCTTTTCACAGGGGTGGTTTTCTGCGTGTGTGTGTGTGTGTGTGTGTGTGTGTGTGTGTGTGTGTGTGTTGGGGGGTCAGGTGAAGACATTCCCACACACACTTGGAACCAAAAGAAAAAACATATTCATGTGACACAACTGAGTTTCCGAAGAAATCAGAAACTTCGGGGGGGGGGGGGCTGGAGAGATGGTTCAGTGGTTAAGAGCACTGTGCTCTCTTCCAGAGGTTTTGAGTTCAGTTCCTAGCAACCACATGGTGGCTCACAGCCATCTATACTGGGCTCTTTGGGCATGGAAGCATTCATGCAGACAGAGCATTCATACACATAAAATCAATAAACAAATCTTCCTAAAAATTAAAAAGTGTGGGCGGACATCATTTCTCCATGCCCCCTTCACATATATTTGCTGTATGCTTGCATCCAAACCTACATCACTTGGTTCTTGATGTCTCTTGAGGGGCTGATATTTATTCTACCACTAGCTACTATGTCTTGGCTTTCCCTCCCCTAGCTCTCTGGATTGGCTGGTCACCCTTTGGACAGGATTGATGGATCTGGAGTAGGGAAATCCTGCTGGGCTGGGCTGTCTTGGCAAAGGCACCTGCCAGAGTGTGGTGGTCTGAATTCAACACTGGGACCCACAAGGTGGAAGGAGAGATCCAGTTCCCACAAGTTTTTCTCTGACCTCCACACACATGGCTTGGTACCTGTGCTTGTGCACACACACACACACTCAGGATGAAAAAAGAAAATAGTGCAGAGAATTCCTCAAGTAGATGATGAAATAGCTGAGAAGCACGAAGGAGCCAGGACAACATAACCTGTGTTACATGGTTTTATATCATATATATCCAATGGTACCAGTGTTGAAGGGATTTATAGATTGGCTATGTGCTGATCTCTTTACCTATTACTCTTTAGCTAAGCTATTGACACACCTTGTTGGTTGCCAGAGAGAAACAAGATCCAAGAATCCCATTAGGCAGAACCTTCTAACCTTCTTAGGGTATAGACTGAATTGATAAAGTGAGGTTTAGGAAGAAACTCTGAGGTCAGGAGAGCCCTGCCCAGTAGGATTTCCCTACCCCAGATCCATCAATCCTGACCAAAAGGTGGCCTGCCAATCCAGAGAGCTTAGGGGGAGGGAAAGCCAAGACATATTAGCTAGTGATAGAATAAATACCAGCCCCTTATGAGACAATCAAGAACCAAAATAACTTAGGTACATTCAAGAAGCACTGAGAAATCATATTAGTTAAGATTCTCCAGAAAAGCTGAGTGCACTGTGGCACGCCTGCGATCCCAGCACGTGGGAGGCAGAGGCAGGCGGATCTCTGTGAGTTCAAGGCTAACCTGGTCTACAAAGCGAGTCTAGGACAGCCAAGGCCACACAGAGAAACCCTGTCTCAAAAAACCAAGAGAGAGATTCTTCAGAAAAACAAAACAGAAACAATGAGGAAGGAAGAGGGGGAGAAGAGGGGAAGGAAGGAGAAAGGGTGAATGCAGAGGGAGACAGAGAGGAGAGTACTATGAATGTTTATAGGAAACTGGCTCACCAGGACTATAGAGGCCAAGGAGGCCCACAGGACACTATCACCAAGGTGAGGAAGCAGGAAATTCAATACTGTAAGTCAATCTGGGTACAAATGCCTAAGAAGCAGGAGCCCCAGTGTCTGAGTACAGAAAAAGGGTAAAGTTCTGGCTCAAGGAGAGAGAGCAAGGATTTCTCCTTCCCCTCCCTGTCCCAGAAGGACCCTCAGTGGCCTGGGTAGCTCTTCCACAGGGGAGAAGGCAGGACACTTCTACAGTCTTCAAGAGCTTCCAGAAGCATCCCGTATCCAGAAGCATGCAGTCTCGGAAATAACGTTTGGCCAGCTACGTGTACATCTTAGTCAGTCACACTGGTGCACTGGTGTTAGCATCTGAAAGCTCAGCTGAAAGCTGACACACTGCAGACCTCCAGGATGATAAAAATCCAGTACGTCTGATAGAGTAGGATAGAGACAGAGAGGGTCAGGATGAAGAGTTAACAGAGAACCAGGGGCGCTGGTGCGCACTGTAGTTCCAGCTCTCGGGGAAGCAGAGGCACGCAGATCTCTGCAAGCTGGAGGCCGGCCTTGTCTACAAAGCGAGTCTGGGACAGCCAAGGCCACACAGAGAAACCCTGTCTCAAAAAAAAAAAAAAAAAACAAAAACAAAAACAAAAAAAACCCCACACACATAAAAAGATTACTTCAATTTCTGCTCTAAGTCTCAGCAGGCGTGGCTGAATGTACAAAGTTGGTTAACTGTGAAAACGATTGGACCCTTGAAAAAGAGTATTGCTCTAAAATAAGTATTGCTCTAAAGAAGGGACAACTAGATGGTTCAGCAGATAAAGGCACACAAGCCTGGGGATCTGAGTTCAAATTCCAGAAACCACACGGAGGTGGAAGGAGAGAACAAACTCTACGTTGTTGTCCTCTGAATTCCGAATGCACACTGTGACACGTACACACACAAGGACAGTAAGCAAATAAATAAACTCACCAAGAAAAAGTTTCCCACAAGGCAGCTCACAACTGTCTGTAACTCCAACCCCAAGGGATCTGACACCTTCATACTAGTGCACATAAAATTAAACAAATTATTAAAAAAAAAAAAAAGATTGGTTAAGAAAAAGTTTACTTACACTATTAAGTAAGTAGAAAGCATTCTATTAATAATTGTTCTAAGATAGGAGTCATAAACATGCCTTCATATAACTTAATATAACTTACAGATTAGTACAATAGGGGAAAAACAAAAATTGTGAAGCAAAGCCTGCCTGTGTCCAAATCCCAGCTTCACTGTTGGCAGAGTGGCCTGAGCTTTGTTTTTCTCATCTTTGGTAATCCACATACTAGACATATGACAAATGCCCTAACCTCACAGAAAGAATTAAATGAACATAACATTTAGAACAGTACTTGGAACTAGATATTTCTAATTATTATTTTTTCATTTAGAAAGAATTCCAAAACATTTACTGAGACCTTAGAAAGCATAGCCAAATTAAACTAATAGCCAAATTAAACAAATTACACCTAATTCCAAAAGCAACATTTTAAAAATGCTTTCTAGAGAATTTTCCAGAACATTTTTAATCACTGATGTTTTCAGGTAAAAAAGAATAGTTGTAGCTTGGCATGGTGGCACACGCCTGTAGTCCCAGCACTCGGGAGGCAGAGGCAGGCGGATCTCTGTGAGTTTGAGGCAGCCTGGTCTACAGAGCAAGTCCAGGACAGCCGAGGCTACACCAAAAACTCTGTCTCAAAAAAAAAAAAAAAAAAAGAAAAGAAAAAGAATAGTTGGGTATCTTGATTGTCAGCTTCGTTAGATTAGCAAAAGCCTACTGGTTGTGAAGAACATCTGTGTGAGTGTGTGTGTGTGATATTTCTAGAAACATTAGATCATAACAATGACCTGATGAATGGGTTCTCCCTTGATGGATTCATGGTACTATAGTCTTGCTGGTAAGAAGTAAAGGCAGAAAGTGTGTGTGAGGGGCAGGGGATCGTAGTTGGAGGAATGCATCACTGGGGCGTGGCTGACTTCCTGTTGGCCATAAAATGAACATCCCTAAGCATTCACGTGCACCTGCTGCCGTGGTAGTCTACGCACACACGGGACCAAGTGACAGCATCCTCAGAAACTGGGAGACAAATGCTGCCTTCCCTATTCGTTCCCAGCAGATTTTTGGTCATAGTGACACCATGGTAACTAACACAGTAACAGAGGCAGCTCCAGGTACCTTTCCCTCAGCTTCATGATCAACTCATGATCATTGTGTGTGTGCATATGTGTGGTGTATGTGTATGTGGCTGTGATTGTGGTGCTGTGTGTATGTCGGAGGAAAACTTTATGTTGTCGGTTCTCTCCTGCCTTTGCAGGTTCCAGGGATCACACTCGGCTGCCTAGCCTTGCGCCTCCATCTGCTGAGCCCCCCCACACACCATCTTTTCTGAGACGCAGTCTCTTGTTAAACCTGTAGCTCACCAGTTTGGCTAAAGCTGGACAGAAACCCCGGGAATCATCCCGTCTCTGCCTCCCACGGCCCAGGATCCCAGGTATGCGCTGTTACACCTGGCTCAATACACGGGACTTAAACACTTGCTTCCTTGGGTAGCAAGTACTTTAACCACTGAGTCATCTTCCTAAACCTCCATTTTTCTAATTAAAAATTTTTTATTAACTTGGTTTATTTTATATGTATAAGTGTTTTTCTTACATGTATGTTATGTATGCATGTTTAATGTGTGTATTATAATATTTATATAATATGCATCCCTACGTTTATTATATATTATACATGCATGTTATAATATTACTACATTACTACATTACTACATATGTGCATATTATGTGTGAATTATAACATGTATAGCCCTACATTATAATATATTATGTGTATACAAAATATATGTCTTTATACATGTATGTACATATACCATGTGTGTGTCCAGAGAGGTCAGAAGATGGAATCAGGGAGTTGTTGATGGTTGTAAACTATCATGTGGGTGCTGGAACTTGTGTGCTCTGCAAGGATAACAGATACTCTTGACTATTGGATCACCTCTCCAACCTGCCTGGTTTTTTGTTTTTAGTATAAACCCCTGTTATTCTCTGTGGTGGCTTGAATAAGAATGGCTTCCATAGGCTCAAATATTGGAATGCTCAGTCACTCAGGAGTGGGAGTGATGCTACTTGAGAAGAAGGAAGTGTGTCACTAAGGGTGGGCTTTGAGCTTTCAGAAGCCCTAGCCAGGCCCAGCGGCTCTCTCTCCTCCTGCTGCCTGTGAATCCAGATGTAGACCTGGGGTGACAGATAGCTCAGAGTCACAGGTGGGCTCTGGGCATTGAACCTGGGTACACCGGGAGAGCAGCCAATGCTCTTAACCACTGAGCTATCTCTCCAGCCCTCCTTGGTGATGCTATGCCCCATCAAATTGGCTGCCAAGATTAACCATCATAGGATCCAAGTAAGGTCTGTTCATATCTTTACCGTAATAATAATATATTATTAAAATAATATCATCAAATATTATTCACTAACCTTTTAATCTGAGAGTTCCCCTTTCATACCCCACCACCTCTTTTGGTCATTTTTGGGACAGAGTCTCACTATGTAACTGTGTAGACCAGGCTGGCCTTGAACTCACAGAGATCCACCTGTGTCTGCCTCCTGAGTGCTGGGATAAGAGCATGTGCCACCACCACCCTTTTTAAAAATAACACAAAGTCTATGCAATAAAGCCTGGCTCCTTGTCTTTTGTTTGTTTGTTTGTTTCATGTTCTTCCCAGTTTCTTCTCCTCTTGGTGAATGTTCTTTTTGATAATTAATCCTTTTGTCGTCTTCCTCTTCCCTCAAACAACATTCCTATCCTAGCTCCCTCTTTTTGGAAAAACCTTGCTGTTTTTTTGGAGATGGGAGTGGTTGGCGGTCTAGGCAAACATTCTACCACTGAGCTATTTTCCCAGTCCCTACACCATGGGTTTTGTACTTTCCCAATTTTTACACACACACAAAAGGATATTCGATGTGGCTGGGTGTGGAGGAATTTTAATTCAGAACATGCTCTGGTCAAAGATCACATCCAAAGACCTTATAGGTCTGTGAGAGCCAGCCAGAATACAGACATACCTTTAATCCCAGGAGACAGAGGCAAGCCAGAGATCTCTGAGCTCAAGGTCAGCCTGGTACAGAACAAGTTTCAGATAAATAAAAGCTTAGGTCCAGGCATGGTGGTACATGTCTTTAATCCCAGCACTCAGGAGATAGAGGCATGCAGATCTCTGAGTTCTAGCCAGTTCTGTTTAGGCAATTGAGCTGTGAGTCAGTGCAGTGAAGTTGAGTTCATGGCAGTTCTGCTGTGGAAATCAGAGGCAGTTTTTACTGGGAGAATTTTACAGAGACAGGTTGCAGGGAGAACAAGCTAGACACAGGTGAAGACAGAAAGAGCCAGAGAATGAGAAGGAGCCAGAAGATTAGAAAAGATTACTAGAGTTAGTTTGAGGCCAAGCAGAGCAATTCAGTCAGAAGTGAGAGGACCCAGACTAAATCAGTCAGCCTGGAGAGGAGTTTGAGCCAAAACAGCTGAGTTGAACCAGCCAGAGTTCAGAAAGAGCTAGAAAGAGAGTTTATTCAGCAGTAGGTCTCAGAGGCCTAGATTAGATTGTGCGGAGGATAGAAGCATCCTAGTTTAGCAGTCAGGCAATAAGACTCCAAGATGGCAACCACCTCAAGTGAATAAAAGTTACTTTTACAGGTGGTTGGTCTTCTAATGGTAAGAGGCAAGCAGACATAAAAGGCTTTGAAAACAAAAAACAAAAAACAAAAACAAAAACATCACACCCCAGCTCCAGCACAGCCAGGCCCACTGACAATGAACCAATTGCTGCTGGCTGAGGAACATAGGCAGCGTTCTGGAAGGCCAGGAAAAGCATTGTGTTTGTTTGTTGTTGGGTCGGTCTGCTGTATCTCCTTGGCTCTTCTAGAACTCTTGAACTAATAGAGACTTGCATGCTTCTGTCTTGAGTGCTGGGATTGAAGAGGTAAGCCACCAAGCCTGGTGAAAAAAGTAAATCACAGAAAGCACCATGAGGAAGTGAGTCAGAATCAAGTCCTCAACAGCAGACCTGTGTCAGGATCCTTAGGGTGGGAGGGTCCCCTCCACGTGTCCAAGGTGAGCTGAACCCCAGGTGAACCGCATCGGCTATGTGACACTAATTATCAGAGCATCCTGGAATGAAGCTGCTTTGCTGGAGAGCAGGAGCGGTTGAGAGAGGAAGAGATTGCTTGGGGAGGAAAGGGGAAATAGAGGACCAGGCTGATGACTAAGGGGCGGGGCTGGCGGGGTTCAGTGGGTGTGGTCACAGGCCTTATCCAGCCCCTCATGCCAGAGCTCAGCCAAAGCAGCCAACCCTCTCCCTGCTGGAAAAGTCTCTGCTTCCCAATTCCTTTGTGGCTTATAACTCGTCACCCCAGAATGTGAAGGAGGGGTGTATAGGACCGACGTGGCAGAAAGAGAAGAGGGGCACGGAGGAGGACGCTCAGAGAAACATTTGCCCCTGCAGATTCTCAGCCTGTCTCCAGCACCAGCCCCTCTGGACCATCTTGCCTCACTACAAAATGAATGCGCTCCCTTGTTCCCAATTGGCTTAGGTGCTTCAGTTGGGAACTGGGCTCATCTGACAAAACTAAATTCACAGAGAATAATTGGATCCCAGGGCACAGGGGCCAACTGGTAGCGCTCAATTGCCAAAGGCAGGGTGGATGACATCATGAGGGAAAGCAATGGTTGGAATAGTCTGGCCCAGGCCTGTGGCACTGGCTAAGTGCTCATTCCTAGAAGTGAAATAGACAGGAAGCCTAAAACAGGTGTACTTGATTGGTACAAATACAAATAACCTTAGTCAAGTGAACAGAAGCCAAGAAACGGGAATCAGAGTCATCAATCAGTTCTCAAAACCACTTTATATTCCTTAAATGAAAGGGAGGCCAAGTCTCCTGGAAAAGGGACTGTGGTACATTGGAGAAAGTTGATGTTGTTAAACTTTCACCCAGCTTTCCTCAAAGGTACCATATGTAGCCTTTCACTGGGGTACCAATATGATATGCATGGGTATGTCTCCCAGAAACCAGTGTATCAAGGCTTGGTTGTTGCTCTGTGGTTATGGAGGTAGTAGAATCCTCCATAGGTAAAGGGAATGGGGTCATTGAGGCACACTCTTGAAGGGGACCCTGGGACTCCAGATGCTTTCTTTCCTCATTTCTGGTGGCCTTGAGGTCAACAGGTTTCCCTTGCCACAGGATCCTAGACTACTATGCCGTTTGCCATGGCCCAATAGGTCATTGACTGACACCTCCAAATCTACAGCCCTTCCTCCATATGAACTGATGCTCTTGGCTATTTTGCTAAAGTGAAGGGAAGTGGACTATCACACTGTTGTTGGGGAAAGGGATATTTTCCTTCAGGGACTCTGAGGTGCTGGGTGTGAGCTGGCATTGATTCCAGGAGACCCGAGGCATCACTCAGGACCAGTTAGAAAAGAGGCTGATGTGTTTTAGCTCACGTTGACCCAGTGTGTCCTCAAAACTACCATTTAGTGATTTTTGTTAGTTCTGGTACACATAGTTGGGGTGATATATTTTACAGCAGAGGCCCCCACTCTTCCTTGACCTGTGTGTGGATTGAGGTCTGTTATGGTGGGAAAGGCTGGGTGGAAGCCACAAGAACTGCCTCAAACTGGTGAGCAGGAAACGGAAAGAATCATCTAGACAGATAGCACTGGACTAGATCTCAGGAGGATGAAGCAAAAGGACCTTTGTAAGTTCAAGGCCACTCTGGGGTACAGAGTGAGTTTCAGATCGGAGTTTCAGAGTGAGAGCCTGTCTGAAAAATAGAAAGAAGAGGGGATTAAGAGATGGCTCAGTGGTTAAGAGTGCCGGCTGCTGCTGCAGAGGAGGACTCAGCCTTCAGTTCCCAGCATCTGCTTGTGAGTAACTGTCAGTAACTCCAGTTTTAGGGGATCTTCTGCCCTCTTCTGGTTTCTTGGGGCACTGCACACATGTGGTGCACAAACATACATTCAGAAAAAACTCCCATATACATAAGAAATATAAAAAATAAAAAGAAGGAATGAAGGGAAAAGAGAAGGACTTGAAAGGTAGAGGAATGGTGACCTTTTATGGGAGAGGTTTTTTGTTGTTGTTTTTAATGGTGAATCTTACTGTGTTCCCATCAGCCTTCCTTTTTTGTCTGTGCAGAAGAAAGATGGATCTTGAAGAATAACAGTAGAGTTGTTTTTTTTTTTTTTTTGGTACCAAAATAAATTAAAAGTACTTGATTTAATTGCCTTTGGTGTTCATTAAAAGTTGGTTTCCCACCCACTCTTCTAGGATTCAGGGACCATTTCGGAAGAGGGGATAACAAGGATTGTAAGAGCCAGAGGTCAGGTTTGACCTGAGTGGAAACTGTCTCCTGCACATGGCAGGGCCCCCGCACTCCTGAACCCGTGGTGGGGAAGAGGTTCCTGAGCCCTCATCCCTGACTGAGGAAGGAGAGTCCTTTACAAGTGCAGCCCTTGCTAAGTGGTCCCAGGCTCTAGACTCAAAGGGGTGATTTTTTTTTTTAAGGCTATGAAGTTGGGGACCGATGGTAGGGAGGTAAAAGTGGGTTTAGAAGGAGTTGGGGGAGAAGTGGGGAATGAATAATCGAAATACATTATATAAAATTCCAAAATAATTAATAAAATATTATATTGAAAAACTCTTCTACTAAAAGGTAGCTCTGGTTGGGAGATGGAAAAAGTAAGAGCAGAGTAATCTGACATGTAAAAAAGGGCATTTCAAGTGACATAAACCTGCCAACCGGTGGCTGAACCTGGTTCCTGGGCTGCATGACGTTAGGCCCCACAGCTATCAGTCAGGCATGCTCCCCACAGCTGAGGTCTGAGGGACGTCCCATCCTTACACATTCATTCAAAGGCAAGGTGTCTCTTGACTTTATGTGTGTGTCACATGAGCTCACGCACACCAACAACTAGCAAGAGGAAATGAGATCACTTTGATTGCCTTAAAGATAATCCAATCAGGACCTTAGGGTAATTCCCACTCTGCCAGAAGCATGTGGCTGGAGTGTGGCAGAATGGAATGCTGAAAAGGGTTTGAGTTCTGTTGGAAAGAATGACTGTCGGTCATTCAAAGAAGCCAAAGAAGCCTGATCCAGTAAGGATGGAGGGGGCTTGTAATCTGTATATTCCTATATAGTTTAGGCTACCAAGAATGTGTGCTATTGGTATAATGATACTTATTCTTTCAGCTCGGAAGAGGGTAGAGCTTGGCATAAAAAAAAAATTAAAAAAAAAAAAACAGTGTGATATTCCACTATATCGTTTATAATCTATACCCATAGGCAAGTAAACTCACCACCGCAAGTCTATTAAAAAGTGGAATGTGATTCTCAAGTTAAAAAAAGAAGTTAAAGAGATGTGGGCTACCATTGTTCTTGGGGGAACAGATTACCTTCTGGCTGTAAAGATTCTGAAAGGCTAGGGACTAGTTACTGTGTTAATGTTCTAAAGAGCTGGAGAGCACATTTATTTATTTGTTTATAGATTGATTGAGTGAGTGAGGCAAGGTCTCTATGTCTCCCTGGCTCTCCTGGGACTGACTATACAGACTATAGAGACCAGGCTGCCCCAAACTCGCAGAGATCCACCTGCCTCTGCCCACTCCCGGCCGGAGTGCTGGGATTAAAGGCATTCTGTTGCTTTCTACCAGTACAGGAAAGAAAGACATGATGATTTATTTTTTTTTCAGCCAGAGCTGAACTGCTGTTTTAGCTGTTCTCAACTACTTTGTTAGGTAAAAAGATATAGAATTTGATTATGAGACAATGTGATACATTTGGAAATTATCAGTTTAATTTTATCCATGTCCTAAAATATCTAATATTTATTTATTTTGAGATAGGGTTTCTCGTTTAGCCTTGGCTGTTCTTGACTCACTTTGTAGACTCAGAGATCTTCCTACTTTTGCTTCCCAGAGTGCTGGGATTACAGGTGTGCACCATTGTGCCTGGTTCTAATCTTTTTTATTTCCCCAAAGGTTTGTTTATTTTATGTGTTGGAGTGTTTTTGCCTGCGTGTATGTATAACCACATGTATTACCAAGGCCAGAGGAGGGCACTGGATTGCCTGCACCTGCGATTGGAGTTACCGACAGTTACAAAGTCGCCCTGTGGGTGCTGGGACTGAACCCAGATCCTCTGCAAGAGAGTTTCTGAACCCTCATTCAGCCCTTCGTGAGACAAAGCACCACACCCAGCTGTCATCTCTATTCTTACCCACATAAGCATTAGAAAACATTCTTATCACTTCAAAAGCTCGACTAAGAGGTGCAGGTAGGTGCGGGTGGAAGTGTTCCTCAGGGTCTGGTAAGGCTGGACAGTGTCTTCCCCACATACAAAGTGACTGGAAAGTCTCATTCAGAACTCCTCTTGCACTCTCCTCCCACAGTCCCGTTCCCCGACGACGTTCTCTGCTTCCTACCCATCATTTGTTGTCACTGAGCCCAGGATGCCAACCTCTGCCTCTCAAGTGCCTGGATCACAAGCCTCGCCACCGTGTCCAGTCTGTGTGGCACTGGGGGGCCCAGCCCAGGGCTCCCTACAGGCTAGGCCACTGAGCTCCACTCCCAGCTTGCTTGTACATCTCAGTCCCGCATATGTTGTTTTGCTGTCATGGAAGTGCTGTCAAGAGAGAAGGGATGCCATTCCCCTCTCCAGTTTGCACCGGGCACAGCACTTCACAGGAGCCAAAGACAGATTGGTTGGGAAGGGGATGGAATGAAAATCTGTGCTGGAGCTGCAGGAAACTCCTGTCTCCTGATGTCGCTTCCCAGCAGCAGGCTCTGTTCTGGGAAGCAGTGAGCTTTCGTGCTGTTTAACACATGACTCAGTCTGGCCAGAACCTGCCAGGGGAGGGCAGTAGCTCCTTGCTTCAGATTCTTGTCCCCCGCAGGAACTGTTTGCCAAGCCAAATCCCATGGATTCTACCTGAGCTCCGGAACGCCACCCCCTTCTACCACAGTCTCCTGTCCAAACTCCCACCTGGCCACGGACTGGGCTCCTTGCCAGGATTCCTGCCCCATCCCATCCCACCTTCCGGGCAGCTGCCAGTGATATTATCATTGAAATATTTGAGAATTTCAATTTGAAAGATTAAATGCTCCCTTGCTCCCTAAACCTAGAGATAAAATCAAACTCAAACAGTTTGGCATAAGGTTCAAGGTGTTTCATAATATGCCCCGAGGTCTCTGCTGGATCTGTTCTCAACACCAGCCCAGGCATGGTTCCGGTGTTGAATGGACCCTGCCAAGATGCTGTAAATCGGCCAACTTTCTCATTTGCATGGCTATTTCCCTTCTTCCCATTTTCAGACCTGACTAGAAATTGTGCTCAGGGGCTGGGGGTGTAGCTCAAGTTGTGGAATGCTTGCACTGGGCTGGGGCTCAGTTCCTGGCAATGCAAAACCTGGAGTGGTGGCACAAGTGTGTAACCCCAGTACTTGAGAGGTGGAGGCAACCAGATCAATAATTCAAGGTCATCCTTGGTTATGTAAAGAGCTGAGGCAGGCTTGGCTATGTGAAACCTTTACTTTACAAAAAAAGGAGGAAGAAGGAAGGAAAGGAAAAGAAGGGGGGAGAAAGAAGAGAGGGAGCAGTGGGGAGCCCATTCTGCACCCTCACGGCAGCTTACAAGCACCTATGACTCCAGTTCCAGCAGACCAGACACCCTTATCTGGTCTCAGTGGGCACCATGCATGGGACACACAGACACACCTGGCGGCAAAGCAAGCACACCTGTGAAAACAAAGTTTGGTTTTTGTTTTTTGTTTTTTTAATGAAATAAACTCCTTGATGGAATGCCCTGATTCTGAAGGAGGAAATAAAAGTCGGAATAGGAACAGAGGAAGCAGAGCTGCAGCAAACACCTGGAGGAAAATGGTTACTTAACAGTATCTGGTCAAACAGCTGCCTGCAATTATCCTCTTTCACAAAAAAGGCAAAAATGCCCACTTCTGTGCTCTTTATCTGCTTCGGAAACATGCCGGCCTGCAACAAAGGAATTTCTAGTGTTTATTCCTCGTTAAGCGCCACCAATGATGGGACGGTTGGAAGAGTGCTCAAACAAACACCTGTGAGGGCTGTAAGAACCCCTGTTCAGAGGCTGAGCGTCATCTACCCCATGCTAACGTTCTTCTGGTTCCGTTTCCCTTCTGGGGTCAGTTTGAGCTGTTCCCCTAACGGTTACACAAGGAAGAGATGAAGGAAAGAGAAAACAGAAAAAGCCTGTCTCGCAGTTGATTCTCCAGGCCTGACTTCTGACCCTTTCTGTGCTTTCTACTCCACAGCTTACTCTAACTTTCCCCAAGGAAACGCCTGTTGTGTTTGGATGCCCAACATTCCTTCCTTCATCTGGAGACTTGCCTCATGGAGTCAGAGTGAGTTTAACTATTTCTCCATACCAGCCTGTCCACAGCAAGGGACTGAAATCTCTTCATTACCCCACCCCCACTACACACACTTTTTAATTTTATGTGTTTTTCCTGTCACGTATGTATGTTCACCCTTGTGCACGCCTAGTTCCACAGTAAGCAGAAAATCATAAAATCCCCTGGAACTTGGAGTTACAGATCACTATGAGCCACCGTGTGGGTGGTGGGAATCGAACCCGAGTTCCCTGAAAGAGCAGCTGGTGCTCTTAAACAGTGAGCCATCTCTGTGGACCCAGCCCTGTGCCCTGGAGAGTAAAAGGAATAGCCAGGGGTGACGGCACAGGTCTTTAATCCCAGCACATTCCAGGAGGCTGAGGAAGGCAGATCTCTCTGAGTTCAAGGCCAGCCTAGTCTATAAAGTCTCAGACAGCCAAGGCTACAAAGGGAAACCATGTCTCATATTCGGAATCAGACACCCAGCCAAAACAAAGCCATGAAAAGATGCCTCTAAAGCCAGGCACGGTGTAGCCACACATAATCCCAACACACAGAAGTCTGAGGCAGGTGGATCTTGAGTTTGAGGCTGTTGGGAAATTGTGAGGGTTAATCTAAAATTTCAGTTTATGGAGACCTAGAATCATCTGGAAGCTTCTGGGCATGCCTGTGGTGGGTTATTTGGAAACTGTTATTTGAAAGGAGCTCTGCCCACGGTGGGTGGCACTGGTCCCTAGTGTGTTATCCTGGATTATATCAAAAGGAGAGAGTGGGCTGAACACAAGCATGGTCATCCTCTGCTGTGATATGACCACACAAACATCCTGCTGCCTCGACAGTGACGGACTGTACCCCTGAACTTCGAGCCAAGACAAATCCCTTCTCCTTTAAGTTGCTCTGGTCAGGACATTTAATCACAGCAATAGAGAAGTAACAGAGCCTGTTCCAGAATGCAAACAAAACACCTGAGACTTTTCTGCCAATTTGGAAATGTGGTTTCCTTCCCATGAGGATGTTAGCCAAGCAGATGTACATTTGGGTTGCTAAGGAGCACCCTGTTGCTGGGAGGGGTGGCTCACTTATGGAAAAAGGAAGCATGAGTTCATGTCATCTGAGCACCTCAGTCAAGCTATGCTTGGAGTCAAGTGCTTTCCTGCACTTGAGCCAGTAAATTATGTTTTCAATTAATCTGGTCCATTTATGCCCTTTGCACCTGAGTCTCCACGCAGTATAGTTATATATAACTATACACACATGTATGTGTGCATATATTTATATACATATGTGTATATGTATATGTGTGTATGTGTATATGTATGTATCTACATGTATCTGTTTCCCTTGCAGAAGGCAACTCACTAGGCATCAGAAATAAAACCCACCCTCAAAACACAAGATAGAGAACACACATGAGATGAGATGGGTCTTTGGTGTGGAATTTAGGTGTTCCAACAGCCTTCTTGTAGTTTCTCAAGAGCAGCTCTATTCTTCCTCCTACCTTCTATGCAAGTCTGTAAGCATGAAAGGTCGTGGGTTTAGACTTTTCACCAAACCTACTTTAGGGTTCTTGAGCACCTTTACCTCCCTTCCAACACCCCGCAACCCTAGGTAGGAGATTAATAGAGAAAAGGACTATAGTTCTCTTTTATCTAATTCCTGCTGATCAGGGCCGATGGATCGTTAGATGCAGTGATCAGGATACCAGCAGTCCAGTCCAAACACCAACATGCAGTAGCAACAAGAAGTCAGAGAAAACTGCAAGACCAAGTTGGATTGCCTGGAGAAGCAATCTGGAATGTTTTTCTCTGTGAAGTCAAGTGTAGAAGCATGGAGATCAGTGCAGCGATGTCCAGGCAAAAAAGGGCGTCTTACTCTGCCATGGCCTTTCTATATGTCCTCGCCCCAAAGTCCACCCAAGGTGTTCTCAGCTGGCCAAAGTCACGCCCCTCGCATGTGAGGGGTCACAGCAAAACATCACACAACAAAATTCAGTCTTCAAAGAAACCAGAAATTTCCACTTCAGCAGTACTTTGTGGTGCTGCACAGAAATGAAGAACTGGAAAGGAACCTGACAGCTTTGGGTATTAGTTTGTGTATGTGTATGCTCGTAGCATGTATGTATGTTCATGCATGAGTGTGGAAGTAAGATGATAGCTTTGGGAGGTTTCACTTTGCTTCCAACTTGGAATGGGCTCTAAGGACCAAACTCAGACCATCACTTATACAGAAAATACTGTTACCTGCTGAGCCATCTTGACAGCCCACCATCTGGTGATCCCCCCCCCCCCCTTGGCTTTTCGAGAAAGGGTTTCAATGTGTGTATAGTCCTGGCTGTCCTAGAACTCATTCTGTAGACCAGGCTTTCTTCAAAGTCCCTCCTGAGTCCTGGAATTAAAGGCCTGTGTAACCGCCACCCAGCTTACCATCTGGTTCTTAAGAAAAACAGAGAGCAATCCAAAAGGAGATATCAATGCAGAGTCCATCTGGGCTTCCAGAGGCCTTTCTGAAAGGAGAGAACTCCTCTTTGTAGAGGATTTGGGGACAAAGCCAATGCAGGAGCCATTTTGGGAAAGAAAAACTATAGAAGAAACAGGAGAGACAGGAATAAGCTAGTGCTGAGGTATCTGCTTTAGCTCACAGGGCATTGCGGCAAGGGAGGATGAAGCACCAGCTTAGCGCAGAGAAAGCACACGGGGGACATAGTGATGGAATCATTTAGATGCTTAGTTATGAACAACTGATCAGGAAGGGTCCGAGAGACAGGATGTCCCAGAGACTCAATGACTCTCTGCTATCGTTTAGGTGTTGATCACCTCTCAGAGACTGATGGTCCCAGTCTGGTGTGGAAGCTTTGAGAGGTAAGCCTAGTGGGAAGAAGTTAGGTGACTGGGTCCATGCTCTGGAAAGGACTCTAGGACCCTGTTCCTTCCTTTCTTTTTGCTCCTCAGGCACCATGAGGAGAGCACTTTGCTCCATCCTGTACTTCCCATCAGAATGTTTCTGCACCCCAGACCCCAAGGCAGTGACACCCAAAGGTCTATAAGCCAAGTTAACCTTCATCTCTAGGTTAATTATCTCAGGTATTTTGTTAGAGTAACAGAAAGCTGACTAACACATTTTCCTTTGCTCTGTAGTTCTTCAAGTTGCCAAGTCCCATCTCTTTCAAGGATTACTCATTTGAGAAGTGTGTACCGAGCTGCCTTTGAGGACACAACACCCACAGCCATCCACGTGACACCAAAGATTCTAGGACATCAATCTAACTCACCTTTCATTGGCTGGAGCTTATACTCTCCTGGCCACATGGCACACGCTTGCTATGTAACCGCTCCAATGGCAGAGTCCTCCCCCCAAAGTCTCTCATCTTACCTTGTGTCCATGGCTACAAAACAAAGCTATTAAGATACTTTGTTTCTGTGTCCACAGTGCCCCCGGGCACACCACTTACCTCAGCCACCGCCTTGCAGGGTTCACCCAGGAGCTCTTCCAGTTTGCTCTTTAGGCAACACCTTCCTGCCTAGTAACCCTCAGTGGCTTCCCGTTCCCTCTAAATGAAATCTGCCTTCACGGGCGCCGCAGCCTTTCGAGATCTGCTCCCCTCTCTTTCAAAACTCAATTTCCTCAAAACACAGTCCTTTCTCTCTAGTCTAGCCATGTTTCCAGCACTTTCCATCCTTTGCCTGATCACATGACCATCATCGTTTCCATCCCTCTGTCCTTGTCGTCACCAGATTAAAGACTTGCTTGGGTCCCCCAGGCCCCCAGTTCTTCTCAATCTCTTCATGTGTCCTGGCTGAGAGAGGCGGAGGGAATGAGTCTGTCATGGGGCTGTGTGCTTCCTTCTGCACGCTGGGGTGCTCCCAGGCACAGTTGAAGTCTTTAGCCGAAGTCCCGAGCCACACTCTGTTAGGAACACCACCCCTAACTTGTGACTGTAGACACACCTTGATGGGCTAGCCCTCTTTGTGTCTGTTGCTAGGATGCTGAAGCATTCAGTGACGGCTCCTAAGAGCCTGGCCAGTCACTTGGCCTCCGGTGCTTTTCTTTGGTACCCCAACTGGCTCATCTAGGTACAAGTCCGGCAGTCCTTCTGGGAAGTGGTCTGCTGCCCCTGCAGGGCCAGCTCCAGCCACAGGTTCTGCAGGACAGAATACTGCCTTTTATCTACGATTCCCAGGGATTTCTCATGGAACGATTTGACAAATTAATGGCCCGACTGAATTGCTTTCTGGCAAAATTGATTCATTCATTCAAACTGAATGATGTGTAGGTCAAAGGTGACATGGAGACCAGCTGTTCATGGCGTGTTCTCTAAGGGTCCCAGCTGCACTTTTTAAACTAGAAATTTCCTGAGATGACCTCTGTAATAACTCCCCTTTCCTCTTTTATTCCGTTAAGGCACTTCAGATAGATTTGTTATTTGTAAGTGAAAATATCCTCACCCAAACATGATGTCATATGCCTGTTGAATGGGGCCACCGTGTTCATGTGTGAATTTTCACTTGAACTGTCACAGGCATGAATGAAGTGATGTGTGTCCAGGTGTGTGTTAGTCAGCAAATGTGTCAGTGAGGAATTGTTGGGAAATGAGTGTCTGTAAGGCAAATTGGGTAAGTGAACAAAATGGAATGTGCCTGACTCCTGAAAAACTAGGGAAAAACTGCCCGTTGTTTTCTATTGTTAGATTATCCCACTCTTAGCAATTTACAGTGACTATTTAATGCCTCCCAGGTCTGCATTCCCCTGACGTCTGGGCTGAGTTTCCACCTGGCGCCTCTGGAAAATCTGCTCCCAGGCTCATTCTTAGAGCTAACAGAATCCAGTTCCCCCAGTCCCAGGATGGAGACCCCCATTTTCTGTCTGACTATGCTGTTCTTGGATTCCGTTGCCACCCACCTCTCCTTCCCATCTGGCCCCGTGGGTAGTCCCCAACATACATGTTTGCTGTCATCCAGGCCAACAGAATATGCCTCTCTGATGGTGCATGTAGAAGTCCCTAGATAGTGAGTGTTTGGTTAGATGGCTGCCAGGTGTGCCTGATGCTAAACAAGATCCACTTGAACTGATACCAAGTGTGCCAGTCGCTAAACAAACAAGTTCTATAAAGCAGGTGATTTCTAAGAATGTGGGCGGGAGACACAGTCTCAAACTCTCCTTCCCGAGGAGAGTGTGTGTATATATATATATATATATATATATATATATATACCAGAAATTATTATGGCAGCAGTTGCTCATAAACCAGCTGTCTTCCAAATAAAAGGCACAGAAACGTGTTAGATTTACAGCAAGCCATAAAGCACCACGGGAGGACAGATACTACCCCTTTATGCTTCCTTTCTGTTTCCCATCCAAATACTTGCACATATTCCCTTTGGGCTTCTTCTGCTGCATCAGGCCATGTGTTCCTGGTTACCCCATGACAACCTCCTGTCTCCTCTCTAGCTCCATCTTCCTCCTCCTTTCTTTGTGGTCCTCCTGAAACCCCAAACCCAGGAAACTGGGCTGCGCCTACCTTTCTTTTGCCCAGCCCAGGCAGGGTACAGGAGATGGCTCAGCATACATAACAATGCCCACAGCAGGTGGTAACCAGCTCTCAGGACATTGAAATCAGCATCTGAAAACACTGCACGAGACCGTCCTCCAGCACACAGACACGTGATTAAAATTAATATCCTTTTTAAAGCACAAACAAAATTCCAGTTTGCTCCAACATAGTGTTGTGTGACAAAACTTTTCCTGGGGAGACACTGCACACATGTCCACTCTCCTCAGATAGGGAGCCCACAGCAGACCAAACTATGACTACTGCCAAAGTCCAACCTGGTGAACTGTGGGTTTTCCTGGAGTTGCCTACAGGAATATGGGTGAGGGATTGATTACAGGAGCAGAATGACTCAAAGACAGCTGTGTCAATGTGGTGGTTTAGATAGGTTTGACCTCATAGACTCCTGTGTTGGAAGGCTTGGCCCGTAAGGAGTGGCACTATAGGAGGTGTGGCCTTTTTGGAGTAGCTGTGAAATTGATATAATGTTCTTGTGGAATGTAAACAATTTACCCTTGTTCATTCAAATGCTGATTTCTACTCCACTATCTGGTTTCATTCTGGACGTTGCATTGTGATGCTTAGAATAAACTGTCTCAAGTTTGTGTAAACATGCCACCATTTGTTTTTTGTATTGCCAATAAAAACAAGCAGCCAATGCTGAGCAGTGGAGAGACTAGGGTGGGACATCCTGGTCCAGAGAGGAGGAGAGAGGACCAGGAAACATCAGGAGAAATGAACTGGACTTAAGATATGACTAAAAAGCAAGTATAATGTGGGCAATCTGAATGGGAGGAAGCTATGCAGGTTTGGAGGTTTAGGATGGGGTAATTATTGCCCAGCATTGTGCTCTAGGTTAATTAAATAAATTCTAGTCTCTGTGTGGTGATTTGGGTATACAACGGGCTTAGGAATAACTGCTGTTTAACTGAAAGATAAATCCATATTAAATGTTAATAATCATCAACAGTGTGACCTTGTTGTTGGAAGTATGTCACTATGGAGGTAGGCTTTGAGGTCTCATATGTATTCCTAGTCTATGCCCAGTGTTGGGACAGTCTCCTTCTGCTGCTTTCAGACCAGGATGTAGAACTCTCAGCTCCTTCTCCAGCACCATGTCTGTCTGCATGCTGCCATGCTCCCCACCATGATGACAATGGACGAAACCTCTGAAAGTGTAAGCCAGCCCCTAATTAAATGTTCTTTCCCAGCAGGGACAGAGGCAGGCAAATCTCTGTGAATTCAAGGCCATGCTAGTCTACAAAATGTGTTCTAGGACAGCCAAAAGAAACCCTATCTCAAAAAAAAAAAAAAAAAAAAAAAAAAAGAGTTGCCTTGGTCACAGTGTCTCTTCACAGCAATAAAACCCAAACTAAGACAATCACCAAAAGCCGCCTGAGCATGGGTGACAGTTCACAAAAGCCAGGAACCTGGAGCACACTGCAAAGTCTATGATGCGCTCAAAATATTGAAAAATATCCGTTCTAGTGACTTAGTTTGGTCTAACTCTTTCAGATAGCTGGTCTTTCAGCTTGGCTTGGCTGAGAGTCTTCTTTACAGCTTGGCTCTGTTCTGAGATAGACTGTCAGCTTTTATGGTTTATTCTGTCCGGGAGGGGGTAGTGAATCTGGTCAGTTTCAGGGACTTCCTGAAGCAATTTTGATTGTTTACCTTTGTGTTCAAGGAGCTTCCAGGAAGGATGTTTCAAGCAGAAGAAAGTGTTATACAACAGATAGTGGCATTAATCATCTCTATCATCCTCTGTCTTCAGTGTTCCTTTGTTTGTTTTTGAGATAATAGTATCAGGTAGATAAGATTATCAGCTGGTCTTGAATTCACTGTGAGTTGAGGTTGTCCTTAAACTCCTAATCCTCCTGCCTCTACTCCCTGGTATTTGGGACACCTGCATTGTCGTCAGTGTTCTTTAGGACTAATGTGATTTTTTTTTTCTTTCCTTCCTGAAGGTGACTGATACTCACTACCATTGCAAGAATTTCTGCTTTGCCTAGAACGGGAGAGGGTCTTAGTTTTCACCTCACATCTGTCCTCTGACTGTAAAGTCAAAGATTCTTGTGAGAAACATCCAGAAGGGAGGGAGAATAGGGCTTGGGTTTAAGCAGTAGAAACTTCACGTTTTATGTGTGTTGGTTGTTTTTTTAAGGCCCCCATTATTATTTATTTTCTTTCTTTCTTTTGTTTTTCAAGACAGGGTTTCTCTAAGTAGCTTTGGCTCTACTGGAACTCCCTCTGCAGATCAGGTTGGACTCAGAAGTGAGAGATCTAACTTCCAGGTGCTGGGATTAAAGGCGTGTAACACCACTGCCTAGCTAAGTTCCCTTCTCCTCTTCCTTCTTTTTCGTATTTCAAGGCAAGGTTTCTCTGTGTAGCCTTGGCTGTCCTGGACTCTATTTGTAGACCAGGCTGGCCTCACAGAGATCCGTCTGCTTCTGCCTCCCAGAATGCTGGGACGACAGGCATGTGCCACCATGCCCAGCTTGTTCCATTATTTTTAAAAAGCAATAGTCAGTACAAATCTTGAATCACTGAGGGACAAAAGATTAAAAAGGCAGAGGTAAAAGCTCTTGTGTTAGAAGGCAGAACCAACCCTAAGAAAAGTGCTTGTTGTGTAAGCATTGATTCCTTCCCCAGTACAGGGTGTGGTGGCTCACACCGGTAACCTCAAACATTCAGGAGGTGAAAGCAGAAGGGTCAGGAATTGAGGGTCATCCGTAGATACATAGTGTGTTCAAGTCCTAATTGGGCTACATGAGACCTTGTTTCAAAACAACAACAAAACCAAGAAGATCCATCAAGGTACCTATTGGCAAAGATGGCTTAGTAGGTAAAGTACTCAGTATGCAAGTGTGAGGACCTGAGTTCGATCCTCAGCACACATCTAAAGAACAAAACTAAACAACAAGAAGAAAACCCCAAATCCAGGTCCAGCAGCATACACCTGTATTCTCAACAGGGGCGTGGAGGGAGACATTGGCTAGTTTAGAGGAATCCATGAATTCCAGGTTCAATGAAAGATCTTGTCTTAAAATACAAGGCAGAGGGTCTTGGACTCCACTTGTTTACAAATATGGTATGCGTGTGCGCGTGTCTCTCTGTGTGTGTCTACATACACATGAGTTTTAAACTATATCTTTACTCTAAATGGGGCAAAGCATTGTGGGATTTGTTGACAATGAAAGCAGCATAGAAGTGGGTGGAGTGTTTGCCCTTTTTGCCCCCAGGGAAGGTAACAAAGAAGCTGTGTTGCTACACAGTGTCTCAGTTTCCTCAGGCAGTGAAAGCAGTAACAAAGTCTGCCTGTTAATCTCAGTGCTCTGAGAGTGGGTTTCAACTTTCTCAGAGGAGCCTTGCTCAGTGCCAACCTGAAAGGGAGAGCCCCTTTGTGGCCTCGACTTTTGCTGTGTGCCACTTACATGCTGAGTGCATTTGACCTCACCTCCTCACCCTCCACTGCAGGGGAGGTATTGCCGTTGACATTTTATAAGATGGTAGAGGCTCAGAGATGTTCAGAAACCCGTGAGTGTCACACAGCCCGAGAGGATCACAGCCATAGTTGAATGAGGTCTACACGATAACAGAGCCTGGTTCCCACCTTGCTTGCCTGCCTGGAAGGCATGGGTGGACCCATCCCAACCAGAGTCATCGGAGTGGAGGGACCCTTAGGTGCCTTTCTCAGGATCAGGGAATCAACAGTGACCATAAGGCAAGCAGGGCTTGCTTTGTCATACTTTTGCATGGCACATTTAGTTCACTGAAGGTCATTCTGCCAACAGGTGGCCCTGCCTTAGGGCCTCTGAAAGGCAATATGGAACCTGTATGCAACTTCAGAAACAACAATTGTAATATCAGTCAAATGAGATTTAGGGGAAACGGTTTCATAATTTTGAAATCCAGAGCAAAGCTCAATGGGTCGGAGTGTTTTGTTAATGAATAACTGATGATTGATGCTCGCTAGCATTGCTGACATTGGTTCTCTCAGGCACAGAGCCAGGCGCCGGGGAGTGGGGGCGAGGTGGCGGCGGGAGGGTGACGGAGATGCAGGTCTGCTCTTGGCAAGGTCTGGCAATCTTCTGTGCAGTCCCGAGGCCACCCCGCTTCTAGCCTTTCCTAGCCAACTTCTGCCCTCTGTGAGCATACCCACAGTGCTACCCAATGCCATGATAGAAAGAGAAGAGAATATTCTAGATGCACTTGCCCTAGCGAGTCCAGTGCTGAAAGAGAAGCAAAAGAAGGGCATACAGTGTGGCTGGAAGGGAGTGAGCGAGAACTGTGGGAAGGGAGGTCGGAGAGGCTGCCTGGCCACTCAGTACCCAGAAGCTCCCAGCACGGGTTCGTGCTAGAGACTGGTAGCTGTCTCAGTCCTGTGTGCTGCTATAACAGACAGCCTGACACCGGAGCATTTAAGAACAGTTTTGTTTTTTTCATTCTGAAGGCTGGGAAGTCTAAGGTCAAAGAGCAGCATCTGATGAGTGTTCTCTCACTGCTTCAGCGCAGGGCAGAAGGTGAAGAGACCACACACTAGCAACCCCTTTAATCCCAGCTCTGGGAAGGCAGAGGCAGGTGGGTGTCTGAGTTGGAGGGTAGCCTGATCTACAGAGCCAGTGAGTTCCAGGACGGCCAGGACCACACAGAACCAAACCAAACCAAACCAAAAAGAGGAGGAAGGGAGGGAGAGGAAAGAGATGGGCTGGGGGACAAGCTCATCCTTTACCAGGGCCCCAGGACTGTGGTAACACACACACACTCCTACAGTAGTTCCTTTTTTGTTGCTGTGATAAAGCGCCATGACAGCAGTGACCCACAGAAGGAAGGGTTTACTTGGGCATACGGTCCTGGAGGCGCAGAGTCCATCACCATTACGGTGGCAGTGTGGCAGCAGGCAGGCATGCGATTGGTGCAGCAAACTGAGAGCTCGCATCTTAAATTACAAGAGGCAGAGTGAACTCAAAATGCCAGATCTTTAAGCTTTCAAAACCCATCCCCAGTGACACAACTCCAGCAAGGCCACACCCCTCCCCTCCCCCAAACAGTGCCACCACCTGGAAACCCAAATGCGACTATGCGGCAATCTCTTCTTCAAACCACTACATAGGTGATCTAGTGTCCTCTTCTGACCTTCACAACCACCAGGCACATATGTGGTACACAAGTATGTGGAGGCAAAACAGCCATACACATTGTGGTGGTATGAACAGGTCTGGCCCCCATAGACTCATGTGTATGAATGCTTGGCCCACAGGGAGTGGTACTTTTAGGAGGTGTGGCCTTGCTGGAGTAGGTGTGGCCTTGTTCCGGAAATGTGTCACTTGTGGGGTGGGCTTTGAGGTCTCATATGCTCAGGGCCCAGTGTTGCACACAGAATCCCTCTGCTGTTTGTGAATCAAGATGTAGAACTTTGGGCTAGAGAGGTGGCTCAGAGGTTAAGAGCACTGGCTGCTCTTCCAAAGATCCTGAGTTCAATTCCCAGCAGCCACATGGTGGCTCACAACCATCTACAATGAGATCTGGTGCCCCCTTTTGGTATACATGCAGGCAGAACATTGTATAAATAATAAATAATAATATATTAATAAACATATTAATATATTATTAAATAATATTAAAATAAGAAATAAGAAATAAAAATAAAAATATTATTTATTATAAATAATAAATAAAAATGTCTTAAAAAATGTAGAGCTCTCAGCTCTTTCTCCAGCACCATATCTGCCTGCAGGCCGCCATGTTCCCACCATGATAATGGACTGCACCTCTGAAACTGTGTTTAACTGCCCCAGTTAAACATTTTCTTTTATAAAGAGTTGCCTTGGTCATAGTGTCTCTTCACAGCAATGGAAACCCTAACTAAGACACACATAAAATAGAATAAATCTAAACATTTTAAAAAATAAATAAAATGTGACTTGAAAGCCAAGAGGAGTGCCTGGCAAGCAGAGTGTGGGGCATGAGAAGGGCAAGGGTGACTGCCAGGATTTGGGCACGAGCTGCCCTTTTCCTTCCTTGGGAAGACAATGAAAAGAACAGCTCTGAGGAGGAGACAAGGTTTTGGGACACCTTGTGTTTGAGGCATTTATTAGACATTCAGGTGGGAATACAAGTTGACAGTTGGACACCTGAGCTGATCCACAGACAAGGTCATGGCAGGAGATAAAAATTTGGCAGTCATTACTGGAAAGATGACATTTAAAGCTTGAAGGCCAGATGACTCAAGGACCGTGCCTCAGGGCGTTTCAATGTCAAGTGCTAAGGAAGCTGGCCTGTAATGGCAAAGGAGGCTGACAGGCAGCCTGGGCATGGCAGGGGGAAAGCTGAGAGCTGGTCCCCTGGGAGCACATCGTTCCAAGGAGGGGGCAAGGCCAAGTCTGTAACTGAGAATTAATGATGTTGGCGTGAAACAGTGAAACAGCAATGTCCTGGCTTTTGATGCACTTTAAACAAATCATTTATAATTAAATTAAAAGTCAAAACAAATGTTCCAGGAGGAGGGCTTCTCATGCCTAGGACTTGGGGCAGTGGTTCTCAGCCTTCATAATGCTGTGGCCCTTTAATACAGTTCCTTATATTGTCGTGACCCCAACCATAAAATTACTTCATAACTATAATTCTGCTACTGCTACAAATAGCGATGTAAACCTCTGATATGTGGCCCCTGTAAAAGGGTCGCTTGACCCCCAAAGGGGTGCAGCCCACAGATTGAGAATCACCGGGTTAGAGGGCAGACATTGTGATAGGTCGCATGGAGGTCAACGGATCTGGACTTAAGTATGGAGTCCTGGGATCCTGGCTGAGGACAAACCATCAGAATTCCTGGACAAAACAAGAATAGTACTAGTGGTCTCAGAGGTGACACAGGACAAGGCTTTGTAAGGTACTGACTCATTTTAAGTATCCAAAGAATTGTTGGCTTACACACACCAAGAAACGATGGGATGACACAGGCCATCACATGACTCTCTGCTACTTTTGTCTCTGTACTTAAAAACAGAAAAGTCTTCATTTTAGTTAAATGTATCTTTTAAACAGAAAAAAAGTCACAATCAGAATTTTGATAATTTGTAATCTTAGCATAAATTGCATTTAAAAAAAAATCTCTGGCTGGCTTACAGTGATGCACGCCTGCAATCAAGAGATCTGGAATTTAAGACCAGCCTGGGCTTCACGAGATCTTGTCTCAAAAAACTGAAAATGAGGGCTGGAGAGAAGGCTCAGAGGTTAAGAGCACTGTCTGCTCTTCCAGAGGTCCTGAGTTCAATTCCAGCAACCACACGGTGGCTCACACCCATCTAGAATGAGATCTGGTGCCCTCTTCTGGCATGCAAGTGTACATGCAGGCAGAACATTACAAATATATAAATCTTAATATATAATATACATATATTATATAAATAAATAAATAAATAAATAAATAAATAAATAAATAAATAAATAAATAAATAAATGAAAAAATAGGGTCTGAGGAAGTAGCTCAATTGTAGAGTGCTTGCCTCCCACACACAAAGCCTTGGGTTCAGTTCCCAACATTCAGAGGATCTGAAGCTCAAGGTCGCCCTTGGCTACATAGAGAAGTCTAGTTCTGAGGTTCCATCTCTAAAAAGAAAAAAATCTAAAGCCACTGTCCTGATGTAGCATGGAACAAGAGATGTAGCCCTAGGCAGGGAGTGCTGCCTCTGCAAGGTCCTAGCTCCTAATGTCAGCTACCATTTTAACAGCCGCCCGGCACCTGCGTGAGGTCATCATTAAGGTTTGCTTTTCCCTTGCACAGTATGTTTTTATTTTGAGAAGCTGTGGTCCAGCTTTTTATTTGCTTTCTGTATTTAAGCAAACAACCACCCAGTGTTTTTAAGAATTCTGTGAGCCTGGGATGGTCCAGGAAAAAAACAGGACACTGGCCCAGGCACAAACCCATACCTGTCGCAGATCTGGTGGCTGCGTGAGCTCGGGAGGTCGCAGTGGGTTGGAAGCTCCTTAAAAGCCGGGAGCCTGAGCTAGACATTCTGCCCCTGAATAGAGCAAGGCTGAGGGGTGGGGTGGGGAGGGCTGAGGCTTAATGTACTGTAGTTAAACGATGGACAGAAAAACAAGACATTGCAACAGGCCCAGGGCAGCGATTCTGTGTCTGAGGGGCCCTTATGAGGGTCTGAGGTCAAAAACTCACTCCCGTTCTTCACTAGTGGAGACACAGATGGGGTACCCCCTCAGCACTGTGTCAGGACAGCCTTAGACACAAACACGCTCATTGTAATTGGATTTGCAATCTTCTGAGAAGAGCAACAGTTTGGCAGGAAAGATGGCACATGCCTAATATCTGGGCACTAGGGAGGCTGAAGCAGGAGGCTTGCAAGGTTGGGCCCAGCCTGGCTACCCAGTGAAACCTTGTCTTAAAACACCGAAAACCAAGAGGCTGCGGAGATGGCTGTGGGAAAGGTGCTGCACCAGCCCGGCCAGCAGAGCAGGGCGTAGCAGTGAGTGTCTGCAAGCCCAGCACACCCCACTGCAAGATGGGAGGCAGAAACTGGAGAATTCAGGACCAGTGCAGGCCGTCAGGTGGCCGAGGGCAGCAGGAACGAGGGAGACCCTGCCCCAAAACACGGTGGATGGTGAGGAAGGTGCCTGCATGCACGTGGGAACATGCACACATAAACACGTCACACACACCTATATATACACACCACACACACACCAGAGGGAGAGTCAAAACCAAATAGGAAGCATCGACATTTGAAACCATAAATGGGCAGCTTACATGCATACACAGCACAGAATGTGGACCAGTCTATCGTTGTTACTAAAAATAGCATTTCCTTCTTCCTTCCTTCAATACCAAATTCCTGTACTCTCCTAGGCCCTTCTCTCTAGGCATTTGGAATTCATCAAAGATGAAAGTACAAAGATGATATTTTGCTGAGGTTTATATTCCTGGATCAAGGAATGGCCATAGGAGTCAGAGGTCAGAGGGGCGACTACAAGGTTCTCTGTGGTCAATGCAAACCCAACTTTCACCTGAAAGGGAACGAGACAAGTATTACTGACTGCTCAGAGAACACAGCTAGCCTGGAGTAACATGTTCCAGTGTGGAATCTGCTATGCAAACGTTTCTAGTCTCGGGTTAATGATTAGATAGTCATAAATCAAGACATTCAGTGCTACATTGCTGAAGCCCCTGGTAGGTGGGTTACTGAAAGGCAAGGTTTCAGATGCTACCTCGTGACAGTCTTTGGATTCATGGACGCTGTGTGCGCACATGTGATCCACTTCTCCCCAATAGGGCAAAGAAAAATAAAATCAAGACTAAGCATAATAGTGTGTGCCTGTCTGTAACCATAGCTGCCACTCAGGAGGCAGAAATTAGAGGATTCTTATTTGAGACCAGCCTGGGCTATATAGACTCTGTCTCCATAAATAAACATAAAAATATACAGCTTAATTTTCAAAAACACTGGATGAGGCTGTGGTAACAAAAGAAAGCAGGTAGCTGAGTGGCTTACAAGGTCAGCCCAGGCTAGACACAAGACCCTTCCTCAAAAAGACAAACAAGTAAAAAAAAACAAAAACAAAACAGGGCTTTTGTTTTACATGCTCAGTATGTAATAAAAGCGAATTTGATCCCCGGAGCCACATGATGGAAGGAGAAAACTAATTCCTGAGTTGTCCTGTTTTGTTTTTCCAAGACTGGGTTTCTCTATGTAACCCTGGCTGTCTGGAACGTTGTAGATCAGGCTGGCCTGGAACTCACAGAGATCCTCCTGCCTCCGCCACCGGGTTTAAAGGCGTGAGCTACCACTGCCTGGCCTGAGTTGTCCTCTGACCTCCACACATGCACCATGACACGTAATTTTTAAGAAGCCAGAGCAAACAAACAAAACCAAGGGTACGTTACCCCACCTAAACACAAGCCGCCCTTCCCAGACTCTCCTCTGGCCCCACCCCATCCACCCCCAACCCCTCTCTGCTCTCCTCCACCCTCGGGGCTAGCCCGTCCACCGCGTTATCTCTCCCAGGCCGTTATCTCTCCCTGGCCCGCAGGGGCGCGCGTCACCCCACCTGGCCATCCTCCGGCATGCTCAGACCCCTCCTCCTCCTCCTTCCTCTCCTTCTTCCCCTCTTCCTCCTCCCCCTGCCCTCCTTCTCCTCCCCCTCTTCCCCCTCCCCTCCTTCCCCTTTCCCCTTCCCCACTCTTCCCCCTCCCCTCCTCTCCCTTCTCCTTCCCTCTTCTCTCCTTCTCTCTCTTCCTCCTCCCTCTCTCCTCCCCCTCTTCCTCTTCCCCCTTCCCTCCTCCCCTTCTCCTCCTCCCGTTCCCCCTCTCGTCCTCCTCCTCCTCCCCTCCCCCTCTCGTCCCCTCCCCTCCCCCTCTCCTTCCCCTTCTCTTCCTCCCCTCCCCCTCTCCTTCCCTTCTCGTCCTCTTCCCCCTCCCCTCCCCCTCCCCCTCCCCCCCCCCCCCCCCCCCCCCCCCCCCCCCCCCCCCCCCCCCCCCCCGCCTCCTCGCGTGCCGGGGCAGCGCGCGAGCGGGGAGGCGGGACGGTGGGCGGAGGGCCGGAGCGGCGAGGGTGCGTCAGGTACGGCCGAGCCGCTGCCCTGCACGCCGCCCCGGGGAGCGCGCCCTCCGGAGACGCCTGGAAGCGGCCCGGAGCCGCCTGGAAGCGGCCCGGAGCGTCGGTGGTCGGCGGCCGGGCGGCAGCGGAGAGGGGCGCAGGCCGCCGACGGGTTCCCGAGGGCGTTGGTGGCTCGGCCCCGCCCCGGCCTCCGCCGCCCGGCCTGTGCGAGCACCTTCCGCCATGGTGTCCGGTCACCCGGGCACAGGCGAAGGCACCGAGGCGCGGAGTTAGGAAACGCGCGCAGAGCTTGACCCAGCCGGAGGGGCAGCGCCCGGGTCCGACAGAGGCCCCTGGGCTGTGGGTTCTGGCTGTGACCATTGGTCGCCCGCCTCCCCCCGTCTTTGTAAGTTCCCAAAGGGGAGTTGAGCCCCGTGCCCGGCCCGCTGAGAGTGCAGAGCCGGCGAGGGAAGGTTGGCAGGGTGACTGAGGAGGAAGAGCGTGTTGGACGGAGAAGACCTGAGCGTCTGGGATGGGGAAGGGGAGGTCTTTGGGGGGTGGGCCAGTTCCCCCGTGAAGGGCAGGTAGCTAATATGGCCACCACTTCCGTTTCTTCCCCCACTACCGTGAGGGAGTTGGAGTTCGACATCACATTCTGTGAGGTACCTCACGATGCCTGCCCCCTGACTCCCATGAGCTGTCACTTGACTAGTTTTCTGTGAATTTTTTTTAAGATTTATTTATTATGTGTACAATGTTCTGCTGCTTGTACACCTGGTCACCAGAAGAGGGCACCAGATCTCTCACTATAGAAGGTTGTGAGCACCATGTAGTTGCTGGGAAGTGAACTCTGGAAGAACAGCCAGTGCTCTTAACCGCTGAACCATCTCTCCAGCGCCCTAAATATTTTTATATACAGTTGGAAACAAAACCACAGTTACTGACTGTATTTGCTGGTTTTCATGGCAACTTGATACAAGCTGTAGTCATTTGGGAAGAGGGAACCACCATTGAGAAAATACCTCCATAAGATTGGCCTGTGGGGCATTTTCTTAATCGGTGATTGAGGCCGGAGGGCCCATAGCATTTTGTTGGTGCCACCACGGCCTGGGCAGGTGGTCCCGGGTGTATAAGAAAGCAGGCTGAGCATGCAGTGGTGAAAAAAAAACAGTAATCAGAAATTCTCCATGGCCACCCTGCAGTCCCTGCTTCCAGGGTTCTGTCTTGAGTTTTTGCCCTGATTTTTCTCAGTGATGGAGTGTGACCTGAGAGTTGTTAAGATGAAATAAACCCTTTTCTTCCCCAAGTTGCTTTTGGTCATGGTGTTTTATCACAACCATAGAAATCCTAACTAAGAGGCCAAGCATGGTGGCACATGCCTTTAATCCCAGCACTCAGGGAGCCAGAGGCAGGCGGATCGCTGTGAGTTCAAGGCCAGCCTGGTCTACAGAGGGAGTTCAAGGCACCCAAGGCTTCACAGAGAAACTCTGTCTCAAAAACAAAACAAAACAGAAACAAACAAAGAAACTATCTTAACCATGTGGAGGTATTTAGTTCAACAGTGTTAAGTGAATTTGCACTGTGGCAAACATACCTGGAACTCTGCAATCCGATCAGAGGACAGCTTCCTGTTTCCTGGTCCCTCCGGTCAGTCTGTACTCAGCGCATTCTACCCTGTTGCTATGACCCTGACCACTTCCTTATCCAGGAAGAATCACACAGATACAGTCTTTTTGTGCCTGACTTATTTCACTTAACAACAGAATGTCTTTAATGTTTAATCTATATTGTGTGACAAGATTTCCTTCCCTTTTTAGTCTAAATAATAGTCCGTTCTTGGTCTAAATTACATTTGCTTATCCTTTCAATATAGTCAGATTTTTTTTTTTTCTGGCAACATTGGGGATTTTACCCAGGGCCTTTCGTAAGTGCTCAACCAGTGAAGTACACTCTCAAATTCACATTTTAATTGAATATCTTCAGTTAATTCTTTAACAACTTTATACCTGCAAATAATGCATCTCAGAGCATATTCACTGCCGACTCCCCCCCCCCCCCAGCCCCCTGAGCATAACCTCCAGAGTCCAGTTAGTGCTCTCTGCTGGAATGTTGACTGATCGTGTTGACCTGACCTTGTGCAGGTAACTGTGCTTCAGTGAGTTCTTAAGGGCAGCGGCCAGGTCATGTCCAAGAGGCCGTATTTCACAGCTCCTTGTCAGGTCATGTCCAGAGGATATTTCAACTCTTAACATTCTTTCTTACCTCTCTTCAGTGATGCTCCCTGAGCCTTGGTGTGTGTGTGTGTGTGTGTGTGTGTGTGTGTGTGTGCGCGCGCGCGTGCGCGTTGATGTGAATGACTGATGTGTTGATGTGAATGACTTTGACCATTTATGAGCATTAACTGTGGACCACTGCAGAGAGAAGCTCTGGCCCAGGCTGAGGGGAGCCCTGAGCTACAGGACTAGTGTGTTCACATTTATAAGGTACTTGTTGATTGAGGTGTACTACATGTACAGGAAAGTATGCTCATTTATATCGCTATAGTACAGCTCACTAATGGCACACACACACAGTGTACTATACAGTCGGCCGCCGTGTTCAGGGAACAATACTGCCCCCCCCAGTCCCCTTAAAGCCTCCATAACAGGGCACCCACCTCTCCTTTTGTAGTAGGAGCAGGCATCCCATCCCCTGGAACTGGAGTTACAGGTGATTGTGAGTACCTAACATGGGTACTGGGAACCAAACCCACATCTTCTGTAAGAACACCGAGTGCTCATCGGCTCCTGGCCATTTCTCTGGCTCCTCCTTTTCCTTTTTCTCTTTCTGGGGACCTGAACTCAGGCCCTCACATATATATGAGCATCAGACGTACCTCTCGAATGACACTTATAAGCAGTTTTAAATGCCATTTCCCTGGAGTGCGCTGACGAGCTGCTTAGGGACGTTACTGAAATGCTGAAGCACAGGATGTGCTCTCAGCTGTGTGAAGCCCCAAGAAGCTGGTACCCAGGTGAGCACCCGAATCTTCCGTGAAGCGTCTCGCAGTGTGGGTCAGGTTGCCGGTGATGCAGTGTCTCCGTGACTGGATGATTCTGCACTTAGGCATCTATTATTTATCAGGCACTGTCAGATAAACAAGGCGTGACCTCGGCCCTTGAACATACGGTCCGGAGAAAATGCAATGTCATGGTGTGTCAGGAAGGCAGAGGGCCCCCCCCCCCCCAGCAGCTTGGGGAGAAGGACGGAGGGGGTTGATTTTTTTTTATTTATTTATTTATTTATTTATTTATTTATTTATTTATTTATTT
>NW_026596091.1:3493544-3507042 GCF_907164565.1 Psammomys obesus | reverse complement strand
TTTATTTATTTATTTATTTATTTATTTATTTATTTATTTATTTATTTATTTATTTTTGCTTAGCATTTTGCAGGCGTTTTTGCTATAACATGTCCCATTCCTTCTTAATTAGCTTGTAAAAATGTTTCCTGCTGGAGTTTCAGGGGTCAGGAATGCATCTTAGTGCTTACCGATTTTAACTCCCACGGTTCCTTGGCCCACTGCCTTACAGGGGGCCCAAGGGCATCCATGCGCTCCATTTGGAGAAGGGTGCTTACACGTGAGGACCTGTCCAAACCCTGGCTCAGTTAACACTGGCCAGCTTCTCCAGCAAGGCAGGGGCAGTGTTTCTCAAAGATGGCCCCAGGAGCACTCGCAGAAATTAATTACATGTGAGTGGGGATGTAAGTTACAGACTCCCTTTCCTGAGCCTGTTAGCTGGGTCTGAGGTGCTGGGTCAGGAAGGCAGGGTATGGGTGCTTTGGATAGGGATGACGATGAGGGAGCCTCTGGGGGCCATTGAAGCAGAGGTGGAGAGAGGAAATGGGGTGCTGGCATGGAACTACACATCCTGACTGTCTCGCTGGGAACCCCAGTCAGAGGTTAATATTGCATGATTTGTTGGGCAGTTGGGGAAAAGAGGTGCTTTTTCACCTATTTTAATATTGTAGCTTAAATAAGTCTTTGCCCATTGTTTGACCCTCTCACTTGATTCTTTGTATGTGCAGAGACTACTTAGAGCTTTTAAGTTACTTAATATTGAAGGTACAGTTTAGATTTATAGTAGATTAAATTCTTGAAAGGAGGAGTTGGAGCTCTGTGTACCTTTCTTTCAGGGAACAATTGAGTGAGAATTCCTTCTAGCTTGGTTTCTGGCCCCGAGCTTCTGGTGAAATTAATCTGTAACCATTAATGTGAAGTGATAGTGGGTGTTTACTCTAAAAATAATTTCTCTTATCTCTTTGGAAAATTACTTTGTTATCTTATGTGTATGGCTCTCTTGCCTGCACATGGACGATGCAGGTGCCCAATGCCCATGAAAGCCAGAAGACTGCATTAGATCCTGTGGAACTGGAATCACACGGGGATGGTTCTGAGCTGCCATGTGGGTGCTGAGGAGAGAACCTGGGGCCTCACTGTGTAACTCTGAAACTTGCTCTGTAGGCCAGGCTAGCCCGGAACTCACAGAGATCCACCTGTCTCTGCTTCCCAAGCGCTGGGATTAAAGGCATGTGCCACCACCCAAGTCAACCAGGGACCTACCTACCTTTGTCTCTCCTTCCTTCCTTCCTTCCTTCCTTCCTTCCTTCCTTCCTTCCTTCCTCCCTCCCTCCCTCCCTCCCTCCCTCCCTCTCTTTCTCTTTCTTCCTTCCTTCCTTTTTAGATTTATTTATTTACGTATCAGTGCTGTATCTTTATGTGCTCCCACATGCCAGAAGATGGCATCAGTTGGAGCCACCATGTGGTTGCTGGGAATGGAACTCAGGACCTCTGGAGGAGCCTCCAATATTCATATCTGTTGAGTCATTGCACCAGAAACTTTTCTGAGTAGATCAGGCTGGTCTCAGATTCGGAGAGATCTGCCTGCCAAGTGCTGGGACCAGTGGCATACACCACCACATGCTTTCTTGTTCTTTTTACACAGCATACAAAGCGGTAGGTTTCATTATGGCGTTTTCATCCTGTGTCATTGTTTTACTTCTAACTCATCCCTCCTGCTCCCCCCACCTGCCTGAATGTTTGATGTTTAAAGCACATATTTTATGCCTGTCTGTTTAACCGATGGTGAAATGATTTTCAGCTTTCAATTCTCACCTGTGTTCGGAGTGCCATACTGAATATGCACCAACACTGAACAAGGTGCAAGAGGTGTCTCTGCCATGGTCAAGTGCTGTGTAAGGTATATGTGTGCACAGACAATCACTTTAGATGCCCATGTGTCAGGAAAAGCTGAGCTGAGCAGGAAGCAGTACAATGACTTGGGAGAAGAATGGGCAGCCTACCTCACTCAAGAGGGTATTTTCTCCATTCATTTTCCTGTAGATTTCATTTTTCTTAGCAGCTGAATAATATTTCATTGTGTAAATGCAGTACAATCTCATCATCCATTCATCAGTTGATGGGCATCTAGGCTGTTCCCAGTTTCTGGCTATTAAGAACAGAACATTGGTGTACACTGTGAGCAAGTGTCTCTGTAGTAGGATAGAGAGTTGTTTGGGTTCGTGCCCAAGAGTGGTGTAGCTGCATCTTGAGGTAGGTTGATTCATGGCTTCCTGAGGATCCGCCACACTGATTTCCATATTGGCTGTACCAGTTTGCACTCACCAGCAATGGAGGAGTGTTCCCCTACCCCAGATTCTCACCAGCATGAGCTGTCATCTGTTTAATGATCTTGGTCATTCTGACAGGTGTGAGATAAAAATCTCAGAGTATTTTTTTATTTGTATTTCCATGATGACTAAGGATGTGGAACATTTCTTTAAGTGTTTCTCAGCCATTTGTGTTTCATCTTTTGAGAACTCTGCCTGGTTTTTAAATTGGTTTATTTATCTCCTTGATGTTCAGTATTGTTGTTTTTGTTGTTGTTCTTTACGTATTCTAGATACTAACGTTCTGTCAGATGTATAATTGGTAAAGAATGTTTCCTGTTCTGTAGGCTGCTGCTTTGTCTGGATCGTGGTGCCCTTTCCCATACAGAAGCTTTTCAGCTTCACCAGGCCCAACTTTTTAATTGTTGGTTTTAGTGACTGTGCTATTTGGTATCCATTCAGAAAGTTATTTTCTGTGCCAGTGAGTTCAAGGCTATTCCTCACCTTTTCTTCTATCAGAGTCAGGGTAACGGGGCTTAAGTTAAGGTCCTCCATCTGGAGTTGAGTTTTATGCAGGATGATGGCTATGGGTCTATTTGTACTCTTTTCCATGCAGCCTTGCAGTTTGACCACCAGCATTTTTTGTTTGTTTGTTTGTTGGTTTTAGTTTTTTGAGACAGGGTTTCTCTGTGTAGCCTTGGCAGTCCTGGACTCTTTGTAGACCAGGCTGGCCTTGAACTCACAGAGCTCTGCCTGCCTCTGCCTCCCTGAGTGCCGGGATTACGGGCATGCACCACCATGCCCGGCTGACCAGCAGCATTTGTTGAAGATGCTGTCTTCTCTAGTGTCAGGATCAGTTACGGAGGATGGCATCAGAAGTAGCCACAGTGCTCCTAAGCATGGCTTTGCTTCAAGAGTGCAGAAGGAATCAGATTTCTGCAGCCAGGACCAGATTTTATTCTCCTTTGTATAGAGAGATCAAGACAGAATGGGAGAAGAAAAGAAATTAGCAGTGAACTTCCAACCCCCAAGTGTCATTTATCAGAAACTTTATATTGGATGGCCTGCTAGGGCAAGCTTCGTTCACACACAGTCCTCAAGACAGGAACAAGCTGGTCCCTGGGCTTATTGCTGGGATTTTCCTCTTTAATTTTTTTAAAATTATGATCTCATTCATGCCTTAGCCCTAGCAGGCTTGCAACTCTGTCAGGGCCAGCAGGCCCCAGTCTTGCATAGACCTCCTGCTTTTCCTCTGCTCCCGGGGCTGGTGTGCGACACTGCACCGGGCCCCACAGTGTCTGCGAAGCATCGGTAGGAAAGGCAGGAGGTTTCTCTGGCTCTCGTGTGGGGAGAGGAGCGAGGGAGGAGTAGAGGTCAATTGAGAGGGAATTGCTTGAGATCGTTTTCGGTTTTTTGGTTTTCTTTTTCTTTCTTTTTTTTTTTTTTTTTTTTTTTTGCAGCGCTAGCTAATAGTCTTTCTCAGTAGATTAAATACAAACGTGACTGCCAGTGAACTTTGTTACTGGCGATGTTGTAAGACTTGGAGTGTGGGGTTGAAAGAGATGACTCAGCAGTTAAGAGCACTGCTCTTCCACAGCCCCCAACACCATTTGTCAGCTCACAGCAGTCTGCAAGTCCAGTTATGTGACTCAGTGGCCTCTTCTGGCCTCCACAGGCAGGCACCATGCACAGGTAGCATGTAGACATACATGAAGGCAGAGCATCCATATACATTAAAAAAAAAAAAAACCTGAGATTTTTGTGTGTGATTTAGTTAATTTTTTGTAACTCAGTTGCATGATTATTAAGGTTGGACTTTGTAGATGGATGTCAAAAAATTGGACATGCCTGTAAATGTAAACAATTCTTTCTTGCATTTTCCCAAATTCTGACATTTCCGGCCTCTGGCACTCATGTTTTTGAGTTTTTTGTTTCTTTGTCTCTCTGTATAGTCCAGGCTGTCGAGGAACTCACTCTGTAGACCAGTCTGGCCTCCCTCAGATCTGCCTGCCTCTGCTGGGATTAAAGACACGTGCCACCACCTTCTGGCTCACTTAAGTTTTTGAATGTTCAGTTCCTCTACTTAAGCTACTCTTTTTCTCCTCTTTGCCAGGCAAACTGACCTCCGTATAAAGGCTAGTTCAATGGCAGCTTGTAATTCCCCAGAGGGCAGGGGTCTTGCCCTTTCTGGGCACTTTTGGACACAGTGTAGCACATGCCACTGGCTAAGCTCTTGGGGCAAGGGGAATTTCCTCTTTGGGTCTTGCATGGTGCACAGCAGATACTGAGGGAATGTTTGAACAGTCAGGGCTGTTCCCTCTGTCTGCTCTTCTTTCCCTTGTGATCACCCCAGGAACCTCTGTTTTTGTTTTCTAGAAACTTCTTTATCTACCCTTCTTGCTTCGGATCTCCTGAGTTCCTGTGGACGGGACAGCTCACACAGATCAAATTGACATTATAATGAAGGTAAGAGAGTGGGGAGTGTGTGTGTGTGTGCGCGCGCGCTTGCGCGCGCGGGCAAGTATAAGCTTACCTGAAGTCAGAGGACAACATTGGTTGCAGGTCCTTCTACGTTCTTTGAGACAGAATTTCTTATTTTGCATTTGTATATGAGATGCTGGGTAGCCTGAGAGCATTTAGGGATTTTCCTGCCTCTGCCTCCTATTTCCTGTGGGTATACTGGGTTTACATGGGCTCTTGAGATTTGAACTCAGGTCCTCATACTTACATAATGGCTCCATCTACTGAGCCATTTTCCCAGGCCAATATGGGAATTTTCTTTTTAAAATTTGTTTTGTTTTGTTTTTTTGTTGTTGGTCTTGTTTGTTTTGGTTTCTCTATGTAGTCCTGGCTATCTTGGAACTTGCTCTGTAGACCAGGCTGGCTTTGAACTCAGAGACCCTCCTGAGCACTAGGAGAGCGCACCACTGGCTGCTTTTTATTTTTCATTTTTATTTATTTATTTTGATGCTCTGACAGTGCTTGGAACTCACAATGTAGACCACGCTAACCTTGAACTCAGAGAGAGCTGCCCGTCTCTGCCTCCTAAGTGCCATCCCAGCCAAGGCTGGAGACGTTGGAGTGTTTCTGACATACGTGACAACACACTTCCCAGTACTAGTCTAGTCCTGTTAGTCTTGTTGCCTTAGCTCCCTTCAGCACTCAGGACTCTTCCACCTGTTGGTGTTAGTCTTGTTGCCTTAGCTCCCTTCAGCACTCGGGAATCTCCCACCTGTTAGTGTTGAAGGTGCTGGGCATCGATGAGTAAGTGTGCCTTCGCACAGTCATTTCCTAGAGTGATGTGTAGCGTTAGGGACTCAGTGAAAAGCAATAGATTTGTCGAGAATGTGCCATGACACAGTCTCCACACTAAGCATTTTACATATACAAACTCCTCTAAATCCTTATTTATTTTCCGTTTATATTTATTAATGTTTATGTGTGAGTGTTTTGCCTGCCTTTTATGTCTGTGTAGTGTGAGTGTTCTTGGGTACCATGGAGGTCAGAAAGCGGCACTGGCTCGCCGGAACTGGAGTTATGGATGGGTGAGAACCACCATGTGGGTCCTGAGAAATCAAGCCTGGACCCTCTGCAGGAACAACAAGCTCTTAACCACAGAGCCGTCTCCCAGCCCGTATGTCGGGTCACGTAATCACTGCAACAAGCAGAGGAGGAAGATGAGGCTCAGAAGTCCTCACAGCCAGCCAGTGGCAGCACCAGCTCTCTGGTCTTAATCACATGCATAGAGGCGGCAAGCGTGCGAGCTGACGAGAGCCTGGACTCCTCCACCCCCTCCGAAGACGAGGAGATAGGCCAGAACCTGGAAAAGAGTAAGAGGAACACATCCAGGACATTTTAACCTGATGTTTGGTGACAGGATGACCAAGAACTAGGCTGAGAAGTATTGAAGACACTTCTGATGCTGCGACTCTTTAGTGACCCCAACCATAAAATTATCTTGTTGCTACTTCCTAGCTGTAATTTTGTTAGTGTTATGAATCATAATGTAAATATCTGATATACAGGATATCTGATATATGACTCTCAAAGGGGTAGCAACCCATGGGCTGAGAACTGCTGGTTTAGGGTCTGAGCGCCCTGAGTGCTGCTTGGCATTGCTGTGCTTTGGTTGGAAAGCAGAGGGAATTCAGTCTCTCATTATGTCCACCACCTCAGCTGTAGCCCTGGGACATAACCTTGAACGAGAGGAGCCTCATAGAAAACAGGTCGCTCTTAAGGCTGCTCTGATATCAGCTCGCCTCTCCAGAAAACTTGTATTGTATATGACCGCTCCCTATTATGACGTACAAGCCATGTGATGGTGTGGAAAGAAAATCAGGGTTACTAGGATGGAGTTCCAGCCCTGACACAGCCATCAAGTAGCTTCTTGGCCTTAGCCAAGCTCCTGAGCACCTCCAGGGCATGGTCTTCTCACCCCTGGGGCATGGTCTCTGCACCAGCTAGGTTAAGAAGATGGGGAAGCCTTTCAGGTTCTCTAGATCCTACAAAAAGAGAATCAAACACCATGCCCCTAAATTTAGGTATAATGAATATGATAATTCCAAATAAAAATACCAAGCATTTTATAAGTTACATAATATTCAAAGTAATTTCACTTGAATTATTTAAGATATGCCCCTGCCCCATCTTGGCTGCCAGGATGCCTGTCTGAATAACAACTAAGGTTTCACCTCACCCACTTCATTTTATATGGGCAAGTTGGTAACTCAAAATAACAAAGAAGGACATGTTTTACAGCCGTAAACACACGGAAGCACAAATATTGTCAGTTGTATTTGAGAAGGATCTCGGTGGAATGATTTGTAAAAATTCAAATTCTCTATCTGGGATCATTTTCTGAAGGGAATGTCCCTATTTAAGTCCCTTAGTTGGGCACTATGGTGGTGGCAGAGGCTACAATCCCTGTTCTACAAACTCCAGCACAGCCAGGGCTACACAGAGAAGCCCTGTCTCAAAAATAAACAAACAAACAAAACAATAAGAAACAAAATTTAAGTTCCTTATTTATGAAAAAACTCTTTATTTTCTTCAGTCTTCCCTTTGGTGCTGTGAGCCCCTGCATGCTCAGCCATCTCTCTGTATTTGATTTGCATTTTCTGTGTACGAGTGTCTTGCCGGCTTGTCTGTGCACTGTGTGTGTGCCGTGCCAGAAGAAAGGCTCACATCCTCTGGAGCTGGAGTTTTATGGATGGGTGTGAGCCACCATGTGGGTGCTGGGTACCAAACCTGGGTTCTCTGCAAGAACAGCAAGTCCTCTTAACTGCTAAGCCATCTCTCCAGCCTCTTGAATAATTTTTTTTGGAGGGGCAGGGGGTTGAAACAGGGCTTCTCTGTGTAGCCTTTGCTGTCCTGGAACTTACTCTGTAGACCAGGCTGACCTTGAACTCACAGAGATCCACCTACCACCACTGTCCAGCTCTCTGAAATGCTTTTAAAAGGTGATATACTTTACATTTTTAATTATTTATTTTATTTAAATCTTTCCTGTTTCTGACTTTTGCAGAGTTCTTTAGTGTTACCTTTAAAATGATTACATCTTCTTAGCATTAATTTTATAGCCAGGTTAGCTGGACAGTGGTGTTGCACACCTTCAATCCCAGAGCCCGGGAGGCAGATGCTGGCAGATCTCTGTGAGGTCGACGCCAGCCTGCTCTACAGAGAGAGTTCCAGGACAGCCAGGGTACATAGAGAAGCCCTGTTTCAACACGCATCCCCCCCAAAAAATCTTTAGTCAGATAAATGGAAGTTTGTTTTTCTTTTTCTTCTTTTTGGTCCTTCAAATTCTAACCCTAATAGGATAATCTCTGGCATGACTATCCAGTAATCAAAGGCCAACCTCCTGAGAGAGAAGGATAAAGAGAGAAGGAGGGAGGGATAGAGGGAGAGACAGGCAGACAGACAGACAGAGAAGGAAGGAGGGGGAGAGAAAGAAAGACTGCTATGTTTGGCAAACCAGTTCTTTGGAAGAGTGCTTATCCTTTCTGGATATGTTCTTAATCTGCAGCCTTGGAGTCCTGGTTTTGGGCTGCAATCTTGTGAGAATAGGCTTATCAACTGGGAAGTTCCTCTCAGGCCTATCCCAGTTTCAACCGGCAGTGAGATCTCTCAAGAGCTATAACCAGGCTACCGCAGTCCTCATGGAGCTTGCTTCTGACAGAGTCAGCACTTAATCTGATGAGTTCTTTGTAAGGATGAAAACTGTTGTAAGTCTAGAAACTCGTCCTAAGGCATTTTGCCAACTTAATAGACAAATAATGCAAACATTAATATGTACTCATTATTTTCAGCGTTCGAAATTCAACCTCGTGCCTATTACAGAGTCCTTGTGTTGCCATGCCTATTTCTGTTTTCTTTTCCTAGTATGTCTCATCCCTTGCAGGCTTTAAGGTGCGTGTGTAATTACCCCCTCTTCACTTTGTACACTGGGCCATGCTTATCCGTGTAAGCTTCCCCACTCTTAGGTCTTTTATGGAATGACCTCTCAGTTCATGGGGCCTCATTAGACTCAAAGGTAATAATATGTAGTGTGTCTGTGGGCTGAATAAAATTCTATTACCATTATCACTTTGGTAAGAGGAGTCTTCTGAGAACAGCCATGTGCGGGCAGAATTGTTTGCTCTTGAACTGAGACATTACCCTTCAGGGGCAATGGGACTCCAGAAATCCTTCATTTCTCCTGACTTCTTGCTGTCTGGATGCTTTCCACCATAGGCAACAGAGTCAAAATACATGCGTGACAAACCTACAAGCCTGGAAAGCCGTGACAGCAGAGCAGGGCGCTGTTAAAAACTTTATCACACTTGGAGTAATCACACAAGTTTCAGCAAGTGCGGCCTTGCTGCCATGAGTTTGCCGGGCTCCCCTTTGCCTCCCTCATCTCCCAGCTGGGAATCTAGGAATTCTTTCTCTCCTTGGAGAGGCCCAAGCCTTTGGCCTTTACCTCGTCCTCTGAGAAGTCTTAATAAGTGACTCTAATGATGTCTAACTGGATTTCTGTTCTGTTGTTAGTTTCCGAGATCACAAAACAGACCCCCTGGTCCTTTAGTGCTCCTCCCAAGTTCCCCGGCTTTGAATCCCTCAGAGATGGACTGGGGTCAAGAGGGAGGAGGTGCTGAAGAATCTCTTCCTTAGGAGTGAAGTGATGTTGCTCTTTTGCTCTTGCATTTGTCTTACGTGATCCTGTGGGAAATCTTAACAGTAGAGAAATCCATCACGGTGGGGGGGGGGTATTTTAGAGCACTGCACTGTAGTTAGTCTTTGGAACTTTGGAAGAAAAGTGAGTTGGTGTTCATTTTACATCCAAGAGAAGAGCTTTTCAGGTTATTTAGTTTTTTGTTTTTTGTTTTTGTGTGTGTGTGTGTGTGTGTGTGTGTGTGTGTGTGTGTTTTGTTTGTTTGTTTTTAGAGCCAAGGCCTTGCTATGTAGCCCTGCGTGACCTGGAACTTCCTTTGTAGATCAAGCTGGTCTGGAACTCATAGAGACCCACTGCCTCTGCCTCCCATTGCTGGGATTAAAGGTGTGTGACACCGTCCAGCTTTTTTTTTAATCCTAGATAAACAGAATTTTTGGTAATGGTTTTCAAACTTTCATCCTTAGTACTGTCTCAGTTTCTTTTCCTGCTGCTGTAATAAAAGTCCCTGACAAAAGCAACTCAGGGGAGAAAGGTTTTTTCGGCTCACAGTTCCGGTTTGCAGCTTGTCCTTGTTGGGAGGCCACATCAGCATGAGCTCCAAACAGTCACTGCTTCTGTAACCAAGAAGCAGAGAAGGTGCTTTGCTGATGCTCAGCTTGCCCTCTCTGTTCTGCAAAGTCTGTGATTCCCTGCTTAGGTAATGGCCCACCCACATCAACTAACCTAACCAGACAGACTCAGGCCAGCCTTAATCCAGACAAGCCTTCATGGAGACCTGCCTCCTAGGTGTCCAGGTGACAATACTGGCACAGGTGTTTATGAGAACTCACCGGGATGCCTGCTGTGGAAAGCCAGGATCAGTCCTAGAGATTCCTGAGCTGGAGATTTTCAGTTCAGAGCTCTCCAGACTCAACCTAGACAGGAGGGCTGTGGCTGGGGAGATGGAAGGAAGGGTTTTCCCAAAGATGTGAATAAGAATGTGCCATTGTGAGCTTGCTAGGAAAGTTTTGAGGTTTATTGCCCCAGCCAGCAATTCTGGCAGTTCGTTCAGTCAGCAGAAGGGCTGCAAATGTCGTCATATTGTCCTCACCCAGACTCACATTTTACTGCATTTGTTTATTTCCCTTGTTTGTACCCACCCTGTCTTTCTCTTTTTCTCTTTTCTGCGCTCACACACAGGTTCACAGACATTTCTTCCTGAGCCGTCTGAGATGTATTTCAGACATCAGAGCTCTCTCCCTTAAATATCCTTGCAGGTCTCCAAAGAACTACATAATCCTAAAGAATTTAATGTTGCCTTAATCACATCGTCAAATATAATCTATATCAAAATTCACTCAGTTGTCCTCCCTCAATTTTTGTGATCCACAATCTTAACTAAGCACCACAAATTTTAGTTTGTAGCTGGTATTATACACACACACATATATGTATATATATTTGGTTTTTTGAGACAGGGTTTCTCTGTGTACCCTTGGCTGTCCTTGCGTGGACTTGCTTTGTAGACCAGGCTGGCCTCAAACTCACAGACTGCCTCTACCTCCTCGAGTGCTAGGATTACAGGTGTGCACCATCGTGCCCGGTTCAGGTTATTATATTTTGCAGGATTATATAGAAGATGACTAGTTCAAAGGAGACCCCTTCCAACATTTAGATTGCTCTCTTGTGTCACTGACCCCTTCACTTGGAAACTCAGCTATGCTGATGCACTCAAAATTTGCATAATTTCAGAGTGCATGTTTGGTGTGGTTCTGTTCCATCTGTGAAACCACACTTCAGGGATGGTTCACAGCAGGAGGTAAACGTTCCCCCAATAGCACCTTTTTGTTTTCTAGTTCCTCCATGTCTTGGATAGGCTATGGACTGGGGAGGCCCTGCATTGCCGAGCTAGGGCCTCTCCTCACGGCCAGCGAGGGGTGACCCAGGTATCTCAAGAGAGATGTTAGCAGTTTCACCACCCTGTGTATATGTGCTCAGTCTCACCAAGACTCACTCAAGGGAGCCTAGTCCACTGTTTGGCTCTTAATAGGCTTTCATGGGTGGCAGCATGAGGGCTAAACACTCATTTTAGTATGGGGAAGCAACATTAAGATGTGAACCTCGGGCTGGAGAGATGGCTCAGAGGTTAAGAGTACAGGATTTTCTTCCAAAGATCATGAGTTCAATTCCTAGAAAGTACACAGTAGCTCACAACCATCTGTAATGAGATCTGGTGTGCTGTTCTGGCCTGCAGGCAGAATACTGCATAATAATGAGTAAATAAAACTTAAAAAAAAAAAAAAAAAAGATTTGAACCTCAGGGCTGAGCATTTAGCTCAGTTGTATTGCATTTGCTTAGATCAGGTCAGGCGCAGGGACACATGGGGGATGGTGTTAAAGACACAGAACAACAAAGACACAGAAGGAAGCCTAGTCCTTGAGTAGGAGCGATCTGGAGTCAGTTTCCTTCAGTACATTTGTAGTTGGGTCGCCTTGTTTTCTCTCTTCCCGAACAAAGATGAGAATGAATTCTGTGTGTCCTTAAATCAGAGAGAATGGTTTGACATTTAAGAGTGTCCAGAACAGGGTGTTTTACACCTTGGGGTGTATAAGTTAGAGGAAGCAGGCAGCTATTCAGAAGCACATTGTGCTGGGAACTCCCAGGGCTTGACTGTTCTGTTTTAGGACCTTCTCAGGGCTGTCGGTCTGTTACCTGGGATTCTGTGCTATCTAACAGTACGTTAAACCATCCCCACCGTTTTTTGAATCTTGAGCTGTTTACAGCACTGGAAACGACTGTGCCTCGAGAGACTTCTGTAATTAGCCATCTGCCTTAAGCCAGGCATGTGTCATTTCTAGAGTTTTTTGTTTTGTTTTTATGACAAGTGATGTTGTAACCAAATTGTCAGCACAATGATGTAAGAAGAACAGCTTGAGGGCTGGACAGGGGACATGATGAAGAGAGCAGCAGCTTTGTTACTTAGCTTTGGGAAGGAGAGAGCCAGCTGGAGGCAGCGTTCCTCGGTCCCTGCATCCGGGAAGACAATGGGCATGTGCAGTGGCTGCCGCCTCCACCCTCTCAGGTCTGGAGACTCACTTCAGCACACATGTGCCAACACTGCCAGTTTGCAGTTCGCATTTTACTGTCAATTTTAATTTTCACTTCGAATAAAATAGAATAGATTCTTTTGCCCTAGTTTGCTATTTTCTTTCCGATCAATTAATTGTCCTTATTTGTTATTCATTTTATATTCATTGTGGCCAGTTTATTGTTTCTTGAGTTATTTTTATCCTAAATATTTTCCCTATTTTTTTATTTTACCTTACAAATGTTCTTAGGGTTTTGCAGTATATTCTGCTGCACATTCTTTTTTTTTCCAAGACAGGGTTTCTTCTGTGAAACTGAAGACTGACTGTCCTGGACTCACTTTGTAGACCATGCTGGCCTGGAACTCACAGAGATCCACCTGCCTCTGACTCCCTGAGTGCTGGGATCAAAGGTGTGGGCCACCATGCCCAGCTCCTGTTGCATATTTCTTATGAGGCAAAGGTGGAGCTTCTTAGAAGCAGGTGTGTGCATGTGTGTAGGTCAGAGCCTGACGCCGGGCATCTTCCCCTGTTAACTTTCCACCTCATCTTTTGAGACAAGTCCTTTCACTGAATCCGAAACTTGTCGGTTTAACAAGACTAGCCAGGAAGCCCTGGGATCCTCCTGTGTCCTCAGCATCCCCAGCAACTCTGTCTAGGGTCCAAACTCTGCTCCTCATCAGCATGGCCAGTGCTTTAACTGAGCCATTTCCTCAGCTCCCAAGAAGCAGTTTTTAATGCAGTTTTAAGAGTTGGTGCCTGGTGCAGTGGCCCACGCCTGTAATCCCAGCACTCAGGAGGCAGATGCAAGAGGATAGCTGTGAGTTCGAGGCCAGCCTGTTCTACAAAGTGAGTGCAGGACAGCCAAGGCTACACAGAGAAACCTGTATAAGAAAAAAAAAAAAGGTAGGCATATGTCTGTGTATGAAGAAAGACACATTTGCGTGTGTGTGTGTGTGTGTGTGTGTGTGTGTGTGTGTGTGTGTGTGTG
>NW_026596091.1:3481883-3493534 GCF_907164565.1 Psammomys obesus | reverse complement strand
TGTGTGTGTGTGTGTGTGTGTGTGTGTGTGTGTGTGTGTGTGTGTGTATGAATGTTCTGGTATCCTTTGAAGTTATATTGTTCAAAAAGTTTAAAAGATTAACTAGAGGTCTGGGAGATGTCTCAGTGGGTAAAAGGCCTCTGGAGGTTTGGTCGTTGTTGTTTGGGTTTGGGTTTGTTTTGTTTGACACAAGGTCTCACTGTGTAGCCTTGCTTGGCTTAGAACACACTATGATGTAGACCAGGCTGTCTACATCACAGAGCTCTGTTTCCTCTGCCTCTCACATGCTTGGGTTAAAGGCTTGAGCCCCGCATTCTGTCCTCATGGTGGAAAGAGAGATCTCATTTCTGTGGCTTGTCCTCCAACTTCCACAAGCACTGTGGCCTGTGGCCTTTTCTTTAAAACCAGTTGATGTAATTAAAAAAAAAAAAAAAAAAGGTGGCATCTCGTGGGCTGTGGCACTTGTGTTGATGGTTCTGTACTGAGAATGAGGCAAAACACAGATTTCCTAAAATGGAATCCAGCTGTGGAGCAGATTAAATGGGAGCTTGTCCAAAGCTGTGTGCTGTTACTTTAACTGTGCTTGAGAAGAGCAGATCAGAGCACAGCACAGCGGCTGCGGTATCACCCTGACAGGTCAGCTTACCTTTGGGCCCTTTTTGCTCAGTTCTTCTCTGCTGTCCTGGAGAGAACCTTTAAGTCTTCGCACAGTTTGCAGATGGGAAGACACTTTTCTGAGGCTGCTCTTGGGCTAGGAAGGTTTCAGATTCTCCACCCTGGGGCTTCCAGGGCCACAGCAGCTCAGCTCTGCAGGCTCTCCAGAGACCTCTGCTCAGCTGAGGTTCACTAATATAGCTGTTCTTTTCCTTTAAATTTACTTCTAAATTTAAGAAGTTATTGTCTAGAAGTTTACCAAGGAAAGGCTTCCAGTCACATGTCTTGTTATTGACAAGAGAAAGTTTCCTAGTTATATAGTTTTTTACTAAGGTAAAAAAAGAAAAAAGAAAAAAGAAAGCCCCATGAGGGCTCCCAGATACCGGGCCACCAACAGAAGAGCATGCCTGGCTGCACCTAGACACATGCAGCTTGGTCTGCACGTGGGCCCCTGACAACTGCAGCAGGGCCTGACTGTCACCTGCTTTTAGATCCCTTTCCCCTGGCTCAGCTGCCTTGTCTGGCCTCAGCGGGGAGGAAGAGGATGTGCCCCCTCCTGCTGCTGTGAGCCAGGGCAGGTTGGTACCCATGAAGGGCCTCTCCTTTGCTGAGGAGAAGGGAGGGACAGGGAGAGGTGGGGTGTATTGGAAGGAGAGGAGGGAGGGCCTTCAATCTGGATGTAAAGTGAATAAATAAATGAAAAAGCTAACTCTAAGCCACTGAAATGAAGAAAAAAAAGCCTTTTTAGCAAATCATCATGTTATTACCATATTATTTAAGAATTCAGCTTCTCACCAGATGTGGCTGTGCTTGTACATACCTAGAATCCCTGAATTTAGGAGGCCGAAGCCTATGACTACTAGTCACAGGTGTGAAGCTAGCCTGGGGTACATAGCAAGTCCCTGTCTCAAAAACAACCTTACACATTTCCTCTTAATGGCTTTGTACATAAGTTAGTCTATATTTGTCTATTTCTGAGTTAGTCAATTTCTTCTGTTGATCTCTATGCTGATTTTCATAAATAAGATTATGGAGCATATTTTGTTATTACCTTTGGGTTTAGAAATGGGTAATGTATTAGAGGTTGATTGTGAGTAAAAATTTAGAGAAAAAGTTCATAATTACAGTTTTTTCTGACCATCTGCTTCTATGATGTTCTTACAACATTTGCTTAATATATTTCCTTAAATGCTGCTTCGAATTTCATTTCAAATTGAAAAAAATGATCAATATATATTATATACATGTGTGAAATTTTTAAAGATTAAATAGTAATTGTTTTTAATGATTGATGAAAAATCTGGACACAAAAATGATAATCAAGTGGCAAACTCATAAAATTTGTTTTACAGGCAAATTTTAAGGGACAATTCTAGTGATTTTAATTAGTTGAATAACATGATTTATAGAGAGATGATAGACATACAAATAAGTGTATCCATCATCTGTTTGTTTTCCTTTTGTTTTGGTAGACAGTCTCTCCTTAGTGAGACTGCAGCTTTTCTTAATCATAGACGCTTGTGATGTCCCTTTGTGCTAGGATCTGAGTATTGGCAGGTATCCAAGCTTAATAGTTAGTTGGGCAGTGTCCTTGGCATGGGTGCTATGTAAGGAATCATCACCCTCTGGTAGAGTCAGTCATCAGGTGGAGGAGTCAGTCAGGCATAATGGAATTAGGAGCTTGAGTGGCTGAGCCAATTCTGACACCAGCTAATTACCTGCCTTGACCTCACTAGGAGAAGCTGGCCTACTGACTCCAAAAGTTTCTGCAGGGATGACATCCCACGACCTTCTTTCCATAGCTGCCACCACCAGAAACCCTTGTTTCTGTGTTGTCTTCTGCATAATCAAAGTGAAAAAGAGGAAACGAACACCAAAGATTAATTTAAAAATTGGGGTGTCATTGGTGGGACAGCTCGACAGGTCTTGATTAAGAGTGTGGATTAGAACATCTGGGGAAAATACGATGAATGTACGCCTGCACACAAGCATGTGCGTGCATACAAGGGCACGTGCGTGTGGGCTCCGGCCTTGCAGTTGTGGCTCGGGAGGTTGTGATGAGACCCGGGGAGCCACGCTTGTCCTGTTGCAAGTGTTGAAAGGCCTGCCTTACAGTCCCAGCTGTGCAAGACCGACACTAGAGTCTGAGCTGGTGTATTCCGTGACAAATAGAAGCCGCATTGCTCCTTGGGAGCCTGTCATTAAATGGGATTGATTGTACTTTTCTTTGAGAATCCATTTTTTGTTGTCTTGCCTTTTCAGGCCTAATCTATAGCAAATTACTGTAAAGTGCCATTATAAACAGTGCCATTCTTTCCCTACATTCTGAAGTCTAGGAATTCCAATAGCGGTGTCTCAGCAGATCCCATGGCTGATTAAGTCCCAATTCCTGATTCCTGGCTCATAGTCTTGCTGTGTCCTTCTGTGGGAAGGGACAAGGAGCACATAGGGGTTTATACCTGTATGAATCCCGTTAACAAGGGGCCTACCCACTTCACTAACACCTGCCTCCTGATAACCTTCAATTGAGCAGTGAACATTTCAGCATATGACATTTTCCCATAAACATTTAAACTACATCACCAGTATCTGAGGTCCAAGAAAGTTTCTATGTCACTTTGTACTTTTATTAATCTGTCTGTCTGTCTATCTACCCCCCATCCATATTTGCTTTTTACAGTAACAAGAATTGAATTCAGACTCTTGTCTATGCTAGGTACAAGGTGTCTCCCGTTGAGCTATCTCCTTAGCCCCTTTCTCTATAGTTTGAGTATTAGTACTTTTAAATGGTTGGTGTAAAAACCCATTCAAGCTTTCCTTGGGTGTCTCTGTGAGCTCAGTTCAGTCTCTGTGAGCTCCTGTGAGCCCAGGTGTCCTTGACCCTTCTGTCTCCTACCTCTTTCTTCTGTAGGATTCCCCAAACTCTGCCTAATGTTTGGCTTTGGGTGATAGAGATTATTTTTAATTAGTTAACTTTAAAATTGCTTTTATAAAAACAACACATATTCATGGCCTAACACATACTTTAGAGAGTATATAATGAAAGATGGAAGTCTGGCTTCCTGTTTGGAGAAAATGACCTGATTTGGCTTAAATTCAGCCTAAGTGAAGCTATGGTGTACCTGATGATTAATAACATAGGCCTTTCATTTATGACTAATTAATTTTCACCAAGAATGGCAAAAATACCAACAGAGAACTTTTTTCCATAAGTCATACTGAAGAAACCAGTAACCCACACGCTGACGAGTGAAGCTAGACCCCTTCCCTCACACTAGATAAAAGTAACTAACCCCAATGGACCATAATCTAAATATGAAAATAAAGCTGTAAAATTCATAGGAAAAAGCAGTAAAGAACTCTTGACCTTTGTGTCTGGTTCCCAGTCATTTTTAGACATGACACAGCAAGAACAAGCAAAAAAGGAAAAGAAAATAAGTGAATTTGATTTTATCAAAATAATAAAAAACAAAGACAAAAACAAAAAGCCAAGCATGGTGGCGGAAGTCAGGAGAGGTGGCATGTGCCTGTACTCCCAGCACTCTGGGAGGCAGAGGCAGGTGGATCTCTGTGAGTGCAAGGCCAGCCTGGTCTACAGAGTGAGTTCAGGAGAGCCAAGGCTATACAGAGAAACCCTGTATCAAACAAAACAAAACAAAGTTTAAAAAAACTTTATAAAGACATCATCAAATGCAATGGAAAGACATAGAGTATGAGAAACATTTGTAAATGACCTCTCTAATGGAGAGCTTGGGTCCAGACTACATGAGGAACTCCAGTGACACAAGAGAAATAAGACAAAGACAAACAGACCTTTCTCCAAAGAGTCAGCAAATCTTAAAAGCATGAAAATGTGTTCAGATTACTAGCCATTGAGGGAGGTGAACCAACACCACAGTGAGCTAGCATAGCGGTGCATACCTCTAATTCCAGCACCTAGGAGAAGGGAGGAGGGTCAAGAGCTCAGGGCCGTCCTCAGCTACAGAGTGAGTCTGAGGCTAGACCTGTAAGCTCCTGTCTCAGAACACCAACAGGAGCCCAGCCTTCAGGTAGATAGGCTGGCCATAATAACTAACATGGTGCGTTCTGGAAAGGGCGGGGCAGACTGCTTCACAAACTGCTATGGAAGCAGGCAGGGCAGCTGCTCTGAAAAACAGTTCAGAGTTCTTTGAGAAGTTTACCAGAGTTATCATATAAGAAATTCTACTTACAGGCACTTTCACAAAAGAATTTAAAACACTGTTCAGAAAGGCTCATGTAGGTGATGTTTCTAGCAGCTTTATTCATAATAGCCCTAAAGCAGCAACAGCCCCATTGTCCATGAACTAACTGAATAGACTGATAGATTGGGGTATAACCACACAAGGGAATATTACTTGGCCATGAAAATAAGTGAGGCACTAACCGTGTCATTGCTATAGTCCCAACTGGTGTGTGTTACTGTCATAGGTCTGAGCAAATACAAGTATCAACTATGAAAATACTGAGAAGACTGAAGAAAAATGCTCCAGTTCTAAAAATAAAATCACCCCAGACAAGGACTAAAGATAGGGCAGAACCTGCTTTGTGCAGGTTCTAAAGAAGAGAGGTTTTTACAAGGCGGAGGTGGCTGTCCGAGGCATTGACGGTGCTGGGCCACAGTGTCGTTGTGTAGCAGTGACATGTCACCAAGCTGGATTTGTGCTTACTTTAGAAAAAGGATTGAATGACTGTGTTCGTGTGCATGTGTGTGCATGTGTGTGCATGTGTGTGCATGTGTGTGTGTGGCCGTCATGCATGAGTTACAGTATACATATGAAGGTCAGAGACAACTGGGGGATCAGCCCTCATCTTCTGCCATGTGGCTTCCAGGGATGGAACCCAGCTGTCAGGCTGGGCAGCTAGTGCTTTTACTGGCTGAGCCAATCCTGTTAGCCCCATGCTCACTTTTCGTGTGTGTGCATGGGCGGTGTGTGTGTGTGTGTGTGTGTGTGTGTATGTGTGTGTGCCTGTGGATGCAGGTATGTCCATGTGTTCATGTGAACGCACTCGCACATGTGTGTGCACATGTGTGTAGAGTACAGAGTTGTCTTCCTCAATTGTTTTGCAGCTTGCTTTTTGGGACAGCCTCTTCCTAGCCTGGAGCTCACCAGTTTGGCCAGGCTGGCCTGCCAGTGAGCTTCAGGGATTCACCGCAATGCAACGCCTACAGACATGTGCCAGGCTGTGCCGTCTCTTACGTGGGTGCTCGGGGTCTGAAGTTTGTGTGGTAGGCACTCTACCACCTTATGCCTTCTCCCTGTCCCTCTTGCTCACTTTGATGCCTTATTGGGCCTGGTCAGCATCCTGGGGAGGAAATGGAAAATTGGAAGGCATTTTGTTGTTGTTTATTTTTTTGTCTTGCTTTTCAGTCTTGCCTCTGGGAGTTTGAAGATCCTTTCAGTTTGTCTAGAAGTCATTTGGGGGAAATCATGACTCAGTTGTTTGTTTCTGCATCTTTCTTTTGCCCTCTCTGCACTCACCCCCAAGCTTGATGGGACAGTGCAGCCCAGGTCTTCAGATCTTCCCTAAGGCTCCCAGGGGCGGTTCATATCACTGCCTGTCAGGCTTTCCTGACAGAGTGTGGCAAGCTGACCCCAAAGAGAGGTCTCCAGGGAAGAACAGCTCCATGGACCGTACTCACTGGAGTCCTTCCTTGGACCCAGTGTTTTGTCATTGGGCTGAAATTGTGCGGCTCTCAGGTTGACCCTGGTATTAGCCAGTGTGTCATCCTGCTTTCCTCCCTGATAATCACCATCTTTGTTCACAATGCTTGTAACTAAGGATCATCACTTCATTCAAAACCTGGCAGGCTCCACCAGTGCTCCTCCAGACTCCAGAGCCTGGCGGCTGAGCACTGGTGCTGTGGCCACCAGCAAAGGCCATCCTGAGGTAAGGCTGTCAGCTAGGTCGGTCTCAGCTGGGGAGTTGACAGGCTTGTCGAGAGTGAACAACTGGGCTGCATCTTTGAAAGGGCATGCAGCTGCGCACCTCTCTTCAGTGGAATCATTAATATTGACTTGAGGATAAATTTTTGCGTGAGCAGTTGTTTTCTGAGCCTTTTCAAAGCACAGTGTGGTAAAGGCCACCAAGGCTAGGAAGGTGGTGGGGTTGCTTTGCATACTCTCTGAGCTTGTTGCTGGGGAATATGTACTAAGGTTTTGGGTGCTTTCAGCTTTTTTTCTACTCTCTCTTGTTCTGGCTTATTGTGGGGAAAGTGACTTTATGAAAAAAACGGTGCCTTTACTTGGTTTATAAGCTTAGATTTTTATCAGGGAGAAAGGGACAGTGATCACATCCCTGGGCAGCTGGTTTAGTCCAGCTGGGAGTAGCCGTAACCACAGAGAGAAGGGTGAAGGTGAGGCTTCAGGACAAGCTGGCCTGCTGTGTCAGAGGGTGCTGAAGTGTCAAGACTTTTCACTTTCATACAGTCTCCTCTCCCTTCCCAGACCCAAAGGAATTGCTTTTGTCACTGTCACATTGAGACAGGCCCTGAAAGTTTTATGTAGCCAAGCAGGACCTCGACTTCCTGATCCTCTGACCTACACCTCCCAAGCCAGTGGCTTCTGTTTTGTTTTGTTTGGAGAGAGTGTCTCTATGTAGCCCTGGCTGTCCTAGGACTCTAAGTAGACTAGACTGGCCTCAAAATCACAGATAACCACCTCCCTCTGGCTCTCCCAAGAGCTGAAATTAAAAATGTGTGCCACAACCCTTAGCAAGCCAGTGGTTTCTTGAGCCCATCCATCTGTCTAGGTTCGGCCTTAGGAACTGATGTGCACTTGCATGATCTCATTCTCTCTCTCACTTTCATTTTCTCTCTTTCTCGTTCTCATGTTTGTGTGAATGTGTGTGTTCTCTTTCCAAGTACAGAAAAATGGAAGGTGTACAGACTGAGAACACCTGTGCTCAGGGGATCCTTTTATCTGTTTCTTGGGAGCACAGCCTGTGCCACCTCAGGCTGCATCCCCTCCATATGACAGTGCTCCTGGGGTGGGGGAGGGGGAGGGGGAGGGAGCAGGGCACAGTGTGTTGAGAATAAGTTAACAGGAAGAAGACATAAATCCCATTGTGAGGGGCTGTCCGCAAACTGAGAAGGTAGAATGTATGGTTTAAAAAGGGAAGTAGGGACTGGGTGGACATCTGGGTTGGTAGAGTGCTTGTCACATGAGCTTGAAGACCTGAGTTCAGACGCTTAGCACCTATGTAAAAAGCCTCATGCTGTGTATAATTCATGTGCTGGGAAAGCAGAGACAAACTGGACTGATCTGGGCTCACTGGCCAGTCATTTGGATCTAACTGCTGAGCTCTAGGTTCAATGAGAGCCCCTGCCTCAAAAAATAAGGTAGAACCACCACACCTTTAGCTCCAGCACTGGGAGGCAGGGGTGGGCAGAGGCAGGGTTTCTTCAAGTTCAAAGCTAGCCTGGTCTGTGGTGAGTTCCATACCCATCAGACCCATCAGAGCTACTTTGTGAGACCCTGTCTGAAAATAACAACAACAAATAATAATAGTAATGGTGATGATGGTGATGCTTGATTCTGACCCCAGGCCTCCAAACCAACTCTAGCACACACACACATGCACACACACACACACACACACACGAGAGAGAGAGAGAGAGAGAGAGAGAGAGAGAGAATGCATAGAGAGGATAGCCTGCTGAATACTGAATGAGGGATACAGGCAGTACAAGCTGTGAGAGTTAGACAAGGGCTGAGAACTGGAACTCTGCTGTGAAGTCTTCACCTAGCTATCTCTCTCTGGTGACCCTGCTTTACCTTGCCTGAAGATCCCACCCTCCACCTTAAAAAAAAACCTGAAAGGTGATGGCCCTAGACTAATAGATGACTGGTTTCTGTTAGCTCTATAATTATTAAGATTTCTGATCTTATTTGTTACCAAATAATAGGTTGGAGCCTGGACTTCAAAGTTAGAGTTTGGCTCTTGGTTCTTGGCTTGCTATTACCCTTGTGATCATGGCTAAGCCTCCTATGCCTCAGTTTCCTCATCAGTAAATGTGTATAGTAATAGTAGTTATGTCATGATGTTAGTGTGAGTTTAAAGTAGTTAATATTTATAGAAGCCACAAATACTCCTGGCACACAGAAAATGCCGTGGAAGTGTTTGTTAAAAACAACCAAAAAACTACGTACTTTTTCTGCTTTCCTATCAGGACAAAAGTCTTGGACTTAATTCCAATATCTGACCATTGAGTGAAGTACATGTATGTGCTTGTGTTTGATCATGCGTACGTGTGTGTGTGTGTGTGTGTGTGTGTGTGTGTGTGTGTGTGAGGCCAGAGGTGGGATCAGGTGTCTTCCTCCATTGCCTCCACCTTATTTCTTGACACTGGGTTCTCTCATTCACTGATGCTAATTGCCGGCCTGGGATTTGTCCCTCTCTATCTTCCCAGTGCTAGAGTTCTAAACCTTCTGAGCCAGGCTCTTCAGTGGGTGCCAGGCATCGGAACTTACGTCCTCAGGCTTGGACAGCAAGCACTGTACTGACTGAGCCACCTTCCCAGGCCCTTCAATATTGGGTTTAATCCAAGTAAAACCAATCAGCATTAATTCCAAATACAGTAAATCCCAAGTACAATTGTCCCTAAGGGATCAGCAGCCACCCTGGGTGCTTGCCTCGAATGGTTTATCGTCTGGGACAGCTTCAGGTTTTGACCACTTCCGGTCCCGCTCTGGTTCTTCGTGCAAGCTGTGCTACTTCTCTGGATGTGGTGATCTAGGGATGATCTAGTAGTGATGGGTAGGTGGATTCTCAGGAGTTGTTGCCGACCTTTGACCTGTAATAACTTTCATCCTTAGTATCTCCTATCTGTCGATTCTAGAGATGCCACTATTTCCTAGCTCTCCACTTAGTTAGGGCTTGCCCTTTTACTCATCTCTGTTGTAAATAAGTCTGTTATGAGGGCTTTCTCCTGTAAAGTGGTGTTCATCGTGTATGTACTTAGAAAGTACAGGTTTCCTGACAGCCTTTTTAAATACCGTATCTGAGTAATCCCAAGTCTTTTGGACAAATTCTGGTTTTGTCTTGGCAAACATGAACCCTTAAAAATGTATTATCACTGTGTGTGATGTGTGTGGGCGCATGTGGGTATAAAGTCAGAGGACAACTGTAGAATCGGTACTCTCCTTCGACTTGCTGCAGGCTGTAAAGATCAGAGCTCAGGTTGCCAGGACTGCACAGCTAGCGCTTTAAGCTGCCTGCCCAACTTGCTTCTCTAAATATCAGCTCTTTACTTGTTCTGAGTACACAAGCCAGTTTCTTGTGTTCTTCCTCTTCCTTTTTCCGATGCCCAGCCTCCTTTCTCTTCAGGAGGAGAGTCTCGCTGCATAACCTCGGTTGGCCTTTAGTTCAGGGCAGCTCTCTTCCTCAGCTTCCCAGGTGGTCTCCCTGGGCCTCACTCTCAACAAGCCATTTTCAGATTTATATCAGTTAAGATGAAAATTAGTTCTCAGGGTCTTTGGCCATGAGGATGGCCAAATGCTTCTCTTGGCAGAAATAGTGACATTTTCCTGCAGGGCTTAATTTATATACTTAGACATGCCTATTAATGTTTTAATAAGAACATTATTCTGCTGCTGCTGTTTTTTGAGACATGGTATCCCTGTGTGCTGCCCAGACTGGTGTTAAACTCTCAATCATCTTGCTTTTGCCTCCTGAGTTATCTCCAGGACCACCGGTGTGTTCCACCACACCCAGCTTTAATATATCTTTTAAAAATGGTCTTGAGGTAGAATTTCCTCAAATTGTTTCCTTCCTTGATTTTATCATATTGTGTAGAGTTGTGACATCAGTAACTCAGGGAGTAGGAACTTTATTTTCATGTTTGTACTTGGGCTGATCTGTATCCTTGTCTCTGAGGTGAGCAATATCATTTTCATGAATTTAAGGCAGGAAGTGCCCAAAAGGAAATTGGCTTCCACTGGAAGACAGAGTCCTACTTGTTGCATAACGTGTCGCCAAGTTTTGAATGTGCCCTACTCAGAGAAGTGGGTTTCCATTGCAGAGGTGAGCTTTTATCTTTTCAGAAAAATGTGATTTGCAGCTCACTGAGCGGGCTCAGTGGCAGGAGCTGGTCTTGTCTCCTTACAGCGATGTCTAGATCCACTGCCATTGCTCAGTGGGGTGTTTGCTAGCACATTCTAGAACATGTCACCTGCATTATTCAGTGTAGATCTTACATTTTGTACTGTGGAACTATGCTAAAGTTTATTAATCCACACACAGTAACAGTGTCTTGACGTGGGACAGTGTGTACTCTGGCGTCTAAAGAGTCTCACGTGAAAGCTTTCCCTTTCCCGCCCCACCGTAGACAGGGTTTCTCTCCGTGTGTGTTGTATGTTCCTGCCTGTGAAGGTCAGAAACAGGCAAGAAAGGTCAGATCCCCTGAGGCTGGAATTGCAGGCAGTTTCGAGCTTCTTGCTGTGGGTGCTGAGAACTGAGCTCTGCTCCCTGGAAAAGCAGCGAGTGTTCTTACTGCTGAGCCACCCTCCCGCTTCCCTTGACTGATGATTTCCATGAACTCTAGGCCTTTAAATGTTTTTTGTTGTGTGATAAAGGATATGATTCTACAGTTTTCTAAAGTATTACTGATAGATTCTTTGTGGGTTGTATGTAAATGCTTTGTATTGGTCTCTTTTATCACAAATTCAAATACTATTCAGTTGTGTAAATTTGGCAAAAGTAACTTATTTATTTAGTAAAATGTTGTTTTTTACTAGTATAATTTTCACAGTCTTGAGCATTCATGTTTTGTTTGGCTTGTTTTTGTTCTGTGGTGTGTGTGTGTGTTGGTGTGTGGTATATGTGTGTGTGCATGTTTGTGTGTGCGCAGATGCACAGGAGCGTTTGTGTGGAGGACAGAGGCTGATGCCAAATGCCTTTTTCAATTGTTTTCCCCTTCCTTCCTTCCTTCCTCCTTCCTTCCTTCCTTCCTTCCTCCTTCCTTCCTCCTTCCTTCC
>NW_026596091.1:3471730-3481483 GCF_907164565.1 Psammomys obesus | reverse complement strand
TCCTTCCTTCCTTCCTTCCTCCCTCCCTCCCTCCCTCCCTCCTTCCTCCTTCCTTCCTTCCTTCCTTCCTTCCTTCCTTCCTTCCTTCCTTCCTTCCTTCCTCCTTCCTTCCTTCCTTCCTTCCTTCCTTCCTTCCTTTCTTTCTTTCTTTCCATGTTTTGTTTGTTTGTTTGGTTGGTTGGTTTTTTTTGAGACAGGGTTTCTCTGTGTGGCCCTGGCTGTCCTGGATTCCCTTTGTAGAAACCAGGCTGGCCTGGAACTCAGAGCCGGCCTCTACCTCCGGAGTGCTGGGATTAAAGGTGTGTATGCCACCACGCCTGGCTTCCCTCTCATTTCCTGAGACAGGTCTCACTTAACCTGGGCTGCACTGATCAGCTTTAGTGTCTGGCCGGTGAAGTCCAGGAGAGCCTGTCTCTGCCTCAGCGCTGGGATGGAGACTTGCACCGCCATGCTGAGTTTACTGTGTGTGCTGTGGAGAGCTGAACTCGGGTTCTTTTTCTTTTTTAATTTATTTATTATTTATGCAGCATTCTGCCTGCACACCCGATCTTACTATAGATGGTTGTGAGCCACCATATGGTTGCTGGGAATTGAATTCAGGATCTTTGGAAGAACAGCAAGTGTTCTTAACCTCTGAGCCATTTCTCCAGCGCCCTGAACTCAGGTTCTTATGCTTGCAGAGCAATTACATTACTGATTGAGCCATTTCTGAAGACCCTGTTTTGTGTTTTGTGTTTCTATGTAGCCCATATTGGCTTGGAAGGCAGTATGAAGTTCAAACTGACCTTGAACTTACAATAATCTTGTTCACCCTTCCTAGTCCTGGGTTAACAGGCATGCATCACCATAGTTAGAAAAGCATATGATTTTTTAATGGATGTGTTGGTTGAAGATTTTTGGCCAAAATATTAAAAATGAATATTTTCAATGTTTTAAAGATGTGTTTTTCCCTCCTGGAATATCATATAGTGTTTGGGAAACATTAAGTATCCTAGTGCTTTTAAAAACATGGTCATTAGCTGGGTATGGTGGTGCACACCTGTAATTCTGGCACTCTGGGAGGCAGGGGCAGGTGGATCACTGTGGGTTTGAGGCCAGCCGGATCTACAAAGCAAGTCCAGGACAGCCAAGGCTGTACAGAGAAACCCTGTCTCGAAAAAAACAAAACAAAAACCCAACAACAACAACAAAAAAACATGCTCATTATAAACCCATTTCATGGTTGGGTCGACTGAGTCCCCAAACATGTAAAAATGTCCTTTATGAAGCCATAAAGGTAATTAAATACAATAGAATAAAATCAACATACTTCAAATGCTCTATCAAAGATCATTACTGCCAATAGGGAAAATCTCTTGAGTTACATAAAAATGAGCTGGAGAGCGGGTAGGCAGGAGGGCTCCACAAGTGAAGGCCCTTGCTGCTTATCCTGACCATGTGAGTTGGTCCATGGGACCCACCTGGTGGAAGGAGAGAAGCCAATCCACGGAGCTGTCTTCTGACCCACACACATGTGTCCTGACACTGTGAATAAGGATATGTGGTAAGCCTTTTCTACTGGACTCGAGAGTTTCTTAGAGAAGGCTGGCGCAGAGGAAGTCACAAAGCTGGGTAAGACTCTTTCCTGTTGGTTGTGATCTCGCTTGTCATTCATTCTCCCCGTTTCTCAACTTCTTCCAGGAAAAGACGTTACTTAAGTCTATGTGTGTCCCTTGTTTTTTGCTTCAACTTGACCAAACAGGTAAGGGTCTGTTTTTATAAACCGTGATGCTAATTGTGTGTTTTATGTCCTATGTTCTGCCTGGCTTGTGGGTTTGTTTGTTTGTTTGTTTGTTTGTTTGTTTTGGTAGGGTTTTTCCTGTTGGCTGAGGCCTTCCTGGCTGATGACTCACTCCTCTTTGTGACTGTTAAGGTGCTCCCACAGGAGCATCATATTACCCCCAGCCTCTACCTAGTGTAGCCATGGTGAAACTTGGTCTTTCCTGTTCTTGAATTTACTCTGCCTGATAATCCTGAACCTAGTTCCTGCTGCAGTATTTGCTGCCTTCATGGTGACTTTACTGATTTTACAAATCTTGTTTCCCTCTTAGAAATAATTCTGAAAAATATTTGACTCAAACACAAACTGATATGGATTCAGGTGTCCTGTCAGGGTCTTATGAAAATCAGTCAAGCTCAAGCTCCACAGAAGAAGCCATGAGAAACTGTTGTGTGATTCTACACTCTCACAGCAAGAACAGTTGGTGGAGGAAAATAGAAAGTTGCCTCTAGAACCATGGTGCTTATGGCTTTGTTGATGGGTCAGGGTAGTCCAAGGACTCCAGCCAAAAGTAGGAATTCAGTCAAGTGCCCAGTGCTCAGAAAGTACCAGCCTTTGTGCCTAGTAGCTCAAAAGGAAGTGGAGGCCTGGGCATGTGGAGGGACTAAAGCAACAGCGTTCGTCTCCCTCCACCTGTCCCCCGGTGTGAGCACAGGCTGCTGTGGGAACAAAGAAGGCTCCGTAGAGTATGGTTCTCAGAGCCCTGGGGGTGTCTGTGGCCTCTGGTGACCCTCAGACTCAGACCCACCCTCAGGACATGTTACCTGTCATTTCTACTGCTTTGGCTTTGATTATGCAAAAGCAACGGTGGCAAAGCGAGGAGAGGATACCGTCTGCATGGAGAGTTTGATGGTCTCCACTGGAAGAGGGGAAGAAGACGTCCTCATGAAATGATCAGAGTTGCTGGCTCCGTGGCTAAGAGCACTAGCTGCTCTTCCAGAGGACTCGGGTTCCATTCTGAGCACCCACGCTCAATCATTGACACGATCCTTTCAGTGCCAGAGGCTTGTGCATGTTCTCCGACTAAGTCCTGGAAATGCCATCAGTGGCGTGGGTGGTGATATCACCTTCTTATGATGAGGAAATGAAATGTAGAACATTACTGTGCATGGTGGCTAGCTCTCCCGTGAGCATGCTGGTAGCTTCCTCTGACTGCTGTAGGCACATCCCACCTACCTTAGCGTTGGCACACCCCACCTGCCTTAGGCGTGATGCTCGTGGTATTGGGGCTGTGATAGGTGTTCCTGGAAGTCATGGTGGCATTTGTAACTGGAGGTTGGGCAATAGGCCTCCATGCCAGGCACATCTCAGCCATGCCTGTGGGTGAGATGCCCACAGATGGCTTGCTGATACAGGAAGCGTTGGCTCTGCCTGGTGGCGTATTCCAGTGTCTTTAGCCTGAAGAGCAGGCAGACTGTCAATATCAGTGAACATGAACTTGATATTGTTGCACATTGCCTGCCTCTTACGGCTGTTAAGTGTGGAAAGCAGATTTATGTTTTGAGAGTACCTGAGTGACAGACTGCCTAAAGCATCTGTCCAGACACTACCTGTCACTAGCTTGAGGGCTCCTGTGTAGCTCACCCTTAGCTCCTGCTTTGATGTTTTCCCCTTTTCATCTCAGGGCCTCTCATTCTCACCTAATCCCCACAACAGACTATGTGGTTGTTGGACTGAATTCTGTTTTACAGCGGGGAAGCAGATGCGGGTGGCTGAGGAACCTGTTCTCTGTTGGGCATCAGGCCCAGACCTGTCTGCTCTCAGGGCTGCCTCTGCAGGGATTGCTCTCCATAAGCAAATGAAGCTCCCCCCAGGCACAGGCACCCCAGCAGAGCTCTGACCTCACCACTCAGTTGTTTGTCCCTTCAGCAGATGTGTTTTGGGCATCTGCTCAAGTGCCTGAGCCGGCAAGAGAGGAGAGGTGAACGAGGCATACCTCATTCTTAAAGTCATCCAGCTTGTCAGTATCTGTCTCCCTGGTAGTCTCGGTGTAGTCTGCTGTCTGTAACAACATATCATGGCTTCTCCACTGGGAGTGAATCAAAGAGGAGGGGGTGGGGAGGCAGCTGGGGGCTTTATCGTGAGGAAGTGAGGATTTCTGGAAGTTGGGTTTAGCTATGAATTTTTACTTATTTTGTGCACCATAGTACATGTGCTCAGAGGACAACTTTTCCGAGAACTGTCCCCCTACCCTGGTGAGGTGGTGTCTCTCTTGTTTCTGTGCTTGTGAAACCTGCTCCAGACCAGCCTGTGAGCTTTCAGCAGGCTGTCCTGTCTCTGCCACACCCCTCTTTAGGAGTGCAGGGGTAGCAGCTGTGTGGCACCACACCTGGCTTTTTTGTGGGCTTTAAGGGTTAAATTCAGGTCAGGCTGATGAAGCAAGTGTTTTACCCAAGCCATCTCTTCAGTTCTTGGTGTAATTTATTTTTTTAAAATGAAACTTAAGATAGTCCGTATATTTATCCTTTTAAATTATCTAATATTTATACCAATAGAGACACAGGAGGTGTGAACTAAGGGAGCTCAGTGAGGTAACTTTATTTTTGGAACTGTAACACAAAATATCACAAATAACACAAATAACACAAAAAATCAGTTTACAAGACTGATTCTGTAACTACACCGAAAGTTCTTTAGAAATCTCTGTGTAATTCTACCGAGCAAGTCTGCATTTCTCTTGAGCTCCTGCAGACATAACAGGGCTCTTTAGCTCTCTTTCCTAGAATGCTTCTGTGCTGTTCCTGCCAGCCCAGAGAGAAAATCCCTATCTCTTACTCAGAGGTCCTCCCGTGAGGGCTCTTCCAGGCCAAAGACAGAGCTCTCACAGCTCTAACTGCTACAGAAGTCTCTAGCTCCCCCTTGTACACTTGGCAGCTGCACCATGTTACTGTCTTGGTGGGTGACTCCAAGCTAAGTCAGTAGTGGCCTTTACAGTGGGGTAGCTCCAGGCCATGCAGCTGACTTTGCCTCAGGGTCATAGAGTGAAGACCACAGGACTTCTCCTGAGCAACCTGCCCTAAAACAGGAATGTTCCATTCTCTAGCAGTCTTGTACATGGAAGCTTTCAGAGGCACACCTAAGCTGCTTCTCTTCAGGTCACACCTAACTGCATCTGACATCTATTTAAGCTTTTATGTTTTGCTAACACTTAGGTTTTCTGTGTATAGTAGTCAAATATCCTGCAACATAGTCATTGAATATTGAGGTTTTATTTGTAAAAATATTTATTAAAATAGAGATGGGTTTGGGCGATGGCTCAGTAGGTCAGGGATGAAAAGTTGGTCATGACCGGCATCTAGCTGTCATTCCAGTGCTGTGGGGGTGGACAAAGGGCTGCTGGGCTCTCTGGCTGGCAGACTATCTCCAGGTTTAGTGAGAGGGGTGGGATGGAGGATGCCATCCAGGGTCTCTGGAACATACATACACTCCTGTCAGAGAACAGTTCTGTGGGGTCAGTTTTCTCCTTTTGCCTTTACAGTGGTTCTTAGGATAGAACTTGGTCATCAGGTTCATATAGCAAGTGCCTTTACCCAGTGAGCCACCTTGCCAGCCCCTTTTATTTTTTGATAATTTTTGTTTTATTTTCATTTGCATGTGTGTGGGTGTTTTGCCTGTCTGGATGTCTGCCTCACCTGCATGCCCATGGCAGTCAAAGGTTGCCTTCAGCTGGAGTAGCAGTTGTGAGCTAAGGTGTTAGTGCTGGGACTCAAACCCGTGTCCCCTGGAAGAGTAACTTGTGCTCTTAACCACAGAGGCATCTCTCCAGCACCCCGTGCCCCTTTTCTAAATGAAAAGTTTATTTACGTGTATGTATGCGTGTGCCTGCTTGTCTGGCTGTGTGCCATGTGTAGGGCATGCCCGTGCCGCACCATGGGGTATGAAGAGGGTGTCAGGTCTCCTGGAGTTGGAGTTACGGTGAAGTAGGTGCGGGCACCCAACATGGGTCCTCTGGAGGAGCCACAGGTGTTCTTGGCCACTGAGGCAAGTCTCTAGCCCATGATTTTGGTTTTGAGACAAGTCCTCACTGTTCAATCCAGACCCACATGGAACTTTCAATTCTCTTGCCTCAGCTTCCCAAGTGCTGAGATTACAGGTGTGAGCTGACATGCTGGTTCGCATCCTTTTCTTTTTCACATGACAATAACAGGAAGGAAGTATTTTTATTTTATGTAGATTTTTGCTGCATCGAGGATTATTTTCTTGGAACAGACTACTAGGATCAGTTTCTAAATCTAAGTCTGAGCGTTTCTGAAGTTTTGGAGCCATTGAGCCAAACAGTACATAATAACCCTACAAGGTTAATGGCCTCCTGGTTCTTAGTGAGCAGGAAGAAATAAAGATAGGCTTCTAAGTTTTACTGTGCACCAACTTGAGAGGTGAAAAGCTGTGCTTCTGGGATTTTGGTGAAGCACAGTGTTTTCCCATGTCATAACACCTGGCTGGAAAGGTGTTCTGTTGTATTTCATTACCTCATGTTACTCACAGAATAGCAGCAATAGAGGGAAGCCTTAAACAGTGACGGCCACGAGCCTGCTGTAAATTCTGTAAGCACTGAGCTAATCATGGTTCTCTGAGCAGAGGTTGCTGTGGCTGATAAGGAAAGGCTCCAGGAGTTAAATAAGTCATTGGAGGAGTTAGCACTGAGGAATATGCTTCCAGAGTCCAGGATCCGTAGGAGTGCTGGTGACCGTGTACCCCTAACTCCTACACACGCGCGTGCGCACGCGCGCGCACACACACACACACACACACACACGTGACACAACGGCATTAGTATTGTTCTTGGAAATAATTGCTGTACTTGTTGGGGCCCTTGTATGTGCTGTGTTATTTTTGTTTATTTCTTGTTTGCTGTTGAGATTTTCATAACATAAACTTTCCTTAGTTGGTACCCTAGTCAGTTGGTCTTACACTTCTAAACAAATATTGAAGGCCTTCTCTCATACTTAAGTGATCAGAGTCCTGCTCTGTCATGGTTGTTACTCAAAGCCACCAAGGGCGGGGGAGACTGGCTGAAGGTACAGCCTACCACAGTTCCTGATACATAGTCATAGCAGTAGCTTCTAACCCATGTGACATTAGGCATCATAAAAATGATTCATAGAAGTTTAATAGCATGGGAAAATTTCTACATCATAATGTTCCATGAAAAAAAGGAAAAAAATTAGAATAGATTAAATGAAATATCACACCTTGCTTTAGGCAAGCAAAAAGCAAAGGAGGGCTAGAAAGAGGACTCACACTTAAAAGTACTCATTTCTGCAGAAGACACAGGTTCTGTTGTCATCACTCATGTGGTGGCTCACAACTATAGTGCCAGGGGATTAGATATTCTCCTCTGACTTCCATGGATACCAGGCACACATGTGGTGCATATAAATATATTCAGGCAAAACACAGACATACATAAAATAAAATAAATCTAAAAAAAAATTGTTAAAAAGGTTGAAAAATACTGGTATCTGTGCTCCCATCCTTCACTGTGCTAGGCACTGAGGAAATACGGATGAATAAGATCCTGGTTGTGCTTTAAAAGAAAGGTCTTAAAAATAATTATTTATGGGCTAGAGAGATGGCTCATTGGCTAAGAGCACTGTCTGTTCTTCCAAAGGACCTGGGTTCAATTCCCAGCACCCACATGGCAGCTCACAACTGTCTGTAACACCAATTCTAAGGGATCTGACACCTTCACACTAATGCACATAAAATAAAAAATATTTATTTATTTTTTATTCAGTTTACATCTTGATTGTAGCCTCCTCTCCTCCTGGTTCTACCTTTCCTTCCTGTTTCCCCTCTCTCCCCTCCCCTACTCCTAAGGAAGGGGAGCCCCTACTCATCCACACCACATCTCAAGTCACATCAGGACTGAGCTCATCTTCATTCCCTGTGGCCTAGTGAGGCAGCCTCACCAGGGGAAGTGACCAAAAGCAGGCAACAGAGTCCATGTCAGAGACAGCCCCCATTCCCCTTACTAGGGAACCCATGTGAGGACCGAGCTGCCCATCAGTTACATCTATGTAGAGGGCCTAGATCCAGTCCATTCATGTTCCTTGGTTGGTGCTTCAGTCTCCAGACAGGCCCACTGGGCCCTGGTTACTTGGCTCTGTTGGTCTTGTGGAGCTCCTGGCCCCTTGAGCCCTTCTATCCTTAACCCCATTCTCCCACAAGAATCCCTGTGCTCCACCCAGTGCTTGGCTGTGGGTCTCAACATCTGTTTCCATCAACTGCTGGGTGGAGCCACTTACTTATTTTTTAAAGGTTTTCAAGACAGGGTTTTTCTAGGTAGCCCTGGCTGCCCTGGAATTCACTCTGTAGACCTCATTCACAGAGATCCACCTGCCTCTACCTTCTGGCATTAAAGGCACGAGCCACCACACCCTAGCCTTACATTGTTTTACAACTGTGTGCTTGTGTGTGTGTGTGGGGGGGGGGGGGAGGTAAGTGCATAGAATGTGGAGGCCAGAGGCATTAGATCTCCCTGGAACTGGTGTCATAGGAGCTTGTGAACCACCTAAAGGGGGTGTTGGGAAACAGATTCAGGCCCCTGCAGGAGCACTGAGCCATCTCTTCATCTCCAGGAGAAAGTTTTAGTGGAAGACAGAATGACAATCTGGGTGGAAGAAATGGAGGAGAAATCAAGGGTGTTGCTGAGTCACAAAGTGTGGCTGTGGTGCCATTCACCCAGAGAGTGGATATGCTGAGACTTTTAAGCAATACTGCGGCTTTATCATGCTGTGGTTGTCCAAGGTAGATAATCGGATGGGGCAGGGGCAGGGGCAGGTGCCTGGGTGAGCTGGGGGTGCAGGCTTTTTCTATAGATAAGGTTCAAGTGTTGGGAATGAGTCAGAACCCCAGGGAAGTCTGGGCAGTGAAACAGAACCCAGATGGTCATTGGCTACAGACAGCACTGATTTAGGGTCCCTGAGGGTTTTAAAGAATAAATAAACATTTTCGCTCTGTAGACACCTGAATTCAAAAGTACCGGGTGGGAACATACGAGGTTTTCCTCTGTCCTTACTGGGCAGGTTTGCTGCTGTGACATCATGCGCATGCCGGGCAGGTGATCTACCACCAAGCTACAGCATGGAAAGCTGATGTCAATGTATCCGATGGGACATCGGCCAGTCTCAGGCCAAGCAGGCAGTGCTGCATGTGGCCCAACAATGATCAAAAACCTTCGGAAACCGTATGAGACACCCCCACCCCATTTTTTTTTTTTTTTTTTGATTGGCTGGTTTTTTTCGCATGAACTTTGCAGATGACCACGTCATGCTGTGGTGTTCAAAGGTTGGACTAGCAGCGTTAGTAGGTTAGTAGCTGCCCATCAGGAAGATCCTGGCTCCTCCTCCTCCTCTCTCTTCAGCAGGTGACCATGGCCTTCCGCCAACTACTTGGAGTCAGCTGTTGCACTTTGAGCTCTTCAAGAAATTGGAGGGTGTTCATTTCTCATAGTATCAAGTACCTTGTAGAGGGCATAAGCACTTAATGTAATAAGCGATATGATGCTTTGATCTCTAGGCCCTAAAAGCTGCCTACCATCAGGAATTAGTGCATGGCTCCATGGCTGGGGGTGAGGGTGGCCGATCTCCAGGTTTTTAAGACATCTCAGAGCTCACTGAAATGGAGCCCACACTCCTGAGGCTTTCTAGGCGAGCAGCTTTCAACATTAAAAACCTTTCTCTTCCCGCTGCATGTGGTGGCACACACCTGGAGTCCCAGCATCTGAGAGACTAGAGTAGGATGGTGAGTGAGGGACAGGAGCAGGGTGGTGAGTGAGGGACTAGAGCAGGGTGGTGAGTGAGGGAATAGAGCAGGGTGGTGAGTGAGGGACTAGAGCAGGGTGGTGAGTGAGGGACAGGAGCAGGATGGTGAGTGAGAGACTAGAGCAGGATGGTGAGTGAGGGACAGGAGCAGGATGGTGAGTGAGGGAC
>NW_026596091.1:3409451-3471720 GCF_907164565.1 Psammomys obesus | reverse complement strand
GGACAGGAGCAGGATGGTGAGTGAGGGACAGGAGCAGGATGGTGAGTTCAGGGCAGCAGGGACTATATGGAGAAGCCCTGTGTCAAAAACAGACAAACAGACTCTTCCCTTCCTTTAAAACCCAAATAGACTGTAAAAAATCTAAGGTGAACAGCACACAGGGGAGTCATTCTGCCCACCCTCACAGCGTGAACACCCTAGGTTTGTATGTACGTGTAACACAAACTTCATGTAGAGTTTCCACTCCTTCCAGCAAGTTGACTAAGGAAAAAAGCCATGTTTTTTCTTCTCCCCAGGAGGACAAGCTCTGAGGAACGAATGTGTGTACACTGTAGAAGATGGTGTGCTTGGGGCTAGGGGAGTGCGAATCAGTCGGCTGAGTTCGTGCCCGGTATGCAGGAAACACTGGGTTAGCTCTGCAGCACCGCAAACATGGCCTGGTACCTGAAATCTCAGTACTTCACAGGTGAAGGCAGGAGAAGCAAGGACATCCTCAGCTCTATAGATAAGGACCTCAACACCTTTCTGCTCTGCCTGGAAAACTTTGATTGTAAGGTAGCTCAGCGTTGTGGTCAGAATCAAGGCCCTGGGGTAGTCTCAGCCCTGTTCTCTCTAGATGGGAGTCAACAAACTTATCCCCCTTAAACCTCGGTTCTTTCTGTCTTAAGGTGGGGAAATAAGAATATTGACCCTTAACAGATTGTTGGAAAGCCTGAATAGCTGGGCTCACAGTGGCACATACTGGCAGCTCCCACTCACTGTTCCCACCTTCATTATTCCTCAGGCTACGGGTTGAGGCCTTTCGACCGATGAGTCCTCAATAGCGATCCCACAGTAGTATCTCCTTCCCCTCTCCATATTCATCGGACCTTTTTGACCACCACGTTTGTGCATTCACCACAGCCTAGACGTTTCCCCAACAGATTACTGAGGGGGGTTCATTCAGATGACCCAATATTTTCACTGTTGTCCCAGCTTCTCCTTGAGATAGATCAAGTTCTTGAAAGTGAAAATCACCCCTCCAGAACCACAGGAGACCCCTGACGTTTGTCATGTCTTCTCCCTCTTTGGAAAAGATACAACCTTAATAAATTAACTACTAATATCCTCAACCTACAGATTTAATTTCTGGACAAATACTTACTGACTGATTAGTGTGTGTGCACACGACATTGAAAGGGCTGGGCGTAGAGAGGTGAGAGCAGTAACTGTAGTCCCCTAATCACTTGCAGCTCTTTACACTTCAGTCAGTCAAGCTGAAACCAAATAAACAGATCCACATTCATGCCCTGGCTTTTAAGAGCGCAGTAGTCACACGTGCATTGAGGTGGGAGATTGAGTACAGATAAACATCTCCGTCACAGAGAGAGTTGCACTGGACCGCGCTATACCAGAGGAGGCTGCCATTGATCAAATAATCATAAACTAGAATTGCAACTATGTGAGTATCAGGCAGAATGACTGTCTAGCGATGGAGCACGTTTCATAGGACTGGGCTTCTTTGATGGCATCCTCAAGGGAGACAGGTTTGAACTGGATTTGTGGAGCACCTGGGAGTCAGCAAAGCCCTGTGGTGAGAGGAGGCACAGTAATTAAAGGGATGATGGAAGGCTGATGACTGAGGTGAAGGGGAGGTCTGTGTGAGATGAGGAGGTGGAAGAACCACAGAGGATCCTGTGGAAGGAGATAAAGGAGCTGGGAAGTGGAGGAGCTTGTCTCTGGTTAGACAGAGCCTGGGTTTTACTTCAGAGTCCCACTGAATAATATGTACATTTTCAAAGAAGTCGGTTCTGCAGTCACCTTGTCCTTTTCTCCTGCGGACCAGTCACATCACCAGGTCTGGAATATTCCCTGAGTATGTCAGTATGACAGCATGCTATAATCACCTCCTTCTTGGAGGAACAAAACCACAGAGGAGCCCAACAGTGTTGGCCCCGTCACACATCTGTCTCCAGGCCCCATTCCCCACTCCCTGCTTTTCCCTGTTTTAGAATGAAAGAGATGGCTCTACTGACCACCTGCAGCTCCTGTTCTGTTCCTTATTGTTTTCAATCTCACAGGATTCCTCAGCAGCACTGGATCCAGTAGATCACCCTCCTTAAACTAGGGCACTTCCCATCCTTCAAGCTCCTTCCCTTTGGCCAGTTCTTTTTTCTCTCTGTGATTTGGTCTTCAGGGCTCTGTTTCTGGGCCACCATCATTTCCCTAGATATACGAACTCCCTGGGAGATTTCATCTTGCACCATACATAGCATGAGAATTAAGTTTATGTGTCAACCTGGCCCAGTGATGGTCACCCACTTGTTTAGCTAAATGCTAGATATTGCTATGAAGGTGTTTTAAAGTATAATTAATGTTGAAATCAGTGGACTCAGAGTCAAGTAGATTATCTTGTGAAACACGTCTGGGCTTTGTCCTACTCAGGCTCTCAGAGAAAAGAATGAGGCCCACTGAAGAGGAGGCAGCCTGCTTGCAGAGTGCCAGCCGGCTCCCCAGCCTGTGGGCTGTAGATTTGTTGGCCTTCTAAATCACTGAGCCAGTTCTTTATTGCACTTTGAGACAGGGTCTCCTGTAGTCTTGGCTGGCCTCAAACTCCCAAGATAAGGATAATCCCAATCTCCTGACCCTCTGGACTTCACTTCCCAAATGTTAGGACCACAGGCAAGTGCCCGGTTGGCTGACTTTTTTTTAACTGAAATTTTTAACTTCATTTCCCCCTTATACACACTGATTGTTTTTTTTTTTTTTTCCTAGAAAATCCCAATATATGTAGTATTTTTAATATTATTGTTTACTTGTTTTTGAGACAGGCTAGTCTGGGCTTGCTTGGAACTTACTTTTTAGACCAGGCTGGGCCTCATAGACATCTGTTTCCACTTCCTTAGCGCTGGGATTGAAGGCATATGCCACCATGTCCAGTTAGTACATATAGTAGATAAAGTAATTTCTACTGGACTCTCTTAATTTCTCTTTAATTTTTACTTTTAGCTCTGATCTCCATATCTATATATTCAGTTGCCTATTGGAAATCTCCATTTAGAAAAAAAAAATTTGAACTCTCAAGTCAGACTATAGATTTATACCAAACTATAACTTTTCTTCTTTCTTTCTTTCTTTCTTTCTTTCTTTCTTTCTTTCTCTCTCTCTCTCTCTCTCTCTCTCTCTCTTTCTTTCTTCTTGTTGTTGTTTTGGTTTTGGTTTTTTTGAGACAGGGTTTCTCTGTGTAGCCTTGGCTATCCAGGGCTCACTTTGTAGACCAGGCTGGCCTAACTCACAGACATCTACATGCATCTGCCTCTGCCTCTCAGAGTGCTAGGATTATAGGCATGCACCACCGTGCCCAACTGTATACTGTCAGTTTTTGTCCCTGAGGGTCTCTGTCCTAGAGTGCCACCACTTACCCACAACCGCCAAGGCCCAGCCTTCCTGTGACAGCTCTCATTCCACTGGTTTGCAAACCTGTTTGCCTTCAGATGCAGCTTACGCCCACTAGTCCAAGCCTTTATGGCTTCCACCTTCAAACAGCAAAGCAGCTTCCTCCTGGGTTTTGTGCCTCCTTTCTGTCCTTTCTTCCTGGCTCCCTGGCTGGACAAGTGCAGCAGGCTCCCAGCTTGGCTTCTTTGTTTCTTGTCTCCTCGCTTTAGAAAGGTTTTCCAGAGCTTGTTCCCGTGGGCTGGGCCTTCATTTCCCTGTAGTCTCACCCCACAGGCACATTCTTATAGTTTACTGTCTTCCTACTCCCTTTTATGACGAGAGCTCTTTCAATACTCACCTCACCCCATTGCCTCGTGAAAGGAAGCGATGAGGGCTTCTTCTATGAAATAAAGAATGTACAGTATGTTTGTATGATGAAATGATCAGGTACACAACAAGAAATTGATGATGACTGAGGGGCATCTTTCCAAATAAAGTTGTTGAACAGAAAAGGCAAGCATTGGTGAGAGCCGCACACAGGGCAGGAAGGACCTTGCTTTTATTCTACCTGGAGCCATGGGAAAGAATTCAGTAGCTTTCTGACTGTGAGGAAATACCAGGAAGTTCTGTCTGGTCAGTCCTATTTTCTTGGAGTAGAAAGTAGGTTATGAGCAGAGGGAGTACTGTTAGAAACTGGAGAAAAGAAGAAAATGGAAGCGTCGTTGTGGCAGGGAAAATATGACAGGGAGAAAGGATTGCTGGGCAGGGCTGAGGATAGATTTGAGGTTTGTGGCCTTGGCCTTTAAGTGGAAATCACTTTACCCCCATGTGTTTCTCCAACAATGTTTTACTGCCTAAGCAGGGTGCAGAGCATGTGGAGAGCCAGCAATAACAAAGTGTGTCTCAGGTGGTGGCGTGGGGAGGCAGAGGCAGGTCGAGTGCTTGAGTCCAGGACAGCCAGGGCTGTCTTGTCTTGACAAAACCAACCAACTAACCAAAACAAACAAACAAACAAACAAACAAACAAACAAACAAACAAAACAACCAAGAAACAAAACAAAACAAAACAAAAAAACCAAAAACCCCAAACGTGGCGGGGGTGGGGGCGAGGCTGTACTATTGAGAAGCCTGGATTTGATCTCAGGGGTCTAGAGAAGCTGAACAGTGATTACTGTAGCTCAGCGTGCTTTCTGTAGCTGGACATTTTACAAGCGGAGCACTGTTACTGTAGTAGGACCTGTGTCACGGTCTTAGCGGAGATGACAGTTCAGACACAGAAAGGGATTTTCCATCATTTTCTAAATATCTACTCTGTAACACATTCTCAGGAAACAAACAAAGGCTAGCTTTTCCAAAGTTTTGATAGACTTAGAAAATATGTAATTATTAGTAGGTACTCGGGGCTACAGAGAGGGAATGAGGAGGTGACTTTTCCACCGTTGATGGCCTATGGACTATACAGGCTTCCAGGGAAGAAAGTTCAGAGCATGAGCCCCGTCAAAACGATTTAAAGTGTTTGGTTAGAACAGGCAGCGGTGAGCCTCCTTCAGCCAGTAACTAAAGAAGACCCAGCCAGAGCTGTGTCTCCCCACAAAGGGGAAGCTCTCTAGTTGCCTGCACTATAATTTGTTTATCTTAAGAGCAATGGGTAGTTGAAGTGGCTTATGTCATGTCATCTTTTCTAATATGCTGTTAGAAAAATCCCCACTGTGATTCCTCTGTTCAGTCCATGTAAGGCATTTCCAGGGCCAAGCTATTAGGGTCCTATAATCATGGCGTTCGTGTGACTTCAGCGACTTAAAAGCCTCTCCCTACCCTGGCATGCTCATGAAGTAAGTTGCACTGCCTATATTTTTAAGAGTGAGGGGCTCTCAGGGAGGCAGAGGCAGATGGAGCTCTGTGAGTTAGAGGCCAGCATGGTCTACAGCCAAGGCTACACAGAGAAACCCTGTCTGGAAACACCAAAGAGAGAGAAGGATAAGGGTCTCGTGATCTTCCTTTATGGATACCTGAGGGGAGGCAACTGGAAGGCTTAATCTAGAGCTTGGCATGGAGGCTCCAGGGTAAAGGCAGGCACTATCCCTGAGTCCCAGCTTCCTTTCCTCACATTTTCCGTTCTGTGGTCCAGAAAACTGCAGAGCTCAGTGCTTTGTTCCAGCCCCAACACTTGAGAATCACGGGCTGCTCTGGTCCAAGCACACATTCAGGAAGAGTAGTGAGAAGCGCGGGACCAGTGTTGGTAAGCCAGGGCAGTGTCTTAGGCAAGTGTCTGACTTTCCCCTTGGCAGATCCTAGGAGGAACAGGAGGCCCACGGTTAGCAGGGGGTGTGGCTGTGAGGAGCCAGCAACCTTGTCACCGAGTTTTCTTTCACCCTGCCATTAGCCAGAGTCGTGGGTCAGACACTCAGCAAGCACTCTTCGTAACCTAGGGGCAGGGAGGCGCAGAGGACAAGGCCTTCTCAGTAGATGCTGGGGGTGGTGTGCTCGGTGCTAAATACACTGTTTTCCTTAAAGTGAACCAGACAACCCAAGCCTGCCTGGGACGAGGAGGAAGTACTGTAAGGGAATTAGTCATTTCTTTTCAGGGTTAGTAAGGATGAAGTGTACAGAGCTTTAAAAAGCCAGGGAACTTCCTTTAGGGAATCACCAGACTTGACTAATCCATCGCCTTAGGGCTGTGGGTCACTATGCTGTCAATTAGAATAATTTTTGGAGTTTTTAAAACCTAGTTGCCAGGGTCACAACCAGTACAGGGGCATCAGAACATCAGTGTGTGTGTCTGTGTGTGTAAGGCGTCAATATTTCCAAAGTTCCTCATGTGACTGTGCAAGATTGTGTAGAGAACAGCGCCTTAGGGCTCAGGCTAGCTTACATCACACTAACTCTCCTTACTCCCTCTGGTTCCCAACATTCTTTGAATAGCAGTGGCGGCCTAGGGTCTGGGGCGGTTCCGAGCAGCAGCATGTGGGTCCGTCCAATTAGGAGCTCTCACTTTGCCGAGCCGCCGGGCACAGGTCGCCGGGGCTGCGCGGGGACTGGATTTCTGCTTTGTCATTCTGACACTGGCAGTTCGCCCGCCTACTGAGAGTAGGGCGTGGTTTCCTGGAGCCACTAGGAGCCAGCAGCTCTTTATCCTCAGTTTGCTTCCGTCAGGCCTTGCGTGCAGGCGGGAGGTGCGGGACGCCGACGCCGCGGGGCGAGAGAAGCTGCTGTTTTCTTTCTTCCTGTTCATGTAAGCTGTGTGTCGGCGTCGAGCTGACCTCTGGGGGCCGGGGCTGCCGGGGATGGCTGCTGGTGGGCCTGGGAGCATCCCTTCGGGGTGGTGATTTGGAGATGCCTGGGGGTGGGGGTCATTTAACCAGTGGCCGAAAGGGTTGGGGCTTGTGCGGAACGAGCTACGGTCAAGTTCGGCGGGTGCAGAGGACAGCCCGGTCACAAAGGAAAGATTTGGGCCTGGCCCCGGTCTACTGGTGGCTTGCAGGCTGCTAGAGAACGTGGGTGTAGTTACCCCTTTGAGTTCTATGGCAGTGTGAGGAATATGCATTTGCAATGTTTCCACGCCCTAAGCCTCTGAAATTGTCAACGCATGTGTAGGGTTCATGGTTTCCAAGTGGCTTGGCCTTCTTGACACAGGCTGTTAAACAGGGCAACCGGGACTGCAGCGCAGCCCTCCCCGAACTGAAGGAGGCAGTGCAGGCTCGCGGTTAAGCGTAGACTCTGTCTGGATTCGAGTCCTGCGCAGTGTTGAGCGGCTGCTCGAACTTGCTCAAGTCGTTTGGCAGCATGTAGTTTCCCTACCCGTGAAATGGACGTGGTACTGCATCTAAAAGTACAGCTGTAAAGACTGAATGTTTATACATCACCACGGCCATGTGCTGGTGTCAGTGGCTCCGTTTTCATTTGCCCCAGACTTTTCCGAGTTCCCCCTTTCTGAAATGGGACCGTCTTGCCCTGATCTCATCCTTAGCGTGGATGGGTAGCATCCTTGTGGGCCGCGGTTTCAGATTCCAGGAAGCCAGGGTGTCGCGACCAAAAGCCAGACCAGACCACAGTGGGTCTGTCAGTGTTCTCTGGCCGCCCTTGAGAGCTTTTCCGAGTTCTGGGGCCCGGGAGCCCCGCTGGCCGGCTGCTGGCGGGTCGGAGTCCGCTGGCGGGAGCGACCCGAGGTCGTCCCGGAAGCCCCGCCCGGAGCAAGGCTCAGGGCCGCTCTGCTCTGCTTTGTGCCACAGAGGGCGGCGGGGGCGAGCAGAGAGCGGCGGGAGGTGGTGAGCCGGCTGAAGGCGCGACCGGTGCGGGAGGTGGTGAGCCGGCCGAAGGCGTGACCGGTGGAGGCCGGTCATGGTCCAGCCCTGAAGGTAGGCTCTGGGATCGATCCCCAACCCCCGACCCCGGCGCCAGGCCACTGCAGGCTCCCCACCCACGTGCTCAGATCCCTGAACCAGGAAGAGCCAAGACAAGCCTTTTCGTTTAAAGTGGTCGTTCAAAGTGCCCTTTGCCCAGGTTTCCCAGCTTACAGCGGCAGGTGAGTGGCATGGGGAAGTCTTGAGATAAGGGCATCAGGAAATGTTTATCCCTCCCTCCCTCATCAGGCTGCTGCATCACCTTCCGCTTGATTTTCTGAGGCATGGAGCAACCAGGAATCCCTTGGGTTGCATTTGTTTCCCATCAGGCATTTCTTTCTCTAGCTCAGAGTTAACAGCTGAGTGGCTATAAAGGAACGGAGATCTACACTTCAGTGGCAAGTATGCCGGGCATCCTTTTTTTTTTTTTTTTGGAGGGGTGACAAGCTGCAGAATTGCAAAAAATGCATGATACACCAGGCGGTGTGTTGAAGTCAGAGGACACTGTGAGGTCTCTTCCTTCTTTCCCCCTCATGCATCCTGGGGATCAAACTCCAGACTCCTTGCTTGGCAGCAAGTGCCTCTGCACTGAGCCATCTCACCAGCCCTTCTGTGAATTCCAAAAGTAATACATCCTGGAACATTGCTTTCTTAGTGAACACGAGGCCTGCTAAGTGTGAAAAACAGATGTATGTGCCCTCAAGAAGGATATTAACAATTACTGTGCATTTTAAAAAGTCTTTCCTGCTTCTAAAAGAAACACAATTTTACAGAGTGAATGTAGGGAATGGAACTGGACTTGAAAGGCAAATAGCAAATGGGTGTGAACTAGTTAAAATAGGATGAAGGCTTTTACCTTAGTTAAAGTAGTTGCGTTACTCAGACTTGGTTTGCAAATGAAAGAACACAAAGGCCGAGCAATGCATTCCCTAGGGAGACTCTACCTGCATTGTAAATGTATATTAAGACACTACAGTCATGTGTTCCTATATGATCTTATCCATGCACTTAATTTTTAACATCAGTGGGAGTGGGAGTAAAACACTTCTATAAGCTTTGGCATTAACTTTATTGACATGCCTCTCTGGCTTTTTCAATTTCAGATGACCCTCTAATTTCAGGGGTTTGGTGAGGTACAGAGCCACGAATGGCGTTCATACATACTTAATGTTCACTACATACAAGGAGCTTAAGTCGATAGCTGTTGTAGTTTGTATTTTCTTAAAGAATGGGAGGGGACAGGTAAGATGTTTGGCTTGAGAACTTTGAGCCACTTGCTTGGCACAGTGAGTGTTGAAGAAGACGAGAGGGCAAACTTCGGAAGGACTGTAGGCACGGGTGAGGCCTTTAAAGGGGAATTTGACCAAATGTTTCCCCTCCCTTGGTGCGTGTGTGTACATACGTGCACATGTGCCAGGACTGAACAGAGCTGGAAACATTCTAGGTAAGAGCTCTACCATACAGCTATCCCCAGGGCAACATCTTAGTGTGTTTGCTTGTGATGTGGGGTAGAACCCAGACCTTACCCAGACTTCTACACTGCATTCCTAGCTCTTCTGTTGATTTTATTCCTCCCTCCCTCCCTCCCTCCTTCCCTCCATTCATTTATTTGAGACAGGGATTCTCTGTGTAGCCTTGTCTGTCCTAGACTCTGTAGACCAGGCTGGCCTCAAACTCACAGGGACCCGCCTGCCTCTGCCTCCCTGAGTGTTGGGATCACAGGCGTGTACCAGCACACCTGGTCTTTCTCTCTCTCTCTCTCTCTCTCTCTCTGAGGCAGTTTCCCTATATAGATCAGGCTGGCTAGGTAGCCTAAATTGGCCGTGGAATTACTAAGTGTCTCTAGCTTCTGGCCTTTCGAGTGCTAGGATTAAAGGTGTATGCCACCAAGCCTGGCAGCATTTTATTTTATCTTTAAGGCAGGACTACAAGAATCAGAACTTGAGATTCCAGAGGTTTTACATTTTTTTACTACATTTGTGTGCATGCAAGTGAGCGTGCGGGTGCACTTACCGGTGTGTGTAAGGGTCAGGGACAACTTGTGTGATGCAGTCTCCTTCCACCATGCAGGCTTCAGGGATTGCACTCAGGCTGTCAGGCATAGTGGCTGGTGCTTTCCACACTGGCCATCTCCACGGCCAGAGTTTTGAAATTACCTGTTTAAATGCCTCTGTTTGGTGGAACTGAGAAGAAAGGGCAGGGTCAGTGAGACAGTACCCATTGGAGTACTACCACAGTTAAGCCTTCAGAGATCTGAGGGGAGAGCCGAGCTGATGAGACTGAAATTGGCTGCATTAGACTCAGTTTCTTTAAGAGAGAGCAGGCAGGCAGTAGAGAATCACACCCAGGCACATGGAGCCCAGTTGTGGTCAGTCCCCAGTCCCCAAGCCCACCCTGTTGGGTTAGCACCAGCCTGGCTATTCCTGACAGTCATGGGAGAAGGGTGCTTATTTCTTCTGGCCCAGCTCACCTCACACTCTCACGAAGGCAGCATCACCCCTGAACACTCCCTCCCTAGCCTGCCCTGGACCACCTTTCTCAGGGCTGCTGCTTGCTGCCAGATCTGCTTCTACGATAAAGGGCTGATTTTTCAATGAGCTGTTATGTGCTTTCTTGGGCCAGGGCCAGTGGGGTTTTCTTTTCATCTGCTCTATTCCCAGGCTCCTGGGACTAGTCACACCTGCAGTTCCCTAGGTTCCCTACTCAGTTTCTTTATTTCAATTCCTGGTGTCTCTTCCTGTCCAGGTGAGTGCCTGTTCAGAGAATAGTTGTGTTCCCACAGCACCTCTGCAAATCCTTAGGAATCCCACAAACTGATTTTCTGGCTCGCTTATCAAGGTGGAGAGGTAGGCTTACTTCACATTCCCGTGTTTCCAAGGGTATGTTAGTACCCCATCTAAATGGATATGCCCATTGGTGACAGTAACAGCTGTTTGTGTGCTGCGTTCTAAGTTGTCACAGTTGCCCGAGATCTTGCAGAAAATAAAATGAAGGCCTCCAGATCACACAGGCACGCCCAGATCATACAGCTGGCAGAGGCGGGGCTGCAGGGGGCCAGACCCTTGGCTGTGCAGCGCTCTCTGCTCCACTCATACCTCTCTGGCTTTGTTACTGCTTCTGAGATACACGGCTGCTCTAGGTCTGACGCATGTGCTCATGAGTCAGGATGGAGCCACGTAGATCCCAGTATTCCTAGCATAGTTCTGGCATACAGTAGACCTCCATTCCTTTGAGGCTTGCTGGATGAGACTTCATTCCACTGTGCCTACTAAATAAGGATGATAGACTTTCCTATTAGCTCTTCATATGCATTCCACACATTAATGCTTCATTCCTATACTCGTTTGGTAAGTATTCACTCTAAGTGGCGGGGACATAGAGATCCCTGAGGGAGTTAAGTTTGAAGGTTCTGATCTCATTGAAGATGGGTTGTCAGACACTGAACTCTGAGCTGTGAGAACTGGTTCTGAGCAGCACATTGGGAAACAATTTAGGATTTTATAACTGATGGTCTCAGTGCCTTTAGCACCTCAGGCAGGTGAGCCTTTGTCAATCAGGAAGAAAGAGGTCACTTTAGCTAGTTGATGAGGCAACTCTGCTGTCAGCATCAAGCTAGGTGTTACCCTCTTATCTCTAACACAGATCTGTATGGTAATATATGCACTTAAGAACACTTCTGTTAAGATTTAGGGTGTAGCTCAGTGGTAGAGGGATTGCTTCACATGCTCAAGCCTGGGCTCCAGTCCACACCACTACCAGAAAATGTATGCCAACAAATAAATATTTTTCCATAACTAAAAAGAAGGAAAGGAAAAAAAAAGTCAGTAACAGGTTTTAAGGTAGAATGGAATGCCCAGTAGACTGACTTTGCAAATGAGGAGACTCAAAACTCCTAGAGAGAAAATTAAGTGGCAATTAAGAAAGCATTTTTTTTAAGATGTCTGCATTTATACGTGGATGTGTGTGTGTGAGTACAGGGCCCTGAGGACCACAGAGGCATCAGCTCTGCAGCAGGAGTTATAGATGCAAGTCCTCTGATGTGGGTTCTAGGAACCAAGGGTTCTCTGCAAGAGCCATCTCTGTGGCTCTTCAGAGCAGGTATTTGATTTGAAACCAGGTCTGCTGGTTTCTGCATTCTCCATCAGACAGCCAGTGTTCCACCTCTTGTGTTGACCAGAATGATGCTTTTCTTGGCGTGTCTGACCTCCAGAGTATGTGGGTTGTAATTGGTTTTGAAAGTGTCAAGAAGTACATACTGTTATCACAAAGGAAGGGTAGAGGTTTAAATATTCTAAAACACTTCACTGTCTAGATGCAAGTTATTTAGTGTGACTTGATCTTCATTTTATCTTGTTTCATGAATGCACTGCTGCCTTGTGCCTGGGTGTGTACAGCTCATTGGCTGTGTGGTTGACAGCTGTAAGGAAGGCCGTGGCTTTGATTTCCAGCACCGTACAATAGTATAATCCATTTTATGTGTAAGAGAAGTTACTCAGCCTCTCTTTGGCTACGGTACTTTAGAGTCTGCCATGAGAAAAAGCACCTTTCTGTGCAAACCCAGACTCTGTGGATCTGCTTTGGAATAGCTGTCAGATGGGTTTACTCTTCAGGGTTCTAAACATACTTTGTTTTGGTTGAAACCTTAGTGGTTTCTTTCAACTTCTTACTGCAGTTTTTCTTCCTGCACCGATACATTTGTTACAGAAGAATATGCTTGTGTTTATTCTTCTCTGGCAGTTTAACCTTTGAAATGTATTATTCTCCCTTCCTCCTATTTATTTTTGAGTCAGGCTGTTTTTTAATCTGATCCTCCTGCCTCCACCTCCCAAGTGCTAGGATTATAGGTGTGCACTTGCCTGGTGCTGAGGATCTGGCAGACCCAGGGCTTTGTGCATATTGGGCAAGTATAAATTACTACTACTTTGTATGTAAAAGTATCTTTGAGACAGCCAGACATGGTGCCGTATACCTTTATTCCCAGCACTTGGAAGGCAGAGGTAGGTGGATCTCTGTGAATTTGGGGCAGCCTTGTCTATAAAGTGAGTCCAGGATAGCCAGGGCTCTGTTACACAGAAGCCCATGTCTCGGGTTGGAGATGTATATCTATTTGAGATACTTTGGAACATAGTAAGTACTTGCTCAGTAGTTAAAACCCCACTGATTGATTTTGTAATCTTACTTTTTTAAAAATTTATTTAGTTTTATTCTCTATACCTTGGTATGAAGGTGTCAGAATCCATGGAGCTGGAGTTATAGACAGTTGTAAGCTGCCATGTGGGTGCCGGGAATTGAACCTGGGACCTTTGGAAGACCAGCAGCTGCTCTTAATCACTGAGCCATCTCTCTAGCCCCTATAATCTTACTTTTATACTTTGAGTACTTTTATAATTCCATTTTACAGATGAGGCACAGCGATGGCTTGAAGGTGTAGCAGCCTGTCTAAGCCAGTGCCAAGTAGATGAAGACTGGGGCACAGGCTTTCCTCCAGTCTGTTCTAAATTTTAAATTAGGGATGTGTCTGCATCTGTGATGGTGTGAATGTCTCCCATGTATGTGCAGGTGCCTGCAAAGGCCAGAAGAGGTTGGATCCCCTGAGGTATAGTTTCAGGGAGTTGTGAGACTCAGTCCTCTTGAAGAGCTGCAAGTGCTCTTATTCTCTGAACCATGTCTCTAGTTATTCCAGCACATTAAAAATTAAAATTATGGTATGTGAATGGTATATGTGTAGGCATAAGTACTATGTCTGTATGTCGAGTTCAGAGGGCAGTGCATGCGCACCATGGTCTATGTGTGGAATTCAGAAGATATTGTCATGAGGGTCCGTGAGTGGAGTTCAGAGGGCTCAGAGGACAAATTTGTTGGATTGGTTCTTTTTTCTCACCTTCAGTGGTTTGCCTTTTAAAGATTTATTTTTAAGTATGTGTGTGTACATGGTTACCAGTGGAGGCTAGATGACGGTGTTAGAACTGGAGTTACAGGCAAGGGATGCTAGGAACCAAACCCGTGTTCTCTGGAAGTGCTGGGAAGACTCTTGAAAGGTGAGCTATATTTTATGTGGTTTTTCTCTCTTTCCTCTCTTTTGAGACATGTCTCTAGACAGGATGGCTTGAACTCTTAGGGGCTAGAACTATGATTCAGCATTAAAGAGCCCTTACTCCTTGGGAAGTAGGGAATCTGATGCCCCCTTCTGACCTCAGGTACCAGGCATGCTTGTGGTGCACATACATACATGCAAAATGCAAAATACCTTTTTAATTAAGAAAAAAGTTTTGTTGTCTTTTTTCTTTACTTTTTTTTTTTGTTTTTTGTTTTTTTTTTTTTTTTTTTGAGATAGAGTTTTTCTGTGTAGCTCTGGCTGTTCTGGAACTTCCTCTAGGGACCACACTGGCCTCGAACTCGTTCTCTCTGCCTCAGCCTCCCAAGTGCTGTCATTAAAGGCTTGTGCTGATACCATACCCAACCCCAGTAATTCTGAGTTGCTCCTGGATAAAAGAGATTATTGCAGTTGAATAAGGACTTTGGAATGATTTAATATAATTATAGATGTTATTTTGATCTTCACTGCAAGGAACTTTACCCGAACTTCCCTTTGAACAACCTCCTCAAGCTTTAAGAAAAAGGGTCTCCTCATAGTTGTTTGTGCCCGGACCTCAGCCACTGACCCCATGGTGCGAATTGGACATGTGCCTGTTGTACTTAGAAACAAAATATTCCTTACGCCTTCCTTTGTTACCTCGCTGTGCCCTGATAACCCGTTGGGTCTCCAGTGAGCTGGCGTGTAGCTTTTCCAAAGCATATTATTCAGCCAGCAGATAGCACAGATGGTGTTGAAAATCTTCATGGTTTGCTCACGTGCCCAGGATTCAGGGTAGCCCCCCTGTAGAGTATAAAAGCCTCTCTTTAGCCTTTGGCGGGTTTCCAGAGAAACGGCTCCCCTGCAGAACCTTGCCCACTGTTCTTCCACTCATGGGTGGAGACACTTCTAAGGTCGCTTTTGTGTACGTCCCTCGTGGTGAGCGGGAATTAGCATGGACTTCCGCTCAGGCAGAGGGCCCGGGTCGGAGCTGGGGGTGTGGTCACGGAGTGAGGGGCGGGGCCTCTTGCGCATGTGCAGAAAGCAGCCGTTCCAACGGTCTCCACCACTGCCATTGCCGTGCAGCCACCGTTGGGTGCCCTCAGCTGTTACCTGCGCGCCACCATCATGTCTAAAGGACAAGGTTTCTTGACTGGAGGCAAGGAGAAAGGAGAGGATCAGGTCAGGAGCCTGGCGTGGCGGTACCTGGTGAAGCAGGGGGAGGAGGAGGAGGAGGTGCTGAAGAAGGAGGATGAGGACTACGACGACGAGGAGGAGGAAGGCCTGGACAGTGACTCTGAGGACCTGAGCCCCGGGGCCTCCGACATGCACCCGGACCTCCTGGAGCTGGCGGTGGACCGCGAGAAGTGCCGCAGCATCCGCAGGCAGTACCGGCAGCTCATCTACACCGTGCAGCAGAACCGTGAGGACATCGTGAACACGGCCAGCAACTCGCTGACCGAGGCCCTGGAGGAGGCCAACGTGCTGTTCGACGGAGTGAGCCGAACCAGAGAGGCAGCCCTCGATGCCCAGTTCCTGGTTTTGGCCTCTGATCTGGGTAAAGAAAAAGCAAAGCAGTTAAACTCGGATATGAGCTTTTTTAATCACGTGGCGTTCTGTGACGCGCTGCTGGTGTTTATGGGCCTGAACTGGGTGGAAGAAGAGTGTGGCGAGTTGAGCAACTGCGACGAAAGCATAGCGCGTTCCTTCTGGGGAACGCTGCAGAAGGAGGCCACGCCCTGGATGCAGCGAGCCGAAACATTCCACTTCATTTTTGGTTCGTTCAAGGCAGAACGTTCTGCACGAAAGCCCCGGCTTGACCATCACAAAAGAGCTTGCAAAATGGAAGAAAATGGAGATATGCCTACAAAGTTGAGGAAGCTGGACATGCATGCTAATCAGGAGACCACAGAAAAAGAAGTAGAAAGAATCTTGGGGTTGCTGCAGACCTACTTTCAAAAGTACCCTGATACTCCAGTATCGTATTTTGAGTTTGTGATCGATCCAAACTCGTTTTCTCGCACTGTGGAGAATATCTTCTATGTTTCTTTTATCATTAGAGATGGCTTCGCAAGAATAAGGCTTGACCAAGACAGACTGCCAATTTTAGAGCCAACTAATGTCAACCAAGTGGGTGAAGAAAATGATTCCTGTTCTTATGGCAGGAAACAAGGGGTTATATCTTTGAGTTTGCAGGACTGGAAAAATATTGTCTCCACTTTTGAAATTTCAGAGGCTATGATCAAAAACTCATACTGAAGACTTTTGTTTGTGGTGTATGACTTCTGTCTTGTACTAATTTTATCAAAGTAGAATCTAAACAGAAGCACATAGTCTAGTAAACTGTTTTCGTGAGCAGATTGTCTACTGTGCAGTATATTTCCTTGGTAGCGTATGAGGTTGTAATCTTAAAAATTCACTGTTGTGCCTATGGGAAGTCTTTTGAAAACCCCTGAGTTTCTTAGAAGCCAGTTTGCTAGAAACTAAACCCAGGACTCACTGTGATGTGGGAAAGAGTGAGAAAAGGACAAAATCAGTCAGCAGTTAATATTAAGCGATATTAAGACTAGAAAAACCTAAATGGCATACTTCCTTTCAGATAGTAGATCTTCATATTCTAAACTTTTTTTTTTTTTTGCTTGAAAAGTGTGTCCACATTTGACAGTACAGAAAGGTTTTCTGGGTTGTTTTGTCTTGAGACGGCTTCAACATGTAGCAATGGCTGTCCTGGAGCTCACAGAGATAGGCCTGTTTCTGTCTCCACCTCTGCCTCCTACTTGCTGGGACTGAAGCTGTGTGCCACCACACTGGGCAAAAAGGCACTCTAGGTAAGAAACTAAGGTCATATGTGTGGAACTGACAAGTTATGACAGGAGAGAATGTACAGAAAACTTGAATGTAAGCTGGCAGTAATCACCTCGCCAGTATTTGCAGGGGTGGCCAGTGTTTTTATAGAATCTAGTTGCAAGACTTAACTCTGGTTAATCTGTCACCACCTTTTCTCTTTGGATTTTACCAGCACAGAGTGTGCTTCAGAATCAGTTTCAACATGTTTCAACATGTAACAACTCTAGATATTTGTCCCATTAACTTTAAAACAACAGAACCCACCAAGGGCTTTCCTCTGTATCTGGGCCTATATAGCAAGAATTCTACATCCACCCTGAGTGCTTATGCCACAAATGCCCGGTTTCCTGTGGGCCTAAGTTTCCTGGGGGATGGAAATGGGATTTGAGTACTTGTACTGACAGTGTAGCCTTTTGCTGCTGGAAGACAGCATCAGAGGAGGCCATGCTCTTGATACTGCATGTTGGGAACTTCTGTTTTCTTTCTTTTGGTGCTATAGTTTTAAGACTGTAAAGCACAGGACAACTGGAGATGTGGTTTCCTGGTTAGTGCTTTCTTAGCATGTGCTACTCCGCCTAGCTTCTATCTAGTGGGTAGTGGGGTGTTTATGTGTAAATTGTTTGGTGGTCAATGTAGAAAATTTGGATTATTAAAATCACCCTAGAAGAGGCAATGGACATGTCCATGAGCACCTTCGTGTCCTTTTATGAGTTTGTCTTTGTTGGTAGAAAATTTCTGCTGCTGATAACAAGTTTCCCTTCTAAATCTGAGGTGTAGTGCAGGGGAGCAAATGCCAATGTCCAAATGATACCAGGACCTGTATGTGGAGAAATGCCACATAAGTACCAGCAATGTATAGAGAACCCAGGAGAACAGTCCTTTCGGGAACAGACTTTCTATAGTGGTGGTTCCCCCTTTTTCGCGTGAAGAAATGCTAACACTGGCCACCCTTAAGCTGGAAGGAGCATCATTTGTCTTGCTGCTGCTCATGCTGGCATCTCAGCAGACTCCTGGGGTTTTCAGGAGATAGCTCTTGGAAGGAGAATATACTGCCATTGTTAAAAGAACCTTGGCAGTTCGTCCTCAGCGCCTTGCTTTATTGATGTCTTTGCCAAGTTGTGGTTTTTGACATACAGAAAATGGCTTAAAAACATTAACAGGGGAGAGAATGAGGGAGCGGGATACAGCTGGGATACAGAGTTACTAAAATGTAACTGATAAGAAAAAAATAAAATAAAAAAAAAACATTAACAGAAGCTGGGCACACTGGCACGCTCAGGGAGGCAGAGGCAGGTGGATCTCTATGAGTTTGTGGACAGCCTGGTCTACAAAGTGAGTCCAGGACAGCCAATGCTACACAGAAATACCCTGTCTCAAAAAACCAAACAATAGTAACACTCCCCCCCAAAAAAACATTAACAGAAAATTAAGCCATTCGGGAGAGAGACTTTCTGATAAACATCAGCTGGGCCTCTTGCTTGTGCTTTTGCTGGTTGTGGTGTTGCAGTTTGTTGGCATTATTTTGGATTCAAACTAGGTACCTTTGAAAGATAATTGGGCGATAGGAGATATAGAAATTAACCAGATTGCAAATCTGCTTTCAATGTCTTAAATTAGAAGATTCAAAGAAGCTGCCTCTAAGGGGGGATTTCACATATTTTGTTCGAAAGTTAGAACTTTATTGATTAAAAAGGCCCTTTTATGATCAAAGGACTTACATCAGCCCTAAACTGTAAACTTCAAAGGAATGGGATATAAAAAGCAAAAAAAAAATAACCATTCCAGACAATTCTCCCTTAAATCCCAGTTTTGGTTTTCCAAGACAGGGTTTCTCTATGTAGCCTTGGGGCTGTCCTGGACTCAGTTTGTAGATCAGGCAACCCCCCAACTATCAGACTCTGGTTTTGGTTTGCCCAGTGCAAGTCCTTCCTCTTGATGTTGGAGAGAGAGCGCTTATAGAGTATTTGTTGCTCTTGCAGAGGACCTGGGCTTAGTTCCCAGTGTCCACATGGTAGCTCACAGCCACCTGAAACCCCAGTTCTATTGGATCTGAAACTGTCTTCTGGTGACACCAGGCACACACATGTACAGGCAGAAAACTCAGGATCTAAATACAGAATACAGGATTAAATTAGAAAAGTGTATGTGGTTAAGTATAGTTACTAGGTATATCAGAAAAAGCAAGAGATGAAAGGTGCGTTTGAGAGTGACGTATGTGAATGAGTGTGCACAGCTTGTGTCTGTGGAAGTGAAAGGACAACCTTTTGTTTTTGAGACCGAGTCTCACCATGTGCACCAGGCTGGCCTCAAACTTACAGAGCTCCTCTGCCTCCTGAGTGCTGAGATTATAGCCTGTGTCACTATGAAAGGATAGCAGTTGAGATCTGGGGATCGTACTCAGGTCATTTGTGCAGCAAGCACTTTTACTGACTGTCCCATTAGGCAAGTTTCTTCCATATTAAAAAAAAACATTTCAGTTAAATTATTTGACGTGCATGGTTATTTGGAGCTCAGAGGACAACTCTTTTGGGAGTTGGTTTTCTTTCCATAATATGGGTCCCAGGAATAATTAAATTGAACTTGGTGGCTGCTGATTTGTCTCACCAGCTTGGACAAGTTTAATGCCATAGCCTGTCCTATCTGAAATAAAAATGACATCTGACTATCTTGAGGATTTGATGGGATTTAATGTGCACAAAACATGTCTTGTACAATATCTTGTCACATTGCGGACACTCAGCAGATTTTACAGTGCCGCCTCCTTCCCTGTTGACTTCTCTGTAATGGTCTGTTTTCTTTGAGTCTCATACTTACTTGGTTTTTATTGAGACAGGGTTTATCTGTATAGCTTTGGCTGTCTTGGAATTCCCTCTGTAGACCAGGCTGGCCTTGAACGCATAAAGATCCACCTGCCTCCACCTCCCAAGTGCTGGGATTAAGGGTGTGCGCTACCACCTTTCTTTGTTCGGGGGGATTTATCGTCAACTGATTTGAAGTGCATATTGCTAACTGACTTCGATGGATACCCACTCTGCGCTGCTCTGGTCTCTGGAGGCGAGTGGTGGAGTATTGCCATCGAGAATGGGCTCTACAGTGTCCTGGCTATGCTGGTTTCCTGCTGCTACTGCTGTAACAAATCACTAAACACCCAGTACCCAAGACAGGACTACCCAAGCTGTCTTGGAGGCTGGATGTCTAATCAGAATGGGTTTGGCTAGACCAAAATCAGGACATCAGCAGGTCTGGTAGCTTGTCCTGGGGAGCTGTTCATTTGATTACATTTTGAGGGGGAACCATTTAGCTAGAGCTGATAGCCAGTTAAGTGGGGTTAAAATGAAAGGATAGTTCTAGACTCAGCTAAATGCCGCACATGCCCACAGCTTGCCAGTTACACCTTAGAGATTCCCTTGTGCTTTTGTTTAAACCTGGCTGATACAATTTTACTTTAAGCTTGAACTGTAAAAATCCCATATTAGATTCAGAGTTTTGGTAAAGAACACTATAAACCTTTGGAAGAGGCAGTTTATGGCCTTTTAGGATTGGGGGTGGCGGGGGAGGAGTGCATTTGTTCTCACTTGTTCTGCTTAGGTGTTGCAAGAGGTTGGCTCCAAGGACAACAGGTTTTTCTTTTTCTCTTGTCTTCCCATCTGTCCTAAGAACATGCAGTTAAAGTGAATTTGAGATTGTTACAGTTAATCTTTTAAGTCAATAAGTATTTATGGGGTTTCAAATGTGATATCCTCGCTGTGAATTGAGGTCACTGACATTCGGGATTTCTAAAATGGCCCTTTTCAAAGAACCAAGGCTTGATCTGGTTGTGTCACCAGCCTGCAACCTTTGGATTCTTTTATCTGAGTGAATTAAGGACAGACATATCTGTGACAGCTTCAGAGTTCTCCATCAGAGATCTTTTTGCATTAGCGTCTTCAGTTTGCTTCACACAGTCCGACTACTGCTGACACTGATGCTCTCTTAAGTTCAGGCTGTGTTCATTCCAGTTGCATCCACAATGCTGTGTCCGTATGTTGGCAGAGGCCACTGCAGCTACCCACACTCCATAGTTACAATTACAAACTATTCCTGTATCAACTTCAGTATCAACACTGACCTCACCTTCTGCTGTTCTCTGTGTCCATATTCCTGTATGTCTTTAAAACTCACACTGAACAGTGATTCCCAGTTGCAGAAGAGGATTAATTTAGCACCTGTGTTCTATGCCTTTGTCCACCAGTTGAACAAAAGCACACTTAAGTGCTACATGAGTTATTTTGCTTCTATGTGTGTGGGTGTCTGCCTGCATGGATGTCTGTACTACTTGTCTGCCCGGTGCCTGTAGAGTTACAGGCAGTTTTGAGCTGCTTTGTGGGTGGGGAATAGCAGCTAGTGTTTTAACCACTGCCCCCCCCCCCCCATGTATAACAGGTGTGTGTGTGTGCATGCATGAGAATGCTGGTGTCTGGGAACCAGACTCCGAAAAAACAATGCACTCAACTGGTCATCTATTGCCTCAGCACCACAATAATTATTTTTAAAAAAGAACATCTGTTAAGTTTTTGTTTTTGTCTTGTTTATCCTTTAAAAGCAACAAATGGGCCTCACGCTCTTGGTGACCCTCGGGAGAGGAGGTGCTCTGGCTGTGTGATTTCACCTAAACCTTTGGTCTGAGTGGCTGTCATTACCAGCTTTTTCCCCCCACAGTGGCCTGCATTGAAGGAGAAGCTTTGGTCGTCATGCCAGTTGATGAGTGCTGGCTGTGCTTCCCAGCTTCTCGAGTTAGACCTTGTGTGCAGACTGTCTGGGTGGCGCAGACTCGCCCCAGCTGGGGCTTTCCAGGTTTTCTGCCTGCAGTGCCCCGGCCACTGTGTGCGCCTCCCGTGCCGCTGAGGGCTGCTCGAGGGCCTACGCTCCCTACCTCGCACTCCTCGACAGCACCCCCCTCTACACCCCAGATACCCCAGATGTCCTGTTCTTACTCCCGACTCTGCCCTCCACCCTCTACACCTGATTGTAGGCAGGAGAAAAATACGCAGTCTGGGCTGGTAAGTTTGGGGCTTTTTAGCTATTAGGGGTAAAATTGGATTAAAAATATTTTTTATTGTGCTTACTGACTTTTCAGTCATTAACCCCATTAGCCCAGGGTTTTATTTTAATAATGAATGTGTTACTAAAACGGTGTTCCAAACCAATGTAGAATATAAATAGCTACATATAAAACTATATTCCGGTATATACTAGAATGAAGAGGTGTTTTAAAATTTAAAGATTTTTTTTCTTAACACCTGTTTAAATTTATGAAGTCGATACATACTAATATGGAAACAAAAACTAAACAGAACTCTAGACATGTAGGGTAAAGCGGTGAGCTTGGCAGGGTCCCGTGTGTGCCGCCTATTTAAGATGTCTTCAAGGGCTGGTGGTAGAAGGCACGCATGGGGTTGAAGCTCTGCACGGTGGTCCACACCGTTGGTTCCGCACCTGGGAGGCAGAGACAGGTTTACACAGTGAGTTGCAGGACAGCCAGAGCTGCAGAGTGAGACCATGTCTCAAACAGCAAAACCCAAACCGCTAAAGTACCTGTGGGGGCAGAGACTTAACTTTACATGTAGACCAATACTGGGAATGATTTTTCTGAGATGTTGGATTTTGAGTCTCAGCCACACAGTGTAATAAAGTCTTATGTACTTGGCCAACTTTACAATTGCTGTGTTAATATTATTGTGCTCGTTATTTACGACTCCCTTCTACGACCATAACCCAGTGTTTCCGTCTTTGACTAGAAGCTAAAGGTGATTGCTAAGTTACATTGATGGCACTATTAAAAACATGTGGAGGGCTAGAGAGGTAGCTCAGTGGTTAAGTGCACTCACTGGCTGCTGTTCCAGAGGACCTGGGTCTGATTCCCAGCACCCACATGGCAGCCCACATCTGTCTGTAACCCTAGTTCCAGAGGATTCAATGCCCTCACACAGACAAATATACAAGCAACGCACCAATGCATATAAAATAAAACTAAATACAAATTAAAAAATAGGCAGAACAGTTATATCTAACAGCTCTAACAATTGGGAGAATTTCAGTAGAAGGTTTTTGTTTCTGTGTTTTGCTTTGTTGTCCTCAAAGTGAAGGAAACCTAATTTAAAACCCCTTCTGTGAAGGGGGCCTGGCCTGGTAAGGTGGCTCAGCAGACAGAGGTGTCTGTCACCAAGCTGATGAACTGACTCCGGCAAATTTTCGTCTGATCTCCACAACCATGCCTTCCCCCACAAATAAGTACATAAATAAAATTAGGTAAGGAGAAAAGATATCTCTGGAACGTCAGTATATACTGAGGTATCACAGTGAAACCTGCTACATCTAATCAAACATGCCTGTAAAACACTAGATTCTGGGAGAGAAGTGTCACACTTAGTTGGGCTGTAAGTCGGTTTGGATGGGCTGTCAGTGTGTAGGATGTGGACCCTTGAAAGTAGGTAGCAGGGATAGGAGAGAGGGTAGGATAGCAGTGCTCTGTGATAATGGCCTAGATGAACCGACATACTGATTCCCCTTCCACATGTAGCTGCAGTGAGAGACATGATCCCTTTGAAAGCGGCCTTTGCATTTCTTTAAAGAAAGATTTTCAAAGCTTTCTGAATATTGCCACTTTTCACTTAAATTCTTTCATTTATGCTGTCTTCCTGCAGCGCCATAAAAAAGGCCAACTTCAAAAGCTGCCAACGATGAATGGCCCTGAAGATCCTCCTGGGTCCTATGACTTCGACCTGATCATCATTGGAGGAGGCTCGGGAGGCCTGGCAGCAGCTAAGGCAAGGCCCTCTGTGCTGTGCTGTGTGGGTGGTGGCAGGCATGCGTTTTTCCATTAACTAGCAGGACGTATAAAGGGACCACTTTGTAAGCTGCTTTTCCAGACTGAAATGCTGAATCTTCTTGTAAAAGTTAAAAGCCCAGTGATGTCTAGGGCATGCTTTGTTTCATTTTAAATTGCTTTGTTGCTGTTGTTGCTTTTCAAGGATAGTAAAGGTGTAGAAATGCTTCAAAGTTTACATGCATTTTCTTTTAACTAACATTTGGGATTTTCTCACTTTGATGATCTCTCTGTAATTACTCTTCTCCAGTGAAGAGTTAGATTTCTTTAACTTGATTAAAAGTGATTTGCCTCTGGTGTATATGGGGTAATTTGAGAATGATCAGTCAGTCCTGGACCTTACTGGAAAGAGGATCTACAAATAGGAAAGAAAGTCACTTTTGAGTGAGGCTTCTGGCCCCCTGGCGTGAGGTGCAGAAAGAGCTGCCTATGTGAACAATCTTCAGGCCTGCTGCTTTTTCCGGCAGGGTCTTTAACAGGTGGAAGTGGTCAGAGCCCTCTAAGGTGCTGCCTGTATCAGCCAGTAAAGGTGGCCTGTGAAGCCTCCCAGATCAGGAACAGGCAGGGTCTGCCTTGAAGCAAGTCACTTGACTGAAGTGACTCCGCAGCAGCAGCTCCTGGCTCAGTGTTCTGTAGCCATGGCACATATGAAGGACACACAGCTTTGCTCTCAGTAACCCTTGCAGGTTCAGTGGCCAATATACCACACCTACTCTGTGAGAAAGAAATAGTCTTCGATTTCAGACAAAGAAAACAAAAGCTCCTCCCATACTCTGGCTTACCTAGCACTAGGTAAACTTAGAAGTCCTTTAAAGATTGCCTCCCAGGGTGCAGGGTGAGACAGGTGCCTTGGGCTCTCAGTTAGCTGGCCTTGCTAGGTGTTTACCACTTGCTTGGAAAGGGAGAAAAAGTTTCTCGGATTGTGCTGTGTCTGTGTTTTGTTGGAGAGGAATCATGCAGGAGTCATCCAGGGCCTGCTGGCTGTTCCTAACAGTTTACAGCTATATAGTCTGTAAGCTTTGAGGTTGACCGGGCGTCTCAGCGCTTGCTCTGCAGCTGAACTACTCAGCACTGTGTGTTAGCTAGCCTCCCAGACGGGGGTCTGTGGCTGTTTGTGTACTTCCGGTCTTAGAGCGTAATGGAAACAGCGCAGGTGCTCGATCCCGTTACCATTCTGCTGTAGCTCATTTGGATATTTTGTTTCCCAGGAGGCAGCCAGATTTGACAAGAAGGTGCTGGTTTTGGATTTTGTCACACCAACTCCTCTTGGAACCAGATGGGGTAAGTTTCCGAGGTGCTGTACACGGGTTCCCCGATTGGTGGGGATGACTTTCTAAGACCCAAAACAACGACGATTAAAAATGACAAAAACACAGTGCTCGCATGTAAGTTGAATTAAAGGGGATCCAGTTAAATGCTGTAGATTTAGGTTCAGCTGACCACAGGCTGGCTGGAAGGTAGATGCGTGATCTGTTGTAATACAGTGGACTCTTTCTAAGCATTCTTCTCCAGATTTACTTCCTGCCTTCAGATACCTAAGACAGCCATAGCCATTCTGAGTCTTGGTGAATTACATGTTGGCTGCTTATTCGTTCAATGTGTATCGATCACTTGTGAACCAGAAGCATGGGCCTGAAGCAGTGAACTCGCTGTGGAGTGAGGTCCTGCCCCTGTGGAACTTACAGTTGAGTGGGAAACACAAGTAAGAAACACACTGTTGGTGTGGAGTGGTGCCAGAAGAGGGGACCAGCTCCTAGGTAGAGGAGGGCTTGATGGGTTTCTGAAGAGGCGCCCACTACTGCGGGCGAGGATGGGGCAGTAATAACAACAAGAACAGTGATAATAGTGTCTTAATACCCTGGCTTTTCGAAGGTTCAGCATCAGGCTCTGAACTGACTTGTGTGTTGTTGCAGGTCTCGGAGGAACATGTGTGAACGTGGGCTGCATACCAAAAAAGCTGATGCACCAGGCAGCTTTGCTAGGACAAGCCCTGAAGGACTCACGCAACTATGGCTGGAGTGTTGAGGACACAGGTGTGGGGGAAAGGAGGGGCTTTTTTTTTTTTTTTTTTTTTTTTTTGAGCTGTGGTCTTGCAGAATACCATCCAGATACCTGAAACTTTGTTCTGAGCTGAGGTCCACCGTAGCCCAAGCTGGCCTGAGTTAGCGTCTCTAAAGTGAGCTGATCTCTCTTTCTCTCTCTCTCTCTCTCTCTCATATATATATATATATATATATATATATATATAAAATTATATATAACTTGTTTGCCTCTATCAGCCAATCAATCATATGCATTGGTATTTTGCTGCGTATGTCTGTGTGAGGGTGTTGGATTCCCTGGATCTGGAGTTACACACAGGTCTGAGTTGCCGTGTGGGTGGTGCTGGGAATTGAACCTTAGTCCGCTTGAAAAGTAGCCAGTGCTCTTTTTTTTAAACAATTTATTTACTTTATATTCAATTTATTCACTTTATATCCTGATTGTAGCCCCCTCCCTCATCTCCTCCTGGTCCCACCCTCCTTTTCTCCTCATCCTCCTACCCCTAGTTCACTGAAAGGGACTATCTGACCCTAGCGTATCAAGTCTCATCAGGACTGCCTGGATCTTCTTCCTCTGTGGGTTGGGAAGGTTGTCCTACCAAGGGGAAGTGATCAAAGAGCAGACAACGGAGTCCATGTCAGAGACAGCCCATGCTTTCCTTACTAGTGCTACCTCAAGGCCCAGCTATACCACTCCTGGGCATATACCTGAAAGATGCTCCACATTTGCTCAGTGATGTTCATGTCAGCTTTATTCATAAAATAGCCAGAATCTGGAAATAACCTAGATGTCCCTCAGCCAAAGAATGGATATAGAAATTGGTGGTACATTTATACAATGGAATACTATTCAGCTCTTAAAAAAAAGGAAATCATGAAATTTTCAGGCAAATGGATGGAACTAGAAAAGATCATCCTGAGTGAGGTAACCCAGAACCAGAAAGACACATATGGTATATACTTACTTGGTATTAGACATATAATATTATAAGATAAACATATTAAAAACTATAAAGAAGCCAAACAACAAGGAGGACCCTAGGGAGGATGCTTAATTCTCATTTAGAAGGCAAGCAGGATAGACACTGGAATTGGTGCGAGAGAGGGAACAGGAATGGAGCCTGCCATAGATGTCCTCTGAAAGACCCCACCCAGCAGAGGATAGAAGCAGATGCTGAGACTCGGAGCCAAACTTGGGGCGGAGAGCAGGGGTGGGGAAATTGCTTAGAAGGACCTTGAGGACACAGGAGTTCCACAAGGAGACCAACAAAGCCAAAATAGCCAGGCCCAGAGGGCCCTGTGGCGACTGATGCATCCACCAAGGACCATGCACAGAGAGTATGTAGACACCCCTGCTCAGATGTAGCCCATAGGCAGCGCAGCCAATAGTCTGCCATATCTGGTTCCCGAGCTGATCTCTTAAAGTGGGCTCCAGTGCTTACATTTTGTCATGTGTGACTTGAATGTCTCTAGTTTATTCTTATAAAGCCACAAACCAGTTTTTGTGCAGTCTTGCCAATTCAGGAAGCAGACTGTTAATTATCATAGGCCTGCCTCCATTGTGTGTTCGGTGGCAGGCTCCTTAATCAGTGCGATGGAGACTTTGTTTTCATGAGAGAAGTCTGTTGTTTCCTCTTAAACCACAGCTTTCCTGGGCTTGTCTTCTATCTCCTGAGTGTGTCTATCTGTCTTCTATTTTCAAGTTGTTAGTAGTACTTATTAATGACTAAATTGATTTTGTTGGTGGTGGTTGGTTTTGGTTTTGGTTTCTTGAGACAGGCCTTTTCTGTATATCCCTGGCTTTTGTGGAACTCACACTATAGACCAGGCTGGCCTCAAACTCAGAGCTCTACCTGCCTCTGTCTCCCAAGTGCTGTGATTAAAGTCATAGGGTTTTTTGTTGTTGGCTCTTTGCTGTGTAGCCTTGGCTGTCCTGGACTTGATTTGTAGACCAGCCTGGCCTTGAACTCACAGATCTTCCTGCCTCTGCCTCCCAGAGTGCTGGAGCGGGTGCCACCAGGTATGGCAGTCATGCTGTTTTTAAGACTGGAGTCTTACTTTGAAGTCCAAGTTGGCCTGGGACACAGTGCTCAGCTGCCCTCTTAGGTGCTGGGGGAGGCACGTGCCTATCCAAAAAGATGGATTTTTATCAGTTTAAATTTGGAAACTAGTACTTAGTGTCTTGCCTCAGAGGATTAATTTAATCACAGAATAGTGTGAAAACAGCTTGATGATATGTAAATGAATTTGGCCATATTTCAGTAAAACTTGATTGATGACAATGATAGCAGGCCCATGGCGCCACAGTGTGCCTACTGAGCATGTGCTGTTAGGCTGTAGTAGTACCACACCACAAACCAGTTTATAATCCAAAGCAAACTATCAGTTCACGTCTCAATAGAGGAGAAGAGAATTTGAGTTGTGGTTTTGAATCCTGAACATGACAAGTGGCTTTTGTGCTCCCAGAGAACGTCTTCTTCTGGGTTGAAACTGCCTAGCTCCAGTGAGAAGTGGCTGAGGAACTCTGGGCAGTTGGAAGGACTAAACAGCCTCTCTTCTTACACAGTTCAGCACAGCTGGGAGAAAATGATAGAATCTGTGCAGAATTACATCGGCTCGTTGAACTGGGGCTACCGGGTCGCTCTTCGGGAGAAGAAGGTTGTCTATGAGAATGCTTACGGCACATTCGTTGGCCCTCATAGGATTAAGGTAGTGATAAAGCTACGTTCTACACTCCTCCCCTGCGCTTTTGAAACCGCTTTCATTGGTGTGTTTTAAAAGTCAAGTAAGGTGTGAAAGTTAAGGCTACTGTGACTTGATTGTCCAGTGGTTACTTAGCTGTCAGTGCTTTACGGGGCCTTCTGTGGGCTTGGTGGGCCACAGTCTCAGGCCAGATCACCTGCATTTATTTGAGGCTTGCTTCTATGTGTTGCTAGCATTCTTTATTCATCTGCTCAGCCTTGAGTGTCTCTTCCTGTTGTGAGAACTGAAGGAGACTGTGGCCGCCCTGTGCTAACTGTCAGGCTCTAAGGCACAGTCCTGTGTGGCGCTGACCTTGTTTCCTTTGCAGGCAACAAATAACAAGGGTAAAGAGAAAATTTACTCAGCAGAGCGGTTTCTCATCGCCACCGGTGAACGGCCTCGCTACCTGGGCATCCCTGGAGACAAAGAGTACTGCATCAGCAGGTGGGAGAGACTGGTGGCACACGCTGTCCTTCCGCTTGTTCTTTGTGCCCACTTAGTTCACCTCTCAGGTGGAGGAAAGAATTCTTGGCCGTGCTTGTTCTTGGGTATTGGAGAAAGAGTAATGGACTGATGACATTTTAAAAGTTGCAAGCTGCAAGCGTTGGTTTGGTCACCCTGCCATGGAGAGTTAACCCATCCCACTGACATAGTGTAGATAGTCACATTTCTCTTCGCAGTTGAAATTAATTTAGGTATTTAAAAACTAGGTGGGTATTCAGGCACATTTGTAAAGTGTGGTCAAGTATATGTGAGTTTACTTTTTGCAAAGCAAGAATCATGTTCTATGTTAACACCAGGGGAGTGGAAACGGAAAGGATTAGCTTGAATGGCTATCCATAGAGGCCTTGCCTCGTTGCCCGTCTACTCCAGTGGTTTCAGTACCCTGTAGAAGAGCCCTCCAAAACGAATGTCAATTTTTTTTTCCCCAGCAAGGGATAACACTACCAAAACTGTTTTAAATTACAAAGTCATTAAGACACATTGCCAGCCTCTGCCTTTTTGGGTGCTTTTTTGCTTGGGGCTTTCTGGTTGAGTTAACTGCCTATGCACTGGCTTCCTTCTTTCCGAAGCGCAACTTCCGTCTGGTGGAGGGGCAGCTCTGATTCTTCTGCCCGCATTGCCTGTGGTGTCCAGACTCAGGACTGCTCCTAGTTCATTACAGGCGACACCTTTCTAAGGAAGAGAGGGTGGAGACATCGCTCTGGGCTTCTGTTAAGAGACTCCGGTTCATATTTGAGCGTTGGATTTTTTTATGCCCTAATCTTCTGTTAAAAACCGGTTAACCCAATCACACTTGGTAGACTATTCTCAGGAATTTTGATGTTTGGACACACCCTAGCAAGCTCCTGCCTGTTTTTTACTTTCTTAGAAGTAAGTTTTGCTCTGCTGCTCAGTCTGATCTTGAATCCCTGGGCTCAGGTAGTCCCCCTGCCTCAGCACCCTGAGGAGCTGAGACTACAGGCATGTGCCACTGTGCCTGATAACTCATCATTGTGGTAGTGAGGGGCTGGAGATGGCTTATGGCAGGGCTCATGCAAGCTTCAAACTCAGTATGGTGCTGTCAGCAACCTTGAGTCCATGATCCTTCTGCTTCTACCTCCCAAGACATAATTTTTTTTTTTCTGTTTTTGTTTGTTTTCGAGAGAGGGTCTTTTTCTAGACACTTCGCTGGCCTCAGACTGAGACCCTCATGCCTCTCCCTCCCAAGGGCTGGGATTGAAGGCAAACTACTGCATCTGGCCACTTCTACGATCTCTTATTTGTTACTGTATTTCCAACTCATAAAATTGGTGTTGAGTTAAAATTTTGTAATTTTAGATTAGATTTTCAAAGTGTTTCCTCCCCCCCCCCCCCCCCCCTTGCCCTCGCTACTGGGTATCCAGGTAGAAAGCAAAACAGACTTTCCACTCAGGAATGAAACTGAGTGTGGTATGGCAGTGGGTGCCACGGACCGGCCCAGTCGGGCTCCTGTCGTCCGTGGGAGAACAAGGCTTTGGACAGGAAGACACGGTTTCGGTGAAGAATTGGCAGACAGAGACACCTTGATGGTTTTGACTCTGCTGCAATTTTACTGAAGTCAAGCTAGTATTTTTCTAGTAATCTCACAAGGAAGCACCTTAAATTGGCATGTTTTCCAGAACATTCAGACTTTTACCAAGGATACAAAGTTTATGTTTTAACAAGAAATCTTTGCCTAGAAACTTTCTGATCATCGCAAACAAGGAAACAAAAACTTCATACTATGGTTCCATTATCACTGACTGGTGAAGAGGAAAGTCAGGAGCTGTAATAGTCCTCCGAGCCAAGTTGAATACCTGCCAAAGTCTAAACACACCTTTGTCAACCATCCTCCCTTATGTCCTGCTAAAAATTTATGATCTTCCCTAGAAACAAGGCACTGAAGGGAGGGGTAAACTCGTGCCAGCTGTACTTCTCCTGTTATTTTTTCTTGAGAAGGAGCCCATTATTTCTTTTTCTATTCTTATAATGTCTTCTGATACTAAATCTAATTCATTACTTTCCTTAAACTTATTCCTTTTACATATTATTTTTATTAAAGCCTTTAACAATCTACTAATAATAAATTTCTTTATAAAATTAGTTGTGCTGTTTCAGGAGTCACAGAGAAAGATCAAAGAATTCATTATTCCAGCCCCAGAGCCACAACTGAAAAAGCGTAGAAATCTCAGAACACGTCTCTTTTCCAAGTGGGATGAGTTTGCCAGGGACCTTCCAGGGGGCGAATTTCCGGAGAAAGCGTATCCCCCGCTCTGTAGCTTATGCTACTATGGTGACACTGGTGTGGGTGTTGGCAAGTGGGGGTTTGGGTTTGCAAATGGCTAATGTTTCCAAATGGCACAAGACAGGTAGGGTCTGATACCAGAAGTCACATGGTTGGCTATCTTTAGCCACCAGTATATTTGAAAACCCGCTGGGTATTTCCAACAAATAATAGTATCTAAGACCTTGCAGAGTTTTCTCACATTATATGGGTACTGTGTTACCCAAAGTTTATAACATTAAAGTTCTCGTTTCTTAGGATAGTGGAAATTACTTGCATCATGATTCATATGTGACCATTTTCCCCTTTTTTCTTTTTCCCTTAACTTTTTCAGTGATGATCTTTTCTCCTTGCCTTACTGCCCGGGTAAGACCCTGGTGGTTGGAGCGTCCTATGTTGCTTTGGAATGTGCAGGATTTCTTGCGGGGATCGGCTTAGACGTCACGGTAATGGTTCGGTCCATTCTCCTTAGAGGATTTGACCAGGACATGGCCAACAAAATTGGTGAACACATGGAAGAACACGGCATCAAGTTTATAAAGCAATTCGTTCCAGTTAAAGTAAGTGGGTTTTCTGTGAGGTTGTTGGCTTTATGTTCATAGTGACAGGCCAAAAGACAAGATGGGTGGTAGGTGCAGGTGTTTGAGGAGTTTCACAGTCACAGTCAGGAGCGCTGTCCTGTCACGAGCGTGGGCTGGACGGCTGTCTCAGATCCATCGCTCTTCCCTTCTCCACTTACTGTATTCTTTATCCCGCCCCCCGCCGTCTGTCTTGCTAAGTACTGTTACCCTCTTGAACTGTGCACACACACACACCTATACACTAGACTAAAGTGGCCTTCTCCCCTCTCTGCCTTCTGCAATAAAGCGTTTTCCGCGGGTGCATTGTCATCACAGGTACTGTGTTCTGTGGTTCTGTTTTCTTGGAAATAATTGTGCATGGCTGGCTCCCCCACTTTTGCTTTAAAGGATCTAAAATATACCAAGTTACGTTACGGCTTTGTTACCATTGCCGAGGAAGAGCGATGTAGTGGGGCTGGGGCAGCTCAGTGGTAGAGTGCATTCCTAATGGGCAAAAAAGGCTCTAGGCTCCCTCTACACTGGGACCCGGCGCGTGCGTACACACGCACACACAAAGATCAAGTCTATCCGTTAGCTTCTCAGACCAGCACTGAGCGAGAAAGTGGCTTGGTTTTGGTAAAGTTTAGAAATGCTAGGCCGGCTGTTTTTTCTCTCAGTGAATTAAAGTTAGTGTGACTGAATCTCTTAGTGCTGACAAGTAAGATACAAAGTTTAGGACCAGCCTCATTTGTCAAATGCTCTGCCAGTTTGTGGCCAGGGGGAATTACTCTCTTCAAGTTTTATTTTCTTGTGTAAATTGAGAATAAGGGCAGCAGCTTTGTATTTCCTGTGAGGTGATGGTTAATGTGTGTAAGGAGCTAGAACACTGTGATACAGATACAGCGTGAGTCTAATGTGCTTGCCTGACCCTGCTGTGAGAGCTGAGCTTTGGATTTCCTGGAAGTTAGAATACTTCACAGGTCACTGGTTCTCAACCTGTGGGTCATGACCCCTTTTGGGATCCAATGACTGTTTCACAGGGGCCTCCTAAAACTGTAGGGAAACACAGATGATGGTTCATAACAGTAGCAAAATTACAGTTGTGAATTAGGAATGAAAATAAATTTGTGGCTGGGAGTCACCACACCTAAGCAGCTGCATTAAAGGGTTGCAGCATTAGGAAGGTTGAGCACGCTGGGCTCAGGAACAGATGTGTTTGCCTTAGGAGACAGCTGCAAGCAGTACCTGCTTTTCTCAAGTATAGCATCTTCCTGAATAACATCAGCATTCAAGAAGCTGTAGCCTGTTAGGGAGCTGGCGCACCATCGGGTCTTGTGTGATGCCCTTAGTCTGTCCACAGGCTGTCAGGAGCGTTGTGTGCACAGCAGGTTGGGGTGTTCATGCTGCAGGAGGCTGCTCGCCCCGTTCCTGTATCCTTAGCAAGCGTTGAACTTCTATTTAAACACATCTTTTCCACTGATATTTTTTTTTAGGGCTTTCTAACTCTGACTTCTGCTTATTCACATACTTCACTGTTCTTTGTCAGTGAAAGCTGAACATTTGTAAGTGCTAAGGGATGCTCTGAAATTTCGGTGCTCTCAGATTATGATTAACTTTGGAGACAGCAGTGGGTGATGGGATCCGTCTTAGGGAATGTGCTATGCTTGCTCCGCTTTCTTCTTTTCTACTTTTTTTCTCCATAGCTCTCTGTTTTAAGAATTGTTTGAGAGCTGGGCATGGTGGTACACTGCTATAATCCCAGCACTAAGGGAGGCAGAGGCAGGCAGGTTTCTGAGTTCGAGGCCAGCCTGTTCTACAAAGCAAGTCCAGGACATCCAGGGCTATACAGAGAAACCCTGTCTTGAGGGAGGGTGGAGAAGACTTTGAGGAACAGCCTCTCTAACAAACTGTTAGTAAGGCAGAGGAAAGCTGCTCATGGAGGTGTTGCTGCACTGGGGAGGTAGATGTCAAGCCCTCTTACGGCTGAGTTCGGTTCTACTGCGGACTAAGCAGATAGAGAGGGAAGAAACCATTCTCCCGTTGCCTGTGTCTTTATTTCATAGCAACACTTGATTATTTTTATAGGTTGAGCAAATTGAAGCAGGGACACCAGGCCGACTCAAGGTAACCGCTCAGTCCACGAACAGTGAGGAGACCTTTGAAGGCGAATTTAACACGGTAAGGAATGGGCCCAGGTCAAACACAGTCCTTACTGAGTGGCTGTTACATACTTCAATGACTTTCCTCTTGCTAAAATGCCCCTTTCTTTTTTTCTTCTAAGACAGCTCAGTTTCTCTGATACCAGGATTTATTTTGGCACAAGGATGGCTTCAACCACCCTACCCACTGTCAAGTGGCCATAAATAGGCATAAATGCTCATGAGCTAGACTTTCTCTGTTCATGGTCTTCTCTTTTTGCCCCCTCAGGCTATCACTTAGGAAATGATTTAGCCATGGACTGTGCTCTTCTTTTTAAGTTTGTGTAACTTAATTAAGGCAACAACTTCCTTTCTTTTAAGAAATGCCAAGAGATGTTTGCTGTGTCTGTTCAAAAGACTTTAAAAAAATAAAAAAAGTTTTAATTAATTTTGTTAATGAACTGTGCTTTCCAGATCTGGGGTTAAGTGGTTCACACAGTGGTTTGTAATAGTTCATTATTTTTCCAGGTGTTGCTGGCAGTTGGAAGAGATTCTTGTACAAGAACTATCGGTTTAGAGACTGTGGGCGTGAAGATAAATGAAAAGTAAGGAGGCGGACGTGGTGCAGTGACTTGCTGCTCTCTGCCTTTGCCTCTTGACGTTAGTCCACCCAGGAGTGAGCACTGCCTGGAAAGCTCTTCTTTCAGCACTACCGGTGGTGGTGGTGGTGGTGGGGGGGGCTGTTCTCACTTGGGATTTTCACCCCTAACCACTTTGCTACAGGGGGTTTGTTTGTTTGTTTGTTTTTGTTTTTGTTTTTTTAATACTTGGTTTTTAAATTTGTGGCCAGAGTTTTGTAAGCACCTCGAGTCCTGTGCACTGTTTTGGTTTCAGTAACTAGAGCATTGTTCTGGGGAGGAAGAGGATATAGTTTTATTTCACTTATAGTGACAATTGATGGTTGCAGGACTGGAAAAATACCTGTCACGGATGAGGAGCAGACCAACGTGCCTTACATCTACGCTATTGGCGACATCCTGGAGGGGAAGCTGGAGCTAACGCCCGTTGCCATCCAGGCAGGGAGGTTGCTGGCTCAGAGGCTCTACGGAGGCTCCACTGTCAAGGTGAGTGTTGGGCCGGCACCCACCAAGAGGCTGTTTCTGTCATCATGTGGCCTTCTTAATTATTTTTTCTCTGTTTGACACAGTGTGACTATGAAAGTGTCCCAACAACTGTATTTACTCCTTTGGAGTATGGCTGTTGCGGCCTCTCTGAAGAAAAAGCTGTAGACAAATTTGGGGAAGAAAATATTGAAGTGAGTTCTTTTCCTTTTTTTTTTTTTTTTTTCCAAAGATTCCAGGTAGTTTCAAATGTACAGAAAAGTGCAATTACAAATAGAGTAGTGAGCATGTTTATTAAATATTTTAAAAGTTAGTTTATTATTTAAAGGTTTATTTATTTTTATTTCACGTATATGGATGTTTGCCTCTGTATCTCTGTACTACGTATGTACCTTGGAGGACAGAAGGCATCAGATCTCTTGGAATGAGAGTGACAGATAGTTGTGAGCTGCTAGGTGTGTGCAAGGATGGCTTCATCCATCCTCTCTGTAACTTCATATGCTGTATGTCAAGTGGCCACAAGAAGGCAAAAGTTGCAGATGAGCCAAAGAGATGCTGGGAGATGAACCCAGGTGTTCTAGTCTGTGAATGTTTCCGATCCATTGTCCATTTCTGTAAGTGCATTTGAGGAGAGATTGTCAAACTTAGAGTGCGAGTGTGAGAACCCGCGTTCAGATCCCCAGCACTCTATAAAATGCTGGGTTTGGGTGTGCCCTGCTCTAAACCCAGCATTGGGGCGGGTGTGTGGGTGGGGGTGCAAGCAGTATTGACAGGATGAATGCTGGTCTTTTGCTGGCTGCTAGCCTCACCAAACAATGGCATGCTCCGGGTTCAAGAGAATAAGGCGGAGAGTCATAATAGTGGCCTGTTTTAGATAAATAGACAGACAGACAAATAATACGTTGTATATAATAGTGGCCTTCTTTGGTATCTTTATGGGCACACACACAGACCTGCAAAAATGTTACCTCCCCAATTTTTTTAAGTATTTATATCTTAAGGTTTTTAGTAAGTGATTCACATTCGTATAGTCTGATTTTCTTACTTTGATTTGCTATATTCCTTACAAAAGTGATATGTTTGCACTGAAGAAATTCTGAACAACTTAATTAAGGAACTAGGCAACAACTACTCACAGATTTTGTCTGTAATGTAGCAGTTGGGAATGATAATCCTTTCGTTCTGTCATTTTGTGGCGTGTGAGCTTTTGCATTTCACGTCACTGATCTAGTACCCTAACTTATCCTGAGGCTGGTGGGGAGAGGAGGAAACAGTACTGTTTGTCATCCATGAGACACCTCAAAAAGAGTCCCTGTCCTCTGGCTCACCTGCACCTCCTTCCTCCTATGCTGTCCCAGGAAGAAGCTACTGCAAACAGGAACAAGAGAACAAGCAGCTAGATAGTTGCTAGAGTTGCCCTGCCATTTCTCAGGCTTTTATTTACAGCTGTCATTCTCTGCTCCAGTGGTTCTCAACCACTGCTGTGGCCTTTTACCACAATTCCTCATATCGTGACCCTCAACCATACAGTTATTTCATTGCTACTACTTCATAACTGTAATTTTGCTACTGTTATGAACTGCACATACATGATCTGCAGGATATGTGTATGTGATCTCCAATGGGGTGATGGCACATAGGCTAAGAACCGATGCTTTAAGCTAACAAGGTAGTCAATTCTTTGTACATGTTTCTCTCGTTCTTTTTTTCCTTTCTTTCTTGCTTCTTTTATTTCTTTCTTATTTTTTATTTTTGAGACATCAATACAGTGCAGACCAGTCTGGGCTCAAACTTAGATCCACCTCCCCTTGCTTCCTTAGTGCTGGAATTAAAGGCGTGTACCACATGCCTGGCTGGTACTCTTGGTGTAAGACAGTGATCATGTGGCTTCTTGTCTTCTCGGTCCCTTTGATATCTTAAGGTTTACCAATGTTGAAATAAGTGAGATTAGTCAGAGGGGGTTTGGCATCTGCAAGTTACTTACCTTTTGAGCAAGTCAGGTTTATTCTGTGACCTTTATTAACAGTGTGTGTTGTTACATAACTCCGCATCTGCTGCTTGACAGCTTCCTGTTTCAGGTAACGAGTCAGAACTGTGCCTATGTCTCCCCAGGTTTATCACAGCTTCTTTTGGCCGTTGGAATGGACAGTTCCGTCCCGAGACAACAACCGATGTTACGCAAAAATAATCTGTAATCTCAGAGACAATGTAAGTGCAGTGACAAGCCTTAAGGGGATGTTGAGCTTTTGAGACCATGTTGAGCTCAGCTGTGACCATGACGTGTGTGTCATTCCTTTAGAGTTTCACCTCTTGGTGTCCCCAGCCCCCCAAGGCCACTGTTGAAGGCAAGGGGCTTCGGCTCTCCTGCTGCTGTCCACTCAGCTTTCCTGGTACAGGGCCCCACTACAGGCAGTCAGAACACAGGGACGTTTGGAGCTTTTCTGTGTGGATGAGTGAGGAGCAGTGCAGTCCTCTGCTGCCTACAAACAAAAACACAAAGACAGTCAGGCGTGCTGCCGCTTTGGTCATCGGCAGCTGTCTCTGTGGAGAAGGCTGTGGTGGGAAGAGGCCTGACTTCACTGGGCTCCGTGTGGAGATGGAAGTACACTGGATAGCAGTGACCAAGCCCGGGGACAGAGTCTCCGCCTACCAGCGATTCCAGGCCCCACAGTGTGGGCAGTTGAATACAGAGTAGTCTTCAGACTCTCTGACTGTGTCCACACAGTAAGCAGCATTTTATGTTACATCCCAGAACACATGTGTGTATACACACATACACCTTCTTTAAATATATCAGAAACGCAATTTTTTTTTCAATGTAGCCAGTGCTTGGCTTTAAAATGTCTTCAGGAAAAATAGGAATAAGGCCAAACTTTCATGTTAAACACCCAAAGAACTTACTTAGATTATTAAAATAATCTTAGTGTTTGTCTGTAATGAAGACACATTATTTCGTTTAAAAACTTTTTTTAGATGAGACAGTTACAGACATTTTTTTTTTTTAGTGCTTTTTTTAGTACCAAAGTTTCAGGACATTGCCTTGGACGCCAAAGTCATCACTGAGGCAGGCATTCAGTACATGAAAATACTAGGCTAACCCTCGTGAACTATGCAGATGTCGTTTCCTCTGTGTCCTTGCACATGCGCTTTGTCAAGGCTTGCTGCATGGGAGTGTCATCTGACTGACAGTGACAGTGTCTTTGTGTTAAACAGCGCCTAGTGTCGCACACGTGCTGAACAATGGCGTGCGCGCGCCTTCTCATCCAGGATTGAGGTTTAGGCTTTCTCCAGAATAAATCATCCCACACTGGTTTTCAGAGTTTCCACTTCCCTTCTGTGTGCCTGTGGAGGGGTCTGGGCAATATCTGAGTCACTCTTTCTGTGCCCAGAATGTCAGCTAAATGGTCTTGAAAGTTGAGTGACTTCCTAAGTCTCAGTCCCCACAGATGGTCTGTCAGGCGCCAGGACCAGCAGAGAACCGTCTGTTCTCACGGAGCTGCAGGCACTGTACTTCTCCAGCCTTTCCTCTGTTGCCCTCAACTTTAGTATATTCCTCCTGCTTGACGGTCTCTTGTTTCCTGTACCCTCCGTGTTGGGGTCATCACCTTCCACAGCACACAGTTAGGCTTTAACAGCGCAAGGCAGCCATTTCTGTGAGGGGCTTCTTTGAATATTCCACAGAAGGACCCGGGCTGTGAGAGGAGAAGAGAGAGACCAGCTGATCCATATCACTGTTCTGCATCTTAGGAGCGTGTCGTGGGCTTTCATGTACTGGGTCCAAATGCGGGAGAAGTGACGCAGGGCTTCGCGGCTGCACTCAAGTGTGGACTGACCAAAGAGCAGCTGGACAGCACAATCGGAATCCACCCCGTCTGTGCCGAGGTGAGTCACAGGCGCTCCCAGTGCCGTTGAAAATGCCCACATTTGCCACTCAGCAGCAGACTCGCACTCACTGGCCTTCTTGCTGCTGTGTTGGACCTGACCTGTAGCGGAGATTGATGGCCTCGGATGAGACTTGAGTTTTCCCTTTTTTGTGTTTACTGCTGCTGGTGAAAGCTGGAGGCTTCTGTCCTTGCAGATAGGTAGACAATGGCTGAGAGCGACTTAAACCGGCCTTAGGCCTTTTATTTATCACCTGTCATGGTAGCATATGCCTCTAATTTCAGTATTTGGGACTCAAAGGCAGTCAGATGTGAGTTGGAGGCTAGTCTGGTCTATACAGAAAGTTCCAGGCCAGCCAGGGCTACACGGTGAGACCTTGTCTCAAGGGAGGAAACAAAACAAAAAAACCCCACAGCTTTTAGTACTGTGTGTCCTAAAATATTTCCATGGTGATTATTTACCTTCTGTGTTAGTTGTCTGGGGAAAGCCTCAAGGCTGATGATGCTTCTGCCTCTTGAGCCTGTGGACATCTGAGAATAATACTGGCTAGTGATGCTTTTAAAACACTTAAGTAAATGCTGGTGAAACTGGAAACTGCCTGGTATGGGGCTCCGGGTGTCACTGTTGGCTCACTGATTGTCCAGGCCTGAATACTGTACTGCATAGGGCTCAAGGTGATTTAATCAAGATACTTTAGGTGTGGGTTAGTAATGGCAGCTTTTATCTGTGTGCCATAGCCGTACATTGTTCTCTGTGTGTTCGCATGTAGGAGGTATGTGTGTATGCATTCTTGCTAGATTATATATGATCTCCAGCTCATAACTGGTTGGTTTCTGTTTCCAGTTGTGCTTGTACAACTGAACTCTTTGTTGAACATACATCAGCTTTAAAAAGACATGGGAAGGGAGGGGGCTGAGGAACTATCTCTATGGGTAAAGTTCTTTTTGCACGAAAGAGGACCTGAGGCACACTGGTGTGGCGCGTCTCTGTAACCCAAGCGTGGGCAGAAGGGAGTGTGGCCAGGGCCAGGTCAAAGGATCAGGGAATGGATGCAGGTTCAGCAGAGGCTGTCTAAAATACAAGGTGGAAATCAGTCCAAGAAGGTAGCTGACATGTCAGACTCCAGCTTCCACACATGCATGCATACACATGCGTGTGCACAGACACATACATATGATACACATAAAATCTTTGTGTGTAACTTGGTAGAGCTTGCTCAGCATGCCATGGGTTCAGTCTCAGCACTCCGCAGCCTGGGCATGGGGGCGTGCACCTGTAATCCCAGCACTTAGGTGGAGACAGTAGGATCAGAAGTTGAAAGTCGTCAGCTATATAATGGATTTGTACACAGCATAGGCTGGAGATTGTTTAGAACAAACAAGCACAGACACGGAAGCACACTGCGCTTCTCTGTGTTTTGCCTTCTGTCATTAGGAATGGTACCCTCCCCTAGGTCGATGCCGACTGGCTTGATTGGAAACAGAATACTAACCTGTTTCTCCATACAAGCGCAGCAGAGGTATTGGAGCACAGGTCATAGAAGCTGTGCTTGCTTGTTTAATGTGTGAGTGTCCTGCCTGCATGTACACCCGCATGCCAGCAGAGGGCACCAGATCGCATTACAGATGGTTGTGAGCCACAGTGTGGTTGCTGGGAATTGAACTCAGGACCTCTGGAAGAGCAGACAGTGCTCTTAACCGCTGAGCCATCTCTCCACCGGAAGCTGCTGGTTTTGTCATTGAAAAAACAAAAACAAAAAAACCGTAATCTTCAGGCAATTATAAAGACGAGAGTCTATTCATACTATTGTTTGTGTTTTCAAAATATACTTTCTCTGTGTAACCTAGAACTTGCTTTGTAGACAAGGCTGGCCTCAAACTCAGAGACATTCACCTGCCTCTGCTTCCTATGTGCTAGGATTAAAGCTATGTTTCACCATGCCCTGCTTAGATTAATACCATTTGGCAATATCTTTCATTCAGTGCGTTGACAAGGCTGCCTGCATGGGGAAGGTACCAGCGAATTTTTTGCTTCTTTTTTTAACAGTGTATCAATGAACCACAAACAGGCTTATGTGATAAAACAGAAATTAGGCTGGCGAGATGGCTCAGCAGTTAGGAGCTTATACCCCTTCTGCAGAGGGCCTGAGTTCAGCCTCTAGCACCCATGTCAGGATGGTCTACAACCATGAGTAACTCCAGCTTCAGGGGGCTTTGGTCCCCGCACACACTTGGCATTTGCTTGCATATACATGTAAATAATCTTTTAGTTAGTATACATAAATAAATAATAAAAATATTTTAGAAACAACAGAAATACATCCCCTCACCACTCTGGCCATGCTTTGCCCACCGCCATCATTTCCACCTTCACCAGCCTAGTTGTGTCGCCAGGCTGCTTCCGCCACACTGGTCTGGTGTCAGCGATGGCCCTGCTCTCTCTTTTTAATAGCATGCCATCATACAAGAAAATAGGTCACAGCTCCACGTTGGGGCGGGGTGGTTTTTGTTTGGTTTGGTTTTTCAAAACAGGGTTTCTCTGTGTAGCCTTGGCTGTCTTAGACTCACATTGTAGACCAGGCTGTACTCAAACTCATGATCCACCTGCCTCTGCCGCCCCGAGTACTGGGATTACAGGTGTGTACCACAGGGTCTAGCTAATGCTCCCACTTTTTGATGGGTTAGCTTTTATCCAAACCTCAATCTTTCTAAACCAAAACGAAACATAAATTTGCTCATTTCTTTTCTCCCATCATAAAGACCGAGAAGAGCTCATGTGATAATCTTGTAAATTGTACACAATACCATTACTCTATTTTCATTATTGCACATTCTCCCCTATCTTCATCCATAACGCCTTTTTTTTTTTTTTTTTTTTTTTTTTTTTTTTTTTTTTTTTTTTTTTTAAGAAATGAATTTGTTTCTTCTCAGAAACAGTTGGGCTGGTTCACAATGTCAGTGCTGACTGTGAGGGTGCTAATGAGCTTTGTGGAATTTGGTGTGAATGCACATTTTATGAAGTTACAAAAGACTACTTTGGGGATTTTACATCCTTGCTAACAAAGATGAATTCCCTGTTATAGTTCCTTGGTTTTGAATGTGGATTTGTCATATTTTAAGGCTCGAGCCTTTAGTGCTTAGGTCTGAATTCTGCAGTGCTGCTGGTGTGCTGGTGGTTTATAGGCAACTGTGTCTCTATTCGAGGCTAAGCCAGGGCAAAGGCTTTTCTCAGGGTTGAAAATCCCCTTTCTTGAAGGAATGTATTCGTTCCAGTTGCTCTGGTCCATGTACCTCAAGATGACCTTAGTTTCTTGCACTTATCTCCTCCTACTAAACAATGGCACATCAGTGAATACTGGTACTCCAGATGCCAAGACAGGAGAATTGTTGTGAGTGTGAAGTCAGTGTGGGCTACAGAATGAGGTCCTGTCTCAAATAAATAAGTCAGTGTTTTAAGAAACCATTAGTTTTCTGAGAACCAATGAAGGTATTATTTGGTCGAAAAGGTTTGTTCCAGAGTGTCAGTGAAGGTCCATGCAGCCTATGCCGGCTTCTTCTGGGCACTCTCCCAGTTCCCCGAGGCCTTTGGTTAAGGAAGCTCTGCCTGGTGGGGCAGGTTTAAAGGTCCCCAGGCCTGTGCTGACATTTGAAATACTGAGAGGATGTAAACTGTTGTTAGAACTATAACCTCTGTGACCAAAGTCATAAGGGATGGCCTGGTGATTGAACCCTAGGGACTTTACCATAAGAGTGTGTAGTGAGACAGCCGGAGGGAGGAGCTGCAGCCAGCATCCTGTGCTTGTAGTAAAGTGTCGTTGGAGTGTGTGGCTCAGGAGATGGCATCTGTTGTCCTCAGCTGACAGAATCAGCAGTGCGTACCTGCCGTAACAGCCAAGGAGGACCCAATAGAGCTGTCCAGCCATTGTCATTTGTACATCAAGGCAGGACAGCCTGTAAGGTGACTGGTCCAAAGGGTCTCACTGCATCTGGGCTATTACCAAATAGTCTCAGAACAAGGACGTGGGAGTGCTGTTGAGGAAACAAGGGAAAGAGCGGGTGAGATCGACAAGAAATGCTACCTGCAGAGTGGAGTTTCGAGTCCCTTAGGAGCTGGTTAGCTCCCCAGTGTGTAAGAACAAGGTGGTGAGTGCCTCCTGACCACCAGGTGTGTGCACACATGCCAGCTGACTTGAACACGTTTCCTCCTCTTACCCTGTGGAGAACTAGGGGAAGTGTTTGGCCACTTGCGTCGTTTTGGCGCACGCGACGCTGTGTGTGAACTTGCTTGCTCTGGAGTGTGGAAAGTCACTCCTCCTTCTTCTTCCCTGCAGATATTCACAACGCTGTCCGTGACTAAGCGCTCCGGGGGAAGTGTCCTCCAGTCTGGCTGCTGAGGTTAAGCCCCAGTGTGGGTGCTGTCGCCTAGACTACAGACCACGGCCTTGCTTCCTTGCCTGCATCCAGGGGAAGTTCAGGACGGCTCTTGGCACCTATTTAAGTGCTGTCCTAATCCTTAGGCCACCAGGTCCCTGGGATCTTGTGGGTAGGAGGTGGCAGGTAGAAGGCTGCAGCATCACACTGGGGTCGCAGTGACGGACTCAGACTGACATTCGGCAGTGCATCACAGGGATGCGTTCATGACGTCACCAGCCTCAAGCCGAAGTGGTGGGCGGTGACGGAGCAGCTGTCGAATCTGTTCAGCCCAACCTTTCCTTGTAGATTGTCTTAGTCTCGTTTTCAAGCTGCCTGATGACGGTTCTGTTTTTCACCATGGGTTAATGATACTAGAGATAGGGAATGTTAGCAATCATTTTTTTTTTTGTCTAAAAGCCTGCCGTGGCTCGACCATCCACACAGTCTGTGACTTGGCTTATGAGAGCCACACAAGTTTGTCCCGAGAAAGACGAATTACCCTATGACTAAAATACACTGTTTGTTTTACTACCTGTGTAGTATTGTCTCCTTTAATAAGTTTTAGGTCCAAAAGAAAACCGTGGTCCGCTTTTGCAAGTTTCCCACCGTGCACATCTGAAGCCGCTTAGGAAGGGCGGCGGCGACTCGGCTAGCTGCCTGGGCTCCGTCGCACGGCCCCTGGGTGGTGGGGAGGGCTGCTGCCCACAGGCTGCCAGCAGTGAATGCCTCTCCTGAAGGTTGATTTCTGTTGGGCTGACTGAGCCGAGCTTGTTCGCGATGGAAAATGTTTGATTTGCCTTGAACTTGTTTCTGTGAGGTGGATTTAGTTTTAAGCTTCACAGGCAAGTATCTCCACACACAGCCACATAAATCTTCTGAGGTAACTACTTGTGAAAGGAAGCTGTTCATGATCTAAGTTATTATTATTATTATTATTATTATTATTATTGAACACAGGTGGATATGAAGGATTTTCACTGAAAAAAAAAAAAAAAACCCAAAAACACAAAATAGTTTTTTCTTTTTCTGTTCAATGAACGAGGTGGAACCCGGCAGGACTCTGCTGGGGCTGTAGCTCGGGCTTTCACAGTGTGGGTTTACCCTGGGGTGTGTGACCTGAACACACCAGCCGAGGGCGCTGCAGATCGCGTTTCCTGCCACACACAGCCGTGGGGCCACCCCGTGCCCTCAGTCTCCCAGTCTCCACCTGCCCTATGGAGTGGCGATCACTGTGCACTCCTGGACCACCTCAGGGACCTTGTCTGCCTGGTGTTCGGCCAGCAGAACCTGCCTTGCCCCTCGACGCTCCCTCACAGCCTCATCCTGTCAGCGTGAAGACACTGGGAAGAGGAGAAAGGACAAGGGACCCGAAGGAGCTGACTGTTGGGTCTTACATGTTTTAAATTTTTTCTCCCAAGCCTGCCGGTCTCTGAGATTGGAACAGCAGACAGTGTAGGGTAACTGTGCCTAATCATGTTGTGATTCTCTTAGTGGAATGAAATGTTCTGCCCTACGAGAAGGAATATACTTCGTTGTTTATATTTTGTAATCACACAATGTACTGTAACTTCAATTCCATGTATTTTTGTTACAAATTTTCTGAAGAAAAAATGTGAAACAGTAAAAGGTGTTAGTTAATGCAAGCATGCCTTCTCTTACTGAGTGGTTGGGGATTTATTGACACCACAGGGGGCTGAGTAGGCCCTGGTCTTTGCATTGAAGGCTAAAACTTGCCTGTGGGGCGTCAGGCGGGATCAGCTGGGGCCTCCTGACAGGGTGATGGCTCTTCTGTGCTCCCTGGCCTGCTGTCGCCTTCATCTTCCAGGAGGGAAGATCAAGTCACAGTTGGGCTGTCCCAGCCCCGTGTGCCTGCTGGTGCCTGCTCCCCGTGGCTGTGAGGGTGGACATGCCCACCTAGCTAAACACCTGACAGCCCCAAGTGCAGCCTGGTTTCGCTGTTTATGTAGCACAGCTGATGTCGAAGATCCTTTGCTCGTGTGCACCCCGTCGTCTCTGCATCTGTTCTTGAGCAGAAGCCCCCGCTTGTGCGTGTCCTTAGGACATGTATACCCGGAAACGCATTTGCTTTTCACCCTGAGCAACTGCAGGCTGCCATAGCTCCACGAATGCCCCTGAAGCAAGGCCAGGCACGGGGCCTGACACACCCCGGCTGCCTTCATGCTCATAGCGCCCGCCTGGACAGGAGAGTGGCCTGTGGATCAAGAAGGCTTGATCCTCAGCACCCTGACAGGAGGCATGAGTCACAAGTTTCAGGATCTTAGTTTGTGATACACCAAGTTACAGAATCAGACCTGGGCTGCACACCAATCCTTGGCATTTTCACACCCTCGTTCAGTGCTACCTGGACTCTGAGATGCTGTAACAGGTCCTACCGCTGCCATCTCTTTTCCATACCATAATGGGTTGCCTAAACTGCCTTGTCCCAAGCCCTTGAGGTCTCCAGTGTGTAATGTAGGTCCAACTCTGCCTACTGCACTTGCCATCTCCTCTCTGTTCCGAAAACACTGTTGGGTTCCCTCAAAGGTCACCTGCTCTGGGTTGCTCCAGCCTCAACTGTCTCCTCCCAGGGTTCCCTCTAGTGTTCAAGGGACTGAATGGAGCTGGTAGATCAGCTTCCCAGCTTTTCAACTCTCGTGTGCTCAGCTTCAGCCAAAGGCCTGGCACTTTGGAGGTTGGTGCAGTTGGCCTGGCAGGTGGGTACCACTTGGATCAGGACCCATGGGAGATGGCTACAGAGGAAATTGGGCCAAGAAACATTGTAGTTTGGGAAGTAGAAAGGTCATGAGTATGGTGCTCAGCATTACCACAGAGGGAAGTGTGAACCTGTGTGTGAGATGGACTATTCCTACCTGCAGTTGAAAGTCTTTGGCTGGGTCAGGGTTGCCCAGATAGTTGGCAAAATGTGGGTGCTTGTGTGTCTCCCAAGAAGATGCCTGGGAACCCTTTTTGTTAATGAAGGATGGAGGCTCCAGACCAGCAAACTCAAGAGATGGTTCCAGGCAGGCAAGCAGGAAGTGTAGCCCACGCCTGAGGTGCAAGGGAGTGGGGAGTTCTGTGAAGGAGCTGAAGCAGCCTGGGAGGGCAGAAGTCCCCATCTGAGGCACTGAGACCCAGGGAGGTGCTGCTCGCTGCTGCCTCGTCCGAGTCCTGCCTTGGGTGTCTTGGTGTGGGTTTCGTTGCTGTGAAGAGACACCATGACCAAGGCATTTCTTATAAAGGAAAATATTTAACTGGGTCTGGCTTACAGTGTCAGCGGTGTATTCCATACGGCAGGGTACATGGCGGCATGCAGGCGGTGCTGGAGAAGGAGCTGAGAGTTCTGCATCCTGAGCCACAGGTAGCAGGAGACTGCCACGCGGTGTAGCTTGAGCACAGGAGACCTCAAAGCCCAGCTCCACAGGAGAGCGCCTCTCCCGCTGCGGCAAGCATTCAGACACATGAGTCTGTTGGGGGCTGTACCCTTCAAACCAGCACACTGGTAACTGCTGATTGGTGTGTGTTGTCAGCTGACACAGCTGTAGGCAAATGACTGGTGTGGATGGCCCCGCCCACGGTGGGTGGTCCTTGAAGCCCGTTGAACCTGGCAGTGAGCAAGCTAATAAGCAACACCCTCTGAATCTGAACAGTGGTTCTGAATCTTCCTAATGCTGGGGCCCTCTAATACAGTTCCTCTTGTAGTAACCTCCCTCCCAACCATAAAATTATTTTGTTGCTACTTCATAATGTAATTTTACTACTGTTATGAATTGGGTTTTGGTTTTGTGTTTTTGTTTTGTTTGTTTTTGTTTTTTGTTTTTCCAGACAGTTTCCCTGTGTAGCCTTGGCTGTCCTGGGTGCACTTTGTAGACGAGGCTAGCCTTGAACTTACAGAGCTCTGCCTGCCTCTGCCTCCCGAGTGCTGGGACTACAGGTGTGCCACCGCACCTGGCTGCTGCAGTGAAAATGTCTGATAGTCGTTGCTGCCACTGGTTGAGGGCCACTGCTCTGTGTCTCTGCTTCAGTCCTGTCTCCTGGGCCCTGTCCTGACTTCCCTCAGTGAGGGACTGTTGGTTTTAGTACTTCATCACAGCGACAAAAAGCAAACAAAGACAGTAAGCTGACAGGTTTTGGCGTTGGGCGAGTTGAATTTTCCACCTCACTCCTGACCTAGGCAGCCTAGGTTTGAACCCCAGCTCTGCCTCCTGGTGGGCTGCCGTGGCTGGCATCTAAGCCTAACAGTGTCCTTATGCCTTAGGCCCCCGTCTGTACACTGTGAGCTAATATTTTGCAAGCTAGCAGGCAGATCCACCTTCTGTTCAGCAGCGAGCCGGAAGTTGAAAGACAGGAGCATTGTCCGGACTTCTCAGTCTTAACCCTCTCTGCGGCCAGCGTCTTTCAGAGGTGCCTGGACTTGCCCACGCCCCCACCAGCCAGCTCTCACAGGGATTCCAGGCTCAGGTAGGAATTCTATACTCTCTTTGGGCTGAAATAAGCACACTGTCATAGCATAGATTGTAATGCTCCTTTCTCTTGTTGCTATGGCAACTGCCTCTTCTCAATTTTCTTGCACCTCTTGCAGATTTATATTGCTTATATAAATCCTTCTAACAGCCCTTCACATTCTTTATTCTGATCAGATTGTGGACCAACCCAATACGTGCTACTGTGTGGCCACGCCTTTAATGCTCAGGTCTGTCGGTGAGAGGGTGGGGAAGCTGGCATTGGGAGGGTTCTTAGTCACTGCACAGCGAGATGAATGTCATCCCCAAGCATTGTTAGCGTTGCTGAGGTAGGGGCAGCTGGCTCATCTCAACCACCAAGTACCATGAACGAAAGCGCAGCATTTACCAAAACCTTAAAAACAAAAAAAACAAACAAAAAACCTATGAAAATGCTTCAGAAGGTAAAAGCACAGACTGAAGAATTACAATGGCCTGATCTTTCAATACCTGCAATAGGATGTCAGCCTGCTGAGCCCGTGGATGCAGTTCCACATACCTGGAGATGCGCTCCTTGTCGGGGGGGGGGGGGGGGGGCGGGGGGCTGTGTTTGCAGCACTGGAAGGGGGCATCCAGAGTGGAGAGTGAAGACCTGGCAGGCCGGAGGAGTCTCAGTCACGTGTTTGTGGCACTGGTGACTACTGAGCACCGGATGGCCTGCCCCCTGGTGTCTGCCCTGGGAACAACACTGGACTGAGCAAGGACACAGCCACTAATCTGTTTGTCCACCGTTGGATGACCTGTTAGTGAGGACTGAGCCCTCAGCCCGCCGGCCCCCAGCCACCTCTCACAGGTTCCACTAAGGGAGTGGCAAGGTGGCTTAACTGAGAAATGTACCCACTACCAAGCCTGCTGACCCCAGGAGGGAAGGGGAGAACTCCCTCAGGCCGTCCTCCAACCTTCACACACTTACCTCTCCTCCCCCTGCACACACTAAAACAATTGTACTTTGTCACTCCCCCTCAACATAGAGATGTACACACATATTTTATATAGTGATACATGTGTGTGTACATACAATTGGTTGCAGGAGTTTGAGTGTGTGTGTATATTGTGGGTATATGCACAAGTGGCTGTTTGTGAATGAGTTTTGGTCCACACATGCTATGGTGCTTGTGTCCCATGTCACTCGTGTGAAGGTCAGGGGACAGCCTTGGGTGTTGGTCCTCACCTTCCGCCTTGTTTGGCAGCAGGGTTTCCTGTGATCTGCCACCAGGAACACTAAGTTAACTGGCCCTTGAGCTTCCTGGTACTCTCCTGCCTCAGCATCACACCTTGCCAGATGAGCTTTTAAGTGGGTTCTGGGGACCCATGTCTTCCAGCTTCCTGAGTCATTTCCCCAGCCTGGGGACTGAGGCTGTGAGCTTCACTGGGGACCTTCCAGCCGCGACAGCGCCTTTGGAGATGGCCTCTCTGAGGTCGCCCTTCTGAGCCTCACAGATGCATGGTAGCATGCTACACCGGACTCCAGCTTAGCTCTCTTGAAGGGGACGCTACAGGACTTTCTGAAGAGCTGGCCAGTGTTTACTGTTTCCCAGAATCTGTTGGGTGAGTCGTGAAAGGCCCCATTACATAGGGGTCTTCTGGAACTTTCCGTCTCTCCACCTCTCTGTGGAAAGCAATTCTGACTGGCAGTTATTTTTGGCAAACACCAGCTGCCCTCAGTGCAGAGGGCCCCTGGCAAGCCAGTTGCTGGGGTCTGTGGGTGAGGCTGTAAAGTGCAGACCCCAGGCCGCTCCGGGGAGTTCTGTTTCCTGCTCTGCTTCTTCCCCCTTCCTCCCAGCCTTGCTAACAGCCGGGTGTTCTGTGCTTTCCCAGGTCTGTGGGGACCACGGGGTTGCCTCTCCAGCACACTGCCCTGGCAGACCTGACCTGCTGCCCCTTCCCCCACACCCAGCCTCTGCCTATTCCCACACTGCCTCTGTCCTGGAGGAGACATTGGCTCTCTGTGGAGCTGTGGGTGTCTGGCTGGGACTTGGTGGGTTGCCCCTGAGTTTGTCTAGGCCTTCATTTGCCACACGAAAATAGCTCTCTTGGGAGGTCCAAGCAGGACTGATTGGACACTTGCCCCACCCACCTAGGCTGCGAAGAAGCAGGGTGCCCAGGCCACCATGCCAGGTAAGCCACTTCAGGCCACTGAGAAAAACTCCACTGTAGCTTTTGTTGGCTAACCTTCCATCCAAATCCCTGGGTCTCTGTGGTGGCCCTGTGCGTCCAGGAGAGTCTGGGCATTGGTTCTCCATGTTCCTTTGGTTACCCTGGCACGGCAGGCGGAGCTGTAGTATTGTCCTCTTCAGCACCAGGCCCAGCATCCCGCAGGCTTTGTCCTTTGTCATCTCTGCAACTAAATCTCACAAGGGACAAGCCACTGGCTGGGGTGGCCCAGTTTGTCAAGACAAAGGTCAAGTCAAGACTGAGATACAGAATCTAGTTTTCTTCATAACCAGGTGACTTTGTCCCTCTCCTGTACCAACCTTCTCTGTTCCCCTAAGCTACTGTCCCTTGCAGGGAGCTGACTGACTCTCTAGGGTCCATAATTCCTAACTGCAAGTGTTCAGGAAACAGCCTGTTTTTGTTTTCTAATTATGTGTGTGTATGTGTTTGTATGCCTGTGTGTGTGTTGTAGGGGTGAGTGCTGAGTGTATGTGGTTCATATGCTTGTGTGTTTGTGTGTGTTCCAGGCTATTGGGTACCTGATGCACAGAAAATGAATCTATGAAATCCACTGGGTCTGCAGACAAGGGGCTGTTTTGTTAGCTCTCCAAAAGGGATGGTGATAGGAGCTGGAGAGATGGCTCAGTAGTTAAGAGCACTGGCTGCTCTTCCAAAGGACCTGCATTCAATTCCCAGCAACCACATGGCAGCTCACATCTGTCTTTACTCCAGTTCCAAGTGATCTGATATCCTCACACAGACATTCAGGCAAGCCACCAATGCACATAAAATAAAAATAGAGAAATCATTGTTTTAAAGGATGCAGATAAGGATGAGTGGGACCCTGGATTTGAATCCAGCATGCTCTATTTCCCCTGCTGTCTCTCGGGTCAGAGGCTAGGGAAAGACAGCACTGAGGACACGCTTGAAGGGGAGCCATCTTGGACATTCTGCTTCCCGGTTTGTGATTCAACCACCAGGAAGAACAGCGCAGGTCTGGACATGAGGATGTGAGGAGGTCTGGGCACTGATAGACGACTTGGCCAACAGGACACGTAGTCTCATCACAATAGCTGTGTAAAGTTCCCTTTGAGGACTGTGGTGAACAGAAGCTCCCAGGCCACCTCAAGTAACAAGGTACATGGCAGTGTAGTTGTAGACAGGGCACTGGCTGATCTGGTCTCTCTGGAAACGAATGGGGACACCCGAAAAGGGACATTCATAAGGGATAGACAGTGGTGACCTGCGGCCTCCTTGTGTCATCTTCCTCACCCCCAAAGGCCCTCTCCTCTCTTGACCTTTAGATTTGTCAGCAACCACTGTCTGCTCTGCTTCCAGGATGCACAGCCACCGGCAGGTTCAGGTCACTATGCTGACCATTTCCAGTCTCTTTAGTGGGGTTTTAGGTGTCTGTCTGTCTGTCTTTAATATAACTCTAGCTAACATCACCGAGCATTCTATATCCAGGCTTTGTTCTAAATAGCTTCTGTGTAGCAGCTCATGTTAAATTCTCACAGTAACCTATGTGACAGAGCCTGTGTGTGCATGCGTGTGTGTGCGTGTGTGTGTGTGTGTGTGTGTGTGTAGGACAGACGTTGGTGTCTTTCTGTATCACTCTCCATCATATGTGTTCTTTGAGTCGGACTCTCTCACTCTGACGCTCAGCTAGACTGTCTAGCTGTCACACTCCGGGGATGCTCCTGTCTCCACCTCATCCCATCACTAGACTTGCAGATGTGCACCTCAGATTGTGGCTTTTCTGTGGGTGCCAGGAATTCAGGCTCAGCCTGACACCTGTGAAGCAAGTATTTTACCCCTGAGCCATCTCCCCAGCCCTGATCCTTTGTTACTGTTACTGTTGTTGTTATTATTATTTTGGTTTTTCGAGACAGGGTCTCTCTGTGTAGCCCTGGGTGTCATGGACTCGCTCTGTAGACCAGGCTGGTATCAAACTCCCAGAGATCCTCCTGCCTCTGCTTCCCTGAGTGCTGGGATTATAGGTGTGCACCTCTGTGCCGGCTATGATACTGTATTATTTTAAATTAATTTGACTGATTGACTTTGTGTGTGTACATGCACGCCGATGTGTTGTGCGCACGTGTGAGCATATCACAGTGCTTGCATGGAGCTGAGAGGACACCTTTCAGGAGTTGCTGGTCTCCCTCCACCGTGCGAGCCCCAGGGATTGGACTCAGGTTGTCAGGCTTGGTGACAGGTGCCTTTATCTGCTGAGCCATTTTACTGACCCTGACCTTGTAGTATTTGGTAAAGAAACTGAGGTAGAAAGCATGAAAACAGCTTGTCCAAGGTCACATGGCCAGTAACACATGGCCAGGATTTGAATCTAGGCTGGCTGTGCCCAGAACCCGTCTGTTCACGTACTGGGCTCCGACATTTTGGTGATGTGCGGTTTGTATGACAGCCACTCAGAGGGGCCAGCTTAGGGTAGGGCGCAGTCGGGTCAGAGGTCATCACAGGATGTTTGCTCACAGCAGACAGTGGTGCAAGGAGCTCTGTAGGGTTCTCCTGAAAAGAGGAGGAGGAAGTAATTTGGAAGTACTAGAGACAGGGTGACTTCGACATCTTTCTTCCTCCTCTGCCTCCCTCTGTTCCTTCTATCTCCAAGTGATTATTCAGCGTCTAACATATCAAGGTTGACATTAAGGCAAAACACACCTGTGCCCTTCAGGTTACCATCTAATGAGAAAGCGGAGAGGAAGCCTCTGGCAGAGTGAATGGTGCCTGACTCGCAAGGGATTTTCCTAGCTCTAGCACAGAAAGCCAGGACTCCAGAGCCCTCATGCCCTGGCAAAACACAGCCCTCATGCCCAGTGGCCGAAGGGAAAGGATAAAAAGGTGGAGCTGTGTGACAGTGGAAAGGGCTTGCTTAGCATGTGTGGGGCCCTAGGTTCTATCACACACACACACACTCACGCACGTACTTTTTAATTTCCACAATTGAATGAAAGTGAGAACATGACCTCCTCTAGGTCTGCTTGGGAGAAGGTTTTTATTATAGATGTGAGGGAAGCCCAGGCAGAGGCATGTGGAAGAGTCCAGACTGAGCACAGCCAGCAGAAGAGACCAGGCCATGAGAGAAAAGAGAGAAAGGGAGAGCAGACGAGGAAGAGAAGAGGGGTCGAGACAAAAGAGCAAAGAGATCCAAGAGAGGAGCCAAGAGCTGAACCAAGAGAGCACGTGGTCAAAATGGTTGTCACAGAGGACTCAGAAGCTGGCGTAGGGAAGTGAGGCTCAGGGACTGCAGAGGTGTGGGGTAGAGCGCACAGCTGAAGGGTACTGGGGAGCCAGGACTCTGTCACAGGTGCTTAGGATGATCGGAGCTGCTGGTGGACTAAGTCCACTTTGATGTGTGAATAGGCACCTCAGCCATTTGTCCTGAGTTTGAGACTTAGCACAGTACTCAACGGTACTAATAACACTGACAATCCTCGAGGTGTTTCATTACCCTCCTGCCTTTTGTTTTCTTCATCTTTTGTTTGAGTCATCAGGGAAGTTGACTGGCTTTTTCTCTTAGCCAGAAGTGGTGGCGCACACCTGTAGTCCCAGCCCTCGGGCAGGCAGAGCAGGCAGATCTCTGTGATTTGGAGTACAGCCTGGCAGACACAGCAAATTCCAGGCCAGCCAGGGCTACATAGTGAGACCCTGTCTCAACAGACAAACAAACAGTCTGTTGAGTGTATTCTTGGGTCCCCTTTCGTTGATCTCTAAGTCCCCACCCACTTTTGATCATGTTGACATCATGATGACTCTTGAAATGGGGGCACAGATTACTCCCGCTTTATTCTTCTTTTCAAAGTTGTCTGAGTTATTCTGGTTTCCTTTCTTTTCCAGATAAAGTTTAGACTTATATTCACAGCTAAGCATTCTTGCTGGCAGCTTTCCACAGAACCAACTTCTTTACCACAACAAACCTGCCAATCATGAGTATGGACGTCTCTTTATGTATTTATAGCTTCTTGAATTCCTTTCATAAATATTTTATAGTTGTCAGCATAGAAATCTGTAAATGGGCTCTGGTGGGACTCGGCTGCTTGCCTGGCATACAGAGACCTCCTGATTTGATCCTCTGTGCTGTGTAGGCTGGTTATGGTCTTAGCACTCGTGAAGATCAGCAGTTCAAGGTCTTCTTCATTCACATTAGCGATCTGAGATCTGAGACCAGCCCGGGCATAAGAAAACCCAAGAACTGTGTATTGATAAGTTGACACCTAAGTGTTTAATTTTGGTGTGTAATTACAAACAATATTGTATTTAACAATTGGCACTCAAGCTGTGTTCCTTACTCAGATACTCAATTGCAATTGGTTATTGTGTATCCTTACATACTGTGTCCTCCTTAGACTTGATTGCTAGTTTGGTTTTCGTTGGCTGGGTGGTTTTGAATACTGCACTGACAGCCTGCCACCCACAAACACTGCACCTGCAAATGCACCTTTCCTTCTGCTCTCTGCACCATGGTTTGTTTTCATTTGTTTGTTTTGTTTTTTTTTTTGTCTGTTTTTTTCCTTATTCCACCCAAATACTATGCAGGAGTGGAAAGAGAGTGAGCCATTTTCCTCCTTCATAATCTCTGGACGAAGCTCCAGCCGTTCTCTGTTGAGTGTGTTGGCTGAGGTGTTTTTCTTCTGTGTCTCTTTATTAAATTGAAAAGATGCTCCTCTTCTCATTTATCTGGGAGTTGTTTTATTTTATTTTTTGAGACAGGGTCTCAGTATATAGTCTTGGCTGGATTGTAGCTCACTATGTAGAATACAGCCATTTACTTAATTATTTTTGAAAAGTTCCCCACCCCTGCTTTTTTGAGACAACATTTCTCTGTGTATCCCTGGCTGTTCTGAAACTCACTCCGTAGACCAGGCTGGCCTCAAACTCAGGGATCTGCCTGCCTCTGCCTCCAGAGTGCTGGCATAACAATATGCTCATTTACATGCTTTTGTGATTTCTACTTTTCAGCTTGTGAATATGGTGAATTTCTGTGAGTGGTTTTAGTTTTCTGCTACCTGGTGTCTGAGTCAGTGATCTGTTGCTGTGAAGAGACACCGTGACCAAGGCAACCTTTACAAAAGAAAGCATTTAACTGGGATCTGGATTTCAGAAGTTTAGTTCATTATCATCGTGTGGGGACATGGCAGGGGCATGGCGGTGGCATGGTGGGGGTCATGGCGAGGGCCATGGTGGAGGCATGGTGATGGAGCAATAACTGAGAGTTAACCTTCTCAGCCTCACACAGAGAGGGACGCTGGGCCTGCCATGAGTTTTTGAAACCTCAGAGCCTAACCCCTAGTGACACACTTCCTCCAACAAGGCCATACCTACTTCAACAAGACTACACCTAATGAGCCCATGGGGACCGTTCTTATTTAAACCGCATAGCCAGATGCAGTGGTACGTGCCTGTAATCCCAGTATTAAATATGGATGCAACTTCATTAACAAAAGATTACTAAATAGAATTCAGAAATACAAAGAAAAGTTACATGCATTGCCAGTGGGGCTCGGTCCATGGATGCCAGGTGGTCTTTTTTTTTTTTTTTTCCAAGACAAGGTTTCTCTGTGTATAGCCTTGGCTGTCTTGGAGCCTTGGACTCTGTCTGTAGACCAGGCTGGCCTTGGCTCACAGAGATCCGCCTGCCTCTGCCTCCCTGAGTGCTGGGATTAAAGACATGCACCACCATGCCCAAATCCCAGCCTACTTTCAAAGTCAGATGAGACTGGGCCCAGGCCACTGTGGTTGTAGATCTTTGTACTGTCTCTGGCTTTACTCTCAGAGGCATGCTAGCTTTGTAAAATGAACTGGAAGTGTCCCCTCTTCTATTTTCTGAAAGAGAGTGTGTAGAAATTGAGCCGACTCTTCTTTCAACATTTGGTAAATTCTCCAGTGAAACCATCTGGGATTGGAGACTTCATTCCTGTGAGTTTTTAAATTTTAAATTCAATTTCCTTAACAGTTGTGGCTGTATTTAAATTTATAGTTCATACGGGATGAATTGTATTTTCCAAGGATTGGGTGTATTCTAAGTTATCAATCAAACATATGCTCTCAGAAAGTGTTTTAACTTCACTCTCCTTTAATTTCCTCTTCCATCAAAGTGAACGCTGCTTCCCCAAAGCCTTGGCCACCTTCTCCAGGGGATGCCCCACAGATGGAGTCAGTCTGGACCTCAAACAGAACACCATCCTGACCATGCAGGCGGAAACTCAGGGGATTTCACAGAACAGACAAGCCTTGGCGATCCCTGAAGTGTCCTGGGGCCAGGTAGGGCTTCCATGGCCTTCCTAGAGAACCAGCAGAGGACATCAGTAAACGAAATTCTGGGTACCACCACTAGGTGGTACTCAGGACCTACCCTTGCCACCTGCAGTTCAGATCAGTTCCATGGGGCTAGAAAGGTCTGTGGGGCATTTTATTCTTAGGTGAAATACTAGAATCTGCTAGGACCCTGCAGAGCTGAACTAGCACGTCATTTCTGCAGCTACAGAAAGGAAACTGGAGAGGTGATGCTGGCTCGAGGCCCTGTAAGAAGTCAGCAGCGTAGAAGAGCACCTCCCAGACAAGAGTCCTTTCACCAGCTGGCTCAGTGGCACTCTGGGAGGCAGAGGCAGGACGATCTCTGTGAGTCTGAGGCCAGCCTAGTCTACAAAGCAAGTCCTGGGTCTAGAAATAAGTAAATAGATAGGAAGGTAGGTAGGTAGATGGATGGATGGATGGATGGATGGATGGATGGATGGATAGATAGATAGATGGATAGACAGACAGACAGACAGATAGACAGACAGACAGACAGACAGACAGACAGACAGACAGACAGACAGATAGATAGATAGATAGATAGATAGATAGATAGATAGATAGATGGAGTCCCTTTGCCTCTCTGGTCAGGTGGCAGTTGCAGCCTATGGCATACATTGGTAAACTGTCATGTGCTGTTTGAACTCGCTGAGCTTTGGAAGTGGAATTGCTCCTCTGCCCCAATTTGTAGAGGAATTTAAATTCAGAACATGGCTTCTCTGGCAAGAGATCAGAGTCAAAGACCTTCTAGGTCTGTGTGGTCCAGTGGGAATACTAACACAGCTTTAATCCAGGAGAAGGAGGCAAGCAGATCTGAGTTCAAGGCCAGCCTGGTATAGAGCAAGTTTCAGGTAAAGGTTTTTAGGTTCAGGTGGTACACACCTTTAATCCCAAGCAATGAAGGTAAAGTTAGTTTGTAGAAGGAAGCACCCATATTTGGAAGTGATGTCTGAGTGGCAGAAACAGTGAAGAATCAGAGAAAGATTTGACAGAATAGGATACACTCGACTCTGATGAGAAGAGAGAGGAAAGGGAAGCTACTTAAGGGACAGTGCAGAGAGAGAGGGGAGGCAGTTTTACCGGGACAGTAATAGAGAGACAGGTTGCAGAGAGAGAACTCAGGTGAAGAACAAATGAGCCAGAGAATGAGAAGTAGCCAGAAGATTAGAGCAGACTGCTGGAGTTAGTTTGAGGCCAAGCAGAGCAATTCAGAGGCTGAGAGAAAAGCCAGATTGAATCAGTCAGTTGGGAGAGGAGTTTGAGCCAGAACAACTGAGTTGAACCAGCTGGCCCAGAGCTCAGCAAGAACAAGAAAGGGTGAGCTTACTCAGCATTAAGTCTCAGAGGCTGAAAACATTCTAGGCCTACATTAGATTGTACAGAGGCTGGAAGCTTCCAGGACTAGGCCTAGGTTAGCAGACAAAAGCAGTAAGCTTCCCAGACAACTGAAACAGGCGAATAAAAGTTACTTTTCACCCACTTCAGACCCAAGCTTGTTTGCCTCAAAGTGTCCTCCAAGCCCCTGTCTAGTTGGGGATTGCTGCCCAGCCAAACACTGTAACCGGGAGGGAAGAGGATAGAAAAACAGCGCAACAGTTAAAACATCATGTCCTTAAAAACAGCGGGAAGATGGGGCTGCAGAGGCTCACAACTCCAGGTTCGGAGGCCTGCCCTCTTCCAGACCTCAGGCACGGAGGCCTCAGAATATTCATTCGTGCAGACAAAACACTCACACACATAAAACTAAAACACATAAATCTTTTTTAAAAATAGCTAAGAGCTAAACCATTTTCAAGAGACATTACTAATATTTACTCCCTCGATATAAAAGTGTGTGCAGTGGGGAAGAGAAGCCAGGAGGTTAACGGTGAGACGCTCATCCAGGGAGAGAGGGCTCAGTTGGGACTCCAGCTGACTGGAGTCAGTTTCTGCTGTGTGTCTTGGCTAAGATGCATATGGATTCTTTGCCAGATTCTGGCTGTGTTCAAGTCCCACCTGGACTATTATTGACTGCCCTGTCAGCAGGGGGCGCTATCTCTTCAGTCCACTGTAAGATAAAGGTGAGACTAGCCTCCTCCATGGGTTGTGGGGTTCCCGTTCAGGCAAGCAGGAACACAGCTAAGCTCTTGGTGGGTGTTTGGATAGCATCGTTGTCACTCTTACTCATTTTGTCTTTCACCCCCTAAAGTAGGTGTTTGCAGCACAGAAGCCTTCCCACCTGTCCTGACACACCAAAGGCAGGAACAGTGACAAAAGGCAGAGAGAGAGACAGAAAGACAGAGAGAGAGAGAGGCTGGCAGCCATCCGGGGGAGAGGGGCAGATAAGAATCCAGGGACTGCAGATCCTCAGGGAAATGCAGGAAGTTTAGGTCTAACTCTGAGGAGGACTAGTGACGTGGGCCCTGCAGCGTGTACCCGCCGGCCTGTCATTGTCTCAGCTCAGGTCCTGCAGGGTCATCAGATAAGTTGTTAATGATCACAGAAGGGGACAAATCTGCTCTTGGATTAAGCCTTCCCACCATGGATAAGGCTCATTTGGGGGTGGCCTGCCTGATGGGTATGGCTTCAGCCTCTTGTCATGAAGACTTACCCTGTTGCTCCTGGATTCCACGGTGGCCCAAAAGGACAATAGAAGCAAGATAGAAAGATGGAGTAAGTTAACATAGGACATGGGAAGAGAAAGGAAGCCGTCGCTCAGGAATCGGAACCCTCACCAGCTGTGGGAACCCTCACCAGCTGTGAGGGAAGAATTCTATCGTAGTTGACAGCACTAGCTGTGAGGTCTGCACAGAGCATTCGCTTCACAATGTGGTCTCAAAGGAAAACACGAGAGCAGAGAACGTGCTTACGGGCTGTATACGGCCTCTCTCCTCTCCATCTGTGAGCCTGAGAGTCCTACAAACATGGCTGTAACTTCGTCTGCAGCAGGAGCATATCTTAGCTTGTATGTGCAACCTTGTTGATCCATGCTTTCACCTGAGTGCCTACAGGCCCACTCAGGGGGCCTTGGGGACCATTCTTGTTTGCTGGAGGAAGAGCGGGAGGGAAGGAGGAAGGGAGGGACAGAAGGGAGACTAGAGATGTAGCCCAGTTGGTAGGGTGCTAATGCAGAATGATGGAGGCCCTCAGTACCACATAAAACCAGGCATGCTGGCCCATGGCTATAATCACATTTGGCAGGTAGAGGCAGGAGTATCAAAGTTCAAGGTCATCCTCCGAGCCATGTAAACCCAGTTAGAGGCCAGCCTGGGCTACATGAGACCCTGTCTATAGATTACTAAATAATGAAAGGAAGGAGTTCTTTGGCAACCCTCTGAGCTGGGATTAGAGGTGTGCACTCGACTAGGGAGCGATTTTAACAGAGGTTAGCGCACAGGGGTTACTAGAAAGAAAGGTACTTGGAGACAGCACAACACACTCACAGGCATGACAGGCTTCTCGGGAGAGCCGCACCTGAGCGTTTTTGCAGCAGCCGTCTAAAGGATGTGGTAATAGGCACCTCAGGATGTTTTGGGTTTTCATTTTGTGTTTGCTCGTTTGGGGAGGTCTAACTATGCAGTTCAGGCTGGCCTTGAACTCATGATGCTTCTTCCTCTGGCGCCTGAGTGTTGGGATTCCAGGTCTGCAACACCACACCTAGCCAGACACAGCCTGGGAAAGGGCACCAGGACCTGCTATCAGAATGCCTCTGTCCTCCTTCTCTCTCCAGCTCAGACACTGAAGTCTCGACCTCCCAAGGATGGGAGGTGCGGCTCTGGGGGAGGTCACTAAGCTCCTGAGTGGGGCAGGCACTCGAGGGTGCCTCTGCTCAGACTTGATGGAGGAGGGCGGACTGTCCAGTGACTGGAATCCCAGACTAATGAAAAGAGAAAAAGGAGAAAGCGGCCACGGACCAGCGTTTTCCCCACCCTCCCCTCACTTCTCATCCGCTGAGATTTGAAGAGCCCCAGCTGTATGCTCCTGCCTCCATGGTGGCCATGATGCCCACATAGCCCCTTCTTAAACCAGGCCCGGAAGACCTTCCTCCTCCCTTAGGCCATGCTGCCAGGCATTTTGTCTCAGCAGGAAGAAGATAAGAGGACAGTGTGACTCGTGCCCGTAAAGAAGTGGCCACAGAGAGATCCTCGCCTCCTCCACTCTGAGGACACGGCCAGGAGCACCGCCAAGGAGCCAGAAAACTCGGCAGCAAATCTGCCTGCATTTTGATTTAGGACTTCCAGTTTGCCGAATGTGGAGAAATCATTTCTGTCATTTGCCAGCCACTTAGCCTATGTATTATAATGCAAAAACCCAAGTGAACTACAGAGTCAAAATCGTGGACTTCGGGCCTAGAATGGACTGACTGAATAAGCCCTCATAGGATGGACTCAAGCAGCCTGGATCGAGAGATGTTGTGTGGAGGACGACTGGATTGTAAACTGAGTCTGTCCGCTCTCACAAACAGGAAAGGAGCTTGGGAAAGCTTGCCGAAGCTTAGTGGCTTAGTGAAGGCGCAGTGAAGAATCATAATCCTAAGCTGTGGTCCCGTGTGTCTGGTGGGTCTGTAATTCCCTCTGCTTCAAGATCTCTGCAAACAACGTAGCTGACTTCAGTCTCCCCCTGTAAAATCGGGAGAGTGCCGCCTGCGTCATCAGACTGTTGGAAGTCAGGGGTCGTTGCATTTGAAGGGTTTGCGGCATAGAATGACAATATCTTGCCACACGTGTGCGCGACCTTCATCATCCTCATCATCACCCTCATTGCCTCCACCCCAGATATCACAACCACCATGCCCAGCCATCTGACCACCACAACCGTCACCACTGTCGCTACTGCCACCGCCAGCAGCAGCACCTCCATCACAGCTGCTATTGCCGCTGCTCTCATCGTCAGCACTGCCATGGCTGCCATCATTGGAAGGAGCAGGACAGAGGAGCATCCTTTGCACTGATATCAGTGTGTAAGTGGTAATCAGACTAATTTGATCAAACCTGGTAAAGGCAAAAGCTAATAATAGCAGCAGATGTGTCATTAGTTATTGAAGCCAGTAAAAAAAAAAAAAAAAAAATCCAAATAGTGTTTTACACATTCATTATTTTCCTTCTTCAGGGACCATCAGGGCTCCTCCCCCTCCTTCTTCACTTTCTTCCTCTTTCACCTCTGCATCCTTAATGGACCATGACTAACTGGAATTCTTTCTGGAATGAGTAAAAGCTGGGAAGCAGGGGAGATAGCCCATAATGAGACTTTAAAAATACATCTCCACATAGTTGAAATAGTTCAGTAGCTTCCCAGAGAGGCCAGCTTCTCTGCCATACTTTAACTAGTCAGTACAACCCTGGGTACTCCAGAGACCAGGACAATAGGATTCTGAGGCTCTGAACACCAGGATTCCAGGATGCTCACCAGTGCTGGATAGGCTGTCACTCATCTCTTCATCCAGGCATGGTGTGGAGCTGAAGGACGGATACTCTTCAACTATGCTCTGGGGTGAGACTGATTGGCCTCAGGAAACCCTCTCTCCTATTCTCCTTCGGGTTCAATAAAAAACATACACCTCTATGTCTCTAAAAGCAACACAGAGGCAATACAAAAAACAAAAACAAACAAAAAAAACCCAATTCTTTCCATAGGACCAGAAAGAAAATGAAAATTGCTTTTAGCGGTCAGTGTCTAAAAATGCTGTGAGAAAGATTTTCCTGGGAGCCAGTGACAGTGCAGAACTGGGAGAAACCCTGGAGTTTTGTTACATGAGCTGTGGTGTGACAATAAAAAGAAAGTCCTGCTGTTATTTAAAAATGATACGGCAATCGTAAACTGTGAAGAATGGCTTACAGAATAACACTTAAGAGGAAGAAAAGCCCTCATAAAACTCTGCATGTTGTGATTATGGCTATGTGAATATTATGCTATTTATAAAAATTACATTTAGGGCTGGGTGGTGGTGGCACATGCCTTTAATCTAAGCACTCAGGAGGCAGAGGCAGGCGGAGCTCTGAGTTTGAGGCCGGCCTGGTGTACAGACTGATGTCTAGGCAGAGAAACCCTGTTTCAAAAAACCAAAAAAAAAAAAAAAAAAAAAAAAAAAAAAAAAAAAAAAAAAAAAA